>NC_083316.1:50725426-51325426 GCF_963455315.2 Globicephala melas | reverse complement strand
AGGACATGTTTAATGTCAATGGGGAAAACATAGGACTATTCAACTGTGGTGATTAGTAATTTAGAAAAAAAGTTACAACATTAACCTAATATTAACCTAAATCCTAACCTGGATTAAAGATGTAAAATTAAAAATAAAAATAAAACCATAAAAATACTAGAGAAAGATATAACTAGGTATTTATATAATCCTGGGATTATGAAGGCCAAAAGATGACACTGGGCAAAAAACATGGAGAAAAAGATTGGCAGGTTTGGCAATGCAAATTTAAAAGTCTGTTAAAATCAAAGCAAAACAACAACCTCCATAAACAAATTGTAAGGCAATGACAAACTGGTAAATATATTTAAAACAAAAAATAATATCCTTAATATTTAAGAGCTTTTGTAAATCAACAAGAAATATATAATCATATTAGACTATACAATTAACCATCACCAAAACAATAATGAAATAGAAATGGCTAGTTAACATATTTTAAAAGTTCACTTTAGGGCTTCCCTGGTGGCGCAGTGGTTGAGAGTCCGCCTGCCGATGCAGGGGACACGGGTTCGTGCCCTGGTCCGGGAAGATCCCACATGCTGTGGAGCGGCTGGGCCCGTGAGCCATGGCCGCTGAGCCTGCGCGTCCGGAGCCTGTGCTCCGCAACGGGAGAGGCCACAACAGTGAGAGGCCCGCGTACCACAAAAAAAAAAAAAAAAAAAAAAAAGTTCACTTTACCAGTAAACAAAGAAATACAAAATAATGCAAAGTACAAACTGGCAAAGATTACTATATCTGTTTTCTGGGATATATTACAACACATACACACTCACATAATACCTAGAATATTGGAGAATCAGCAACTTCATACATTGCTGGTACAGGTATAAACGATTCAACTTTCTGGAATTCAATCTAGCAAAAGTGTCCTCAAAGGCATACCTGAGCTGACAGAAATTAGAGAGTGGTTGGGGGAGGGGACTGGCTGAAAAGGGGCATGAGGGAACTTTCTGGTAGTGGTGTTTACATGGGTGTGTATAATTATCAAAACTCATAAAAGTGAACAGATAAGAACTATATATTTTTTTATCTGTAAATTATACCTCAATTAAAAAAACACCAAAAAATGCATACCTGGCTCAGCAGTTTAAATTCCTTTAGCCTAAGGAAATAACAGTGGATTTACAAAATATTTAATACTGGATTATTCACTGATGAAAGGCTTATAATAAAAAGCTGGATGAATTTTTTCACTCTAGACAAAAGCATCAATGATGATTATCTGGGATATGAGATTAAAATGATTTTTTCTCCCCTTTTTCAATGTTTTGTAATACTGAATATGTGTATTATAAATGCAAATTAGATTATTTGAAAAATAAATATGACAATTAGTATTAATTTCATCTAATAACTCTATGAAAGAGAATGACACATTGTTTAAAACTGCCTTTAGAGAAATACAAGCAAAACTATGTATAATTTATGCATCTTTCCTTAAATTTTGCCTGGAATCCTACTAATTGGGTTTTTCTATCTTGCTTTGAGCGTCATTTAACTTCAGATATGGTTAAAGTATCAAAATGCCTGTTGAGAATTTCTTGATTGCCTGTATATGATGGCAACTTTCAATCTTTCATTTTGTACTGGCTTGGTTGCTGTTTGTAACTACCATTGTGAAATGACTTTAACTACATTGTGCTAATCCCAAGGACATTTGCTTGCTCCTTAAACTTACTTTTTAAAAAAAATTTATTTTATTTTTGGCTGCGTTGGGTCTTTGTCGCTGCGTGCGGGCTTCTTCTAGTTGCCACGAGTGGGGGCTGCTCTTCGGTGAGGTGCGTGGGCTTCTCATTGCAGTGGCTTCTCTTGTTGCAGAGCACAGGCTCTAGGTGCACGGACTTCAGTAGTTGTGGCACACAGGCTTAGTAGTTGTGGCTTGTAGGCTCTAGAGTGCAGGCTGAGTAGTTGTGGCGCACAGGCTTAGTTGCTCCGCGGCATGTGGGATCTTCCCGGACCAGGGCTAGAACTGTGTCCCCTGCATTGGCAGGCGGATTCTTAACCACTGCACCACCGGGGAAGTCCCTTTAAACTTACTTTTCAATAGAAATAAACTACTTTTGCCTACACAGTTTTCTCTGTTCCAAAATGCTGTCAGTTGGGGAAAAAAAGAGATTCTGGAGAGAGTCCACAATCTGTGACTGTATATTCCATAACCAGCATAGAAAAGGAAATCTTCTCCACTCTCCTCTTTCTCTATGAATGCTAAATTTGCATTAGCTAAACTGCCTGCCTCAGCATTTTATAATTTGGATTCAGCTAAAGAACCTGCTTTACTATACTTAGCTACTTTTCTCAACAGATTTTAAAATAGAATCATGCAGCATTACTAGCAAATTTAATGAATATATCTACGTTTCTTCTAGGTCCCAGATAACATAAGTATATTAACATTTGCCTTTTTATATATTATTTTTTCTTTGAGGTTATATACAATGAGAGGACTGTATAGCTAACATTTTGCCAATTTAGTTTATTTACTTTGTGCTGTCTGACTAATTTGTCAAGCTTTACCAATACTACCCCAGTACCATGCACCCTCCTCCCTCTCTTACACCTAATATTTCCCGAGCATTTCCTAAGAGTCCGGCACTGTGTTGACTACTTTACATGAGTTATCTCATTTAACCCTAATAATAACTCTGAGGTAGATATTGTTATCTCCATTTTACAGGTGAAGAAATTGAGGCTTGCAAGAGAGGCTGCTTGCTCAGGTCATTCAGCAGTCATTGTTAGAGGAGGGATTTGGACCAGGTGGTATGATTTAATAGCCCACTGTATAATTAGGAGATAATTCAATATGTGGGATTACAGAGAGCCTCCATGATGGTATATTTCTTTAAAGGAATCTGGAAAGTATTCCAAAGATGAGAATGGGTGATATATGCTGTAACCAGCTCCAGAAGACAGATATTATTATTTAGAATCAAAAGTCTCTGAAAGTCAAGTTGAATTTTTCTTTTCATCCTATTGATTATTACTTCATGTTGAAATCACTGTTGGTAGGAGCTGGTGTTCTGGAAGCAGGATGGGCTCTTAAATGTGACCAGTAGCTTCACCATTTATTACTGTGTGATCTTGGACAAATCTAATTTCTTTGAGCCTCAGTTTCCTCATTTATAGAATGAAAATAATACTAATTGTTTGATGGAGTTGTTAGAAATAAATCCACCACAACTGGTGCCTAACCTATGAGTCCTGTGCGACTCTTAGGAGGGTTGAATAAGGGAAGATAGCATAAAAGATAGCAGGGTGTCTGAAATATAGCACATGTAAATATTTCCTTCAAGAATGAATTAGTGGGATCTAGGGCCACCTTAATCTCCTACTACCAATAGAACAGCAAAAGCAAAAAGGCATAAAAAGGGTGTATATACTTTAAAATCAAATATAAGTGACTTTGTCAGTTATTTTGTATAATCTTACTAATTAATCTGAATAACTGATAATTGGCTAAAAATATACTTAACAAGTGGTTTTAAAAGAAATTATGAGATTTCATATTAAAGGAACTCTGAAGACATGTCAAAACAGAAAGTCTATGAAAGTATAAACACCCCACAAGCAAAAAATATGAATCTAGACACAGACTTTACACGCTTCACAAAAATTAACTCAAAATTGATCACAGACCTAATGTGTAATGCAAAAGTATAAAACACCTAGGAGATAACAGGAGAAAACCTACATGACCTTGGATATGGTGATGACTTTTTAGATACAACATCAAAGGTGTGATATATGAAAAAAATAATGAATAAGCTGGACTTCATTAAAATTAAAACACTTCTCTGTGAAACACAATGCCAAGAGAATGAGAGACAAGCTACAGACTAGGAGAAAATATTTGCAGAAGACATACTGATACAGCACTGCTATTCAAAATATACAATGAACCCTTAAAACTCAACAATAAGAAAATGAACAGCCTAATTAAAAAGTGAACAAAAAACCGTAGCAGACACCTCACCAAAGTAGATATACAGATGGCAAACAACATGTGAAAAGATGATCAACATCATAGGTCATTAGGGAATTGCAAATTAAAGCAACAGTGAGATACCACTCCACATTTATCAGAATGGCCAAAATCCAAAACATAGCACCAAATGCTGGTAGAGCTTCAGGGAATCCCATTTATTGCTGGTGGATATACAAAAATGGTACAGCCACTCTGGAAGATAGTTTGGCAGTTTCTTACAAAAATAAACATACTCTTATCATATAATACAGCAGTCATGCTCCTTGGTATTTATCCAAAAACTTATGTCTGTATAAAACCTACACACAGATGTTTATAGTAGCTTTAATCACAATTGCCAAAACTTGGAAGCAACCAAGATGTCCTTCAGTAGGTGAATGGATAAATAAACTGTGCTACATTTAGACAATGGAATATTATTCAGCGCTAAGAAATGAGCTATAAAGCCATGAAAAGACATGGAGGAACTTTAAATGCATACTGCTAAGTGAAAGAGGACAATCTGAAAAAGCTGTATACTGTATGATTCTGACTATATGACATTCTGGAAAAGGTAAAACTAAGGACACAATAAAAAGACCAGCAGTTGCCAGGGATAGGGGCAGAGGGAGGGATGAACAGGCAGAGCATGGATAATTTTTAGGGTGGTGATACTATTCTGTATAGTACTGAAATGGTGAATCCATGTCATTATACATTTGTCCAAACCCATAGAATATATAACACCAAGAGTGAACTCTAATGTAACTTTGAGTGTAATGTAACTTTGAGTCATAATGATGTGTGAGTGTAGGTTCATCAGCTGTACCAAATGTCCCACTCTGGTGTGGGATTTGATAGTTCAGATGGCTGAATGTGTGTGTGAACAGAGGGAACATGGAAATTCTCTGTACTTTCTGCTCAACTTAGCTGTAAACCTAAAACCGCTTTAAAAAATAATGTCTATTAAAAAAAATTCTGAAAAAAGTCTTGAGGTTCAGATGGTTTCACTGGCAAGTTCTACTAAATATTTAAAAGGAAAAATAACACCAATTCTAGATAATCTTTTTCCAGAAAATATTATAGAAGACGTGGAAACATTTCCCAACTCATTTTATGAGGCAAGCATTATTTTGATACCCTTACCAGACAAAAACAGCACAAGAAAACTACAGACCAGTATCTCTCATGAACATAAACACAGATATCCTCAGCGAAATACTAGCAAGTTTAATCCAGCAAAAAAGAAAAAGAAAAATATACCATGACCAAATGGGGTTTGACATGTGAATGCAAGTCTAGTTCAAGATTTGAAAATCAATGAGTGTAATCTACCCTATTCACAGTCAAAGAAGAAAAACCACATGATCATATCAATTAATGCAGAAAAGTATTTGACAAAATTCAATATCATTCATATTACAAACTCTCAGCAAACTAGAAGTTGAAGGGAACTTCCTCAGCATGATAAGAGGCATCTACAAAAAGCCCATATTAACATTATACTTAACTGAATACTTTTCCCCAAAGATTGGGAACAAGGGAAGAATGTCCACCCTGACAACTCCTAGTTATCTTCATACTGGAAGTCCTACCTAGTGTAATAGGGGAAAAAAAGAAAAAGAAAGAAAAAAGGAAGGCCTACAGATTGGAAAGGAAGCAATATAGTGGCCTATATTAACAACTTGATTGCATATGTAGAAAATCCAAGGAATCTACAAACAAAACAGCCTTCCCTCCAGAAAAAAAAAAAAAACCCCAACCCCCAAACCTCCTAGAATTGAAAACTGTATTTATCAAGGTTGCAGGATATGAGGTAAACATTTTAACATAAAAATATATCATATTTCTTTGATGAACAATGAAGAAGCAAAAAACACCCCCCCCAAAACCCCCAAACCCCAGAACATTTACAATAGCTCCAAAAAAGGGAGAACTATTTAGACATAAATCCAACAAAACATGTACAGAAAATGTATGCTGAAAAATACAAAATGCTGATGAAAAAAATCAAAGGAGACCTAAATAAATGGGGAGACATATGTGTTCATGAATTGGAAAACTCAACATAGTAAAATAAAGATGTCAAGACTTCACAGACTGATCAATAAACTTATGAAATTCAAATAAAAATCCAATCAGTAATTTTTTGTTGATAGAGACAAAATAATTCTAAAATTTATATGGAAAGGCAAAATGAATCAACAAACTGGACTTTATTAATATTAAAATTTTTTACTAGGTGAAAAATGGTGTTAATAAAATAAAAAATAAATATGTTAATAAAATAAAAAATAAATATGTAAATAAAATAAAAAATAATAAAACTTTAAAAAGCACTATAGCAAGGGAGAAAATATTTGTAAATCACATATCCAATAAAAGACTTAGATCTAGATTATACAGAAAACTCTCAAAACTCAACAGTAAGAAAAAAAAATAACCCAATTAAAAATTAGCAAAAGACTTAGACATTTCCCCAAAAAGGAAATATGGAGGGCAAATAAAGACAGGGTAGATTAAAAATCACTTCTGATTGGTCACTGTAACGAGTAAGACCACTGAAAGACATTTAAAGAAGTTAGTTATATCTTCTTCCCATGGTCTTCTGTGCCTACTATTCCCAACCCCCATCTCCAACTACCCAATGATAACACTATGGTAGGTATGCAAACACTCTTCCTCAGGAGAGATCTTGCTGCACATAAAATCAACAAATATTTCTTGGGTCCCTACTATATGCCAGGCACTAGATGAGGTACCACAGCAATGAAAAAGTAGACAGATTATTTAACATACCTGTGCCTCAGTTCCCTCATCTGTAAAATGAGTATATTAATACCTACCCCATTGAGTTATTGTGCTGATCATTGAGTTTAAGGCATATAAAGTACTTAGAAACAATAAGACATTATTATTATGATAATCTCTTTGGAGAGACTAGGCACAAATATATGTCATATAAGAATTAAAAAACTATATGATATAATATCTAAGCAAGCATCTAACTTCTAAAAACGGAGAAAGCTGTCTGTGAAGGGATTACAGAAATGAGCTACAAAAAATGCTAGGATTTTGCTAAGTGACAAGTAAGGACTGAAGAAAGGGGGACTTCAGGCAAAGAAAACAGTCTGAGCAAATACTTATGGGTGGGAAGGTACAAAGGTTGACTAATGGACAATTCATAGACAGGAAAGGCATCTTGGAGAAAGGACAGTCAGGCATTCCAGGTAAAGGGAACAGCATTTGCAAAGGCCCAGAAGAGAATATAACGAATTTGTGGAAATACAGTTACTTCAATATTACTTCAATATGATAGATGAAGGTAAAGAAAGCAGAGGGTTGATTTTGTAGGGCTTTGTAAACTAGACTACAGGCATTAGATTTCATCCTGAAGGCAAGGGGAATCAAGAAGAGGTTTTAAACAGACTAGTAAGACCTAATTTGTAAGTTAGAAAAGTCAACTTGGGCCAAAGCAATCTTGAGAAAAAAGAACAGCTGGAGGTATCACATGCCCTAACTTTATACTACAAAGCTACAGTAATCAAAACAGTATGGTACTGGCACAAAAACGGATATATAGATCAGTGAAAGAGAATACAGCGCAGAAATAAACCCACACATGTATGGTCAATTAATCTACAACAAAGAAGGCAATAGTATACAGTGGGGAAAAGACAAGTCTCTTTAATAATGATGCTGGGAAAACTGGATAGCTACATGTAAAAGAATGAAATTAGAACATATTCTCAAACTATATACAGAAATAGACTCAAAATGGATTAAAAATCTGAATCTAAGACCGTTTCTTTATCTAAGAAAAGATAAAACTCCTAAGAAAACATAGGTAGAACACTCTTTGACATAAATCATAGCAATATTATTATGAATCTGTCTCCTGAGGCAAAGGAAACAAAAGAAAAAATAAGTGGGACCTAATTAAAACTTAAATCCTTTTGCACAGTAAAGGAAACCACTGACAAAACACAAAGACAACCTATTGAATGGGAGAAAATATTTCCAAATGATATGATAAGGGGTTAATATCCAAAATGTAAAAACAGCTCATATAACTCAGTATCAAAAAAACATACAACTTGATTAAAAATTGGGCAGAAGACCTAAATAGACATTTTTCCAAAGATACAGATGGCCAACAGGCACATGAAAAGATGCTTAACATCGCTAATCATCAGAGAAATGCAAGTCAAAGCCGTGAGATATCACCTCACACCTGTCAGAATGCCTATCATCAAAAAGACCACAAATAACAAATGTTGGATAGAATGTGGAGAAAAGGGAACTCTAGCACACTGTTGGTGGTAATGTATACTGGTGCAGCCACTATGGAAAACAGTATGGAGGTTCCTCAAAAAACTAATATTAGAACTATCATATTATCCAGCAATTCCATTCCTGAGTATTTATCTGAAGAAAGCAAAAACACTAATTCAAAAAGATACACATACTCCAATGTTCATAGCAGCATTATTTACAATAGCGAAGATATGGAGGTAACCTAAGAGTCCATCAACAGAAGAATGGATAAAGATGTGGTATATATACACAATGGAATACTAAGCCATAATAAAGAATGAAATTTTACCATTTGCAACAACATGGATGGACTTGGAGGGTATTATGCTAGGTAAAATAAGTGAAACAGAGAAAGACAAATACTCTATGTTATCACTTATATGTGGAATCTAAAAATTAAAACAAAACAGAAACAGACTCAGAGATATAGAGAACAAACTAGTGGTTACCAGTAGGGAGAGGGAAGGAGGGAGTGGCAAGATAGGGGCAGGGGATTAAGAGGTACTATGTATAAAATAAATAAGACACAAGGATATATTGTACAGCACAGGAAATATAGCCAATATTTTATAGCAACTTGAAATAGTATAATCTATAAAAATATTGAATCACTATGTTGTACACCTGAAGTTAATATAATATTGTAAATCAACTATACTTCGATAAAAAAGGAAGAGTCAATTTGGTTCATCAGTGGTATATGGACTAGAAAGGAGCACGACTGGAAGCAAGGAGATCGTTAGGAAGCTGTTCCAGTAATCCAGGCAGGAGATAATGGGGCTTGAACTAAGGTGTTAGCGGTGTAGATGAAAAAGAATGGATGTATTTGGGCAAAAACAGAAGGCTTCATGATAGTAGTAGGTGAGGGCAAGTGAGACAGGACTTAAAGATGATATCCAGGTGTTTGGACTGAATAACCGGGTGAACTGTGGTTCATTTTTAAAAATAGAGAATGCAGGAAGAACAAGTTTAGGGTTAAGGTCAGATATGCACATACTGTGTTTAGGAGACATAAAAGTGCCTAGAAGACATCCAAACAGAGATGCTTAGTAAGAAGCTGAATACAGGCAAATCTTGTTTTATTGTGCTTTGCTTTATTGTGCTTTGCCGATACTGCATTTTTTATAAATTGAAGGTTTGTAGCAACCCTGTGTCAAGCAAGCCTATTGGTACCATTTTTCCAACAGCATTATTTTAAAATTAAGGTATGCACATTGTTTTTTTAAAAACATAATGCTATTGCACATTTAATAGACTACAGTATAGTATAAATGAAACTTTTATATGCACTGGGAAACCAAAAAATTCGTTTGACTCACTTTACCACGATGTTTGCTGTATTGCAGTGGTCTGGAACTAAACCCACAGTATTTCCAAGCTATTCCTGTACTTGGCTGTATGGTTTAGCAACAAAATCTATGTTGGGGATCCAGATTTGAAAGAGAACTGCTTCCATGTATAGATAACTGTATAGGTAACTAAAAATGGATAAGATCACTCAGTGAGGGTGGAGTGATGAGGTCACCAAAGGAAGAAGTGTGAGGTTTGAGAAGAGGAGATGAACTCTAACATTAAAGGAGTGGGAGAAGAAGAATTTTCAATGATGGGTCCTGGGAAGATGTGGTTAGATCGATGGGGGGGGGGGGGGGCGGAAATCAGGTCAGGTTGGCATTGTAGAAGGCAAGGAAGAGAATATTCTGAGGAGGAAGAAGTGATTAATTAATATGATTTCTAAACTGAACTGTGTCTCTGGCCTGAGAAGCATCCTCTGGATTTAAATGAAAATAGTGTTCGAACACTGGTGAGAATATTGTCAGAATGGTAGCAGTGCAGTGAAAGGGATGTGTGTAAGTCAGTGGAGAAGGTGAGGGAAGACAACACCACAGAGATGACCAACGAGAAAGATAAGAGGAAGAGGTTTGGTTCTTGTTTTTTGATTGGAGAGAGATTTCAGCATGTTTAAATGATAATGGGGAGAAGTCAACGGAAGGGAGAAAGATACAGGAGAAAGAGGGGATAACTGATGAAGCAAGATCCCTGAGGAGAGAAAAGGTAAGGGATCAACAGTATAGGGGAGATATAAACATTCACTGGACCAGAAGGTAAGGAGAAAAGGATAAATGCAGACGATTACCTGAAAAAAACATTAGAATTAATAAGGGAATTTAAAAAATGGCCATAGACAAGATTTTTAAAAAATCAGTAGCTTTCTTAGATCCCAGAAATCACCACTACAAAATATATTACAAAGAGTAGTTCAGAACAGCACCAAAAATATAGAGTGCCTGAGAATAAACCTAATGAAAATGTGTAAGACTTTAATTAAGAAAATTATACAATTTTCTTTAAAATTATTAGAAGAAAATAGAGTTGATATCCTTATAACTTTGAATATAGATGATATCCTTACTACCCTGGCGATAGTAAAGGCCTTCTTAAATGAGATATTTTAAAAAAAACCCATAAAGAAAAAGGTTGATAAATCCAAATAAATAAAAATTCTGCCACAGAAGTGCATGCCAACAGCCAAGACCCTCATAGCTACCTGTGGGCTGGGAAATGACCCTACTCATCATTGGTCTGCACCTGCTGCTAGCCCCTCCAGCTGTGCACTTGCAAGCCCCAACCCAATACCCATCACTTGTATCTACTGCTGTGTGCTCATGGTAAGACCCTGCGGCCAGAGGAGTGTGTGTTGAAACCCAGGACCCTTGCAGCGGCTTAGGGGCCCAGATTTAGCCTTATCTCCTGTAATTGGCCCACACTACAGGGCTCACCTGCAGCTACCCCTCCAACTGTGTGCCTGTACACCCCCAGCCCAACTCTTAATTCCAGCCTCTGCTGCCATGGCCTGTGGTAAGACCCTATGGCTATGGTAGTACACAATGACAGCCAGGACCCCTGCAGTTGCAGTGTGCCTGCAATGTGCCCAGGCCCTGGTGCCTACCACTCTGTGTGTGTCTGCTGCTGGCCCCTAGCACTAAGTAGGCACCTGTAGCTCACCCCCACAGCTGACTGTGTGCATACTACTGGCCCTGGCCACCACTGCTGCCTGCCCAGGTCCCTGGCTGCTGGAGCTGGAGGCACTGCTGAGAAACTGAACAGCCCTTGCAGCCACTGTGGGTGTCCCACAGTGCTCATCAAGGACCCAACAGTTGTCAGTGCTGTGGACCCCAGTGGCCTGAGGTGACGAGATGTCATGCCACCTCCCCTCCGAACCTGGAGCCATCACATGCTCCTGCACTAGGTGTGGTGCACCACTAGAGCTGGTATCACAGTGTATGTAAGCATTCCCACCACACAAAAGTAAAGGTCTTTTCTTACTGAAGTCAGTCCACAAAGTGTGGAAGAGGTGACAGCATCTTCAAATGTGCAGAACCTACGCAAGCCAATGGGGACTATGAAGAATCAGGGAAACATGACACTACCGAAGGAACATAGTAAATGTCTAGTAACTGACTCCAAAGAAACGGAGATACAGGAATTACCTGATAAAGAATTCAAAATAATTGTTCTAAAGATGCTTAAACAGAGGCAAGAGAAATCAGATAAACAATTTAACAAAACCAGGAAAATAATACAAGAATAAAATGAAAAACTGAATAGATACAAAACATAAAAAAGAAGTTTTGGAGCCAAAGAATAGGGTGACTAAATTGAATTATTCAGTAGAAAGCTTCAACAACAGACTAGACACCAAGAGGAAGAAATTAGTAAGCTCAAAGACAGAGCATTTGAAATTATCCAGTCAGAGTAACAAAAGATAAAAGACTGAAAAGAAATGAAGAAAGCCTAAGGGATTTGCAGTGTACCATTAAAAAAATACAATCTATGTCTCATTGGAGGCCCAGAAGGGAAGAGAAGGTTAAAGGGGCAGAAAGCTTATTTAAAGAAATAAGGGGGAGGAGCATCAAGATGGCGGAAGAGTAAGACATGGAGATCACCGTCCTCTCCACAAATACATCAGAAATACATCTACATGTGGAACAGCTCCTATAGAACACCTACTGAACACTGGCAGAAGACCTCAGACCTCCAAAAGGCAAGAAACCCCCCACGTACCTGGGTAGGGCAAAAGAAAAAAGAAAAAACAGAGACAAAACAATAGGGATGGGACCTGCATCACTGGGAGGGAGCTGTGAAGGAGGAAAGGTTTCCACACACTAGAAGGCCCCTTCGCGGGCGGAGACTGCGGGTGGCGGAGGTGGGAAGCTTCGGAGCCACGGAGGAGAGTGCAGCAATGGGTGCGGAGGGCAAAGCGGAGAGACTCCCGCACAGAGGATTGGTGCCGACCGGCACTCACCAGCCCGAGAGGCTCGTCTGCTCACCCTCCAGGGCGGGCAGTGGCTGGGAGCTGAGGCTTGGGCTTCAGAGGTCGGATCCCAGGGAGAGGACTGGGGTTGGCGGCGTGAACACAGCCTGAAGGGACTAGTGCACTACAGCTAGCCGGGAGGGAGTCCGGGAAAAAGTCTGGACCTGCCGAAGAGGCAAGAGACTTGTTCTTCCCTCTTTGTTTCCTGGTGCGCGAGGAGAGGGGCTTAAGAGCGCCGCTTAAAGGAGCTCCAGAGATGGGCGTGAGCCGCGGCTATCAGCGTGGACCCCAGAGACGGGCATGGGACGCTAAGGCTGCTGCTGCAGCCACCAAGAGGCCTGTGTGCAAGCACAGGTCACTCTCCACACCTCCTCTCCCAGGAGCCTGTGCAGCCCACCACTGCCAGGGTCCCGTGGTCCAGGGACAACTTCCCGGTAAGAACTCACGGCGCACCTCAGGCTGGTGCAACGTCACGCCGGCCTCTGCCCCGCAGGCTCGCCCAGCATCCGTACCCCTCCCTTCCCCCTGGCCTGAGTGAGCCAGAATCCCCAAATCAGCTGCTCCTTTAACCCCGTCCTGTCTGAGCGGGAACAGATGCCCTCAGGTGACCTACAAGCAAAGGCGGGGCCAAATCCACAGCTGAACCCTGGGAGCTGCGTGAACAAAGAAGAGAAAGGGAAATTTCTCCCAGCAGCCTCAGGAGCAGCGGATTAAATCCCCACAATCAACTTGATGTACCCTGCATCTGTGGAATACCTGAATAGACAACGAAATCAGCCCAAATTGAGGAGGTGGACTTTGGGAGCAAAGAGATATATATATATTTTCTTCCCTTTTTCTCTTTTTGTGAGTGTGTATGTGTATGCTTCTGTGTGTGATTTTGTCTGTATAGCTTTGCTTTTACCATTTTAAGGTTCTTTTTTTTTTAATTAAAATTTTTTTTTCTTAATAATTTTTTTATTTTAATAACTTATTTTATTTTACTTTATTTTATCTCCTCCCTCCCTCCCTCCCTCCCTCCCTCCCTCTCTCTCTTTCTTTCTTTCTATTATTTCTCCCTTTTATTCTGAACCATGTGGATGAAAAGCTCTTGGTGCTCCAGCCAGGCATCAGGGCTGTGCCTCTGAGGTGGGAGAGCCAACTTCAGGACACTGGTCCACAAGAGACCTCCCAGCTCCACGATACTACCAAACGGCAAAAATCTCCCAGAGATCTCCATCTCAACGCCAAGACCCAGCTTCACTCAACGACCAGCAAGCTACAGTGCTGGACACCCTAAGCCAAACAACTAGCAAGACAGGAACACAACCCCATCCATTAGCAGAGAGGCTGCGTAAAATCATAATAAGGCCACAGACACCCCAAAACACACCACCAGACGTGGACCTGCCCACCAGAAAGACAAGATCCAGCCTCATCCACCAGAACACAGGCACTAGTCCCCACCACCAGGAAGCCTACACAACCCACTGAACCAACCTTAGCCACTGGAAACAAACACCAAAAACAATGGGAACTATGAACCTGCAGCCTGTGAAAAGGAGACCCCAAACATAGTAAGTTAAGCAAAATGAGAAGACAGAAAAACACACAGAAGATGAAGGAGCAAGGTAAAAACCCATCAGACCTAACAAATGAAGAGGAAATAGGCAGTCTACCTGAAAAAGAATTCAGAATAATGATAGTAAAGATGATCTTGGAAATAGAATAGAGAAAATACAAGAAACATTTAACAAGGAACTAGAAGAACTAAAGAGCAAACAAACAATGATGAACAACACAATAAATGAAATTAAAAATTCTCTAGAAGGGATCAATAGCAGAATAACTGAGGCAGAAGAATGGATAAGTGACCTAGAAGATAAAATAGTGGAAATAACTACTGCAGAGCAGAATAAAGAAAAAAGAATGAAAAGAACTGAGGACAGTCTCAGAGACTTCTGGGACAACATTAAATGCACCAACATTCGAATTATAGGGGTCGCAGAAGAAGAAGAGAAAAAGAAAGGGACTGAGAAAATATTTGAAGAGAATATAGTTGAAAACTTCCCTTATATGAGAAAGGAAATAGTTAATCAAGTACAGGAAGCACAGAGAGTCCCATATAGGATAAATCCAAGGAGAAACACACCAAGACACATATTAATCAAACTATCAAAAATTAAATACAAAGAAAACATATTAAAAGCAGCAAGGGAAAAACAACAAATAACACACAAGGGAATCCCCATAAGATTAACAGCTGATCTTTCAGCAGAAACTCTGCAAGGCAGAAGGGAGTGGCAGGACATATTTAAAGTGATGAACAAGAAAAACCTACAACCAAGATTACTCTACCCAGCAAGGATCTCATTCAGATTTCATGGAGAAATTAAAACCTTTACAGACAAGCAAAAGCTAATAGAATTCAGCACCACCAAACCAGCTTTATAACAAATGCTAAAGGAAAGTGTCTAGGCAGGAAACACAAGAGAAGGAAAAGACCTACAATAACAAATCCCAAACAATTAAGAAAATGGGAATAGGAACATACATATCGATAATTACCTTAAATGTAAATGGATTAAATGCTCCAACCAAAAGACATAGACTGGCTGAATGGATACAAAAACAAGACCCGTATATATGCTGTCTACAAGAGACCCACTTCAGACCTAGGGACACACACAGACTGAATGTGAGGGGATGGAAAAAGATATTCCACGCAAATGGAAATCAAAAGAAAGCTGGAGTAGCAATTCTCATATCAGACAAAATAGACTTTAAAATAAAGACTATTACAAGAGACAAAGAAGGATACTACATAATGATCAGGGGATAGATCCAAAAAGAAGATATAACAATTGTAAATATTTATGCACCCAACATAAGAGCACCTCAATACATAAGGCAAATGCTAACACCCATAAAAGGGGAAATCAACAGTAACACAATCATAGTAGGGGACTTTAACACCCCACTTTCACCAATGGACAGATCATCCACAATGAAAAGAAATAAGGAAACCCAAGCTTTAAGTGATACATTAAACAAGATGGACTTAATTGATATTTATAGGACATTCCATCCCAAAACAACAGAATACACATTCTTCTCAAGTGCTCATGGAACATTCTCCAGAAGAGATCATATCTTGGGTCACAAATCAAGTCTTGGTAAGTTTAAGAAAATTGAAATCGTATCAAATATCTTTGCTGACCACAACGCTATGAGACTAGATATCAATTACAGGAAAAGATCTGTAAAAAATACAAGCACATGGAGGCTAAACAATACATTACTTAATAACCAAGAGATCACTGAAGAAATCAAAGAGGAAATCAAAAAATACCTAGAAACAAATGACAATGAAAACTCGATGACCCCAAACCTATGGGATGCAGCAAAAGCAGTTCTAAGAGGGAAGTTTATAGCAATATAATCCTACCTTAAGAAACAAGAAACATCTCAAATAAACAACCTAACCTTACACCTAAAGCAATTAGAGAAAGAAGAACAAAAAAACCCCCCAAAGTTAGCAGAAGGAAAGAAATCATAAATATCAGAGCAGAAATAAATGAAAAAGAAATGAAGGAAACGATAGCAAAGATCAATAAAACTAAAATCTGGTTCTTTGAGAAGATAAACAAAATTGATAAACCATTAGCCAGACTCATCAAGAAAAAAAGGGAGAAGACTCAAATCAATAGAATTAGAAATGAAAAAGAAGTAACAACTGCCACTGCAGAAATACAAAGGATCATGATAGATTACTACAAGCAACTCTATGCCAATAAAATGGACAACCTGGAAGAAATGGACAAATGCTTAGAAATGCACAACGTTCCGAGACTGAACCAGGAAGAAATAGAAAATATGAACAGACCAGTCACAAGCACTGAAATTGAAACTGTGATTAAAAATCTTCCAACAAACAAAAGCCCAGGACCAGATGGCTTCACCGGTGAATTCTATCAAACATTTAGAGAAGAGCTAACCTATCCTTCTCAAACTCTTCCAAAATATAGCAGAGGGAGGAACACTCTCAAACTCATTCTACGAGGCCACCATCACCCTGACACCAAAACCAGACAAAGATGTCACAAAGAAAGAAGACTACAGGCCAATATCACTAAGGAACATAGATGCAAAATTCCTCAACAAAATATTAGCAAACAGAATCCAACACCACATTAAAAGGATCATACACCATGATCAAGTGGGGTTTATCCCAGGAATGCAAGGATTCTTCAATATACGCAAATCAATCAATGTGATACACCATATTAACAAATTGAAGGAGAAAAACCATATGATCATCTCAATAGATGCAGAGAAAGCTTTTGACAAAATTCAACACCCATTTATGATAAAAACCCTGCAGAAAGTAGGCATAGAGGGAACTTTCCTCAACATAATAAGGGCCATATATGATAAATCCACAGCCAACATCGTCCGTCATGGTGAAAAACTGAAACCATTTCTACTAAGATCAGGTACAAGACAAGGTTGCCCACTCTCACCACTATTATTCAACATAGTTTTGGAAGTTTTAGCCACACCAATCAGGGAAGAAAAAGAAATAAAAGGAATCCAAATTGGAAAAGAAGAAGTGGGCTTCCCTGGTGGCGCAGTGGTTGAGAGTCTGCCTGTCAATACAGGGGACACGGTTTCATACCCCAGTCCGGGAGATCCCACATGCTGTGAAGCGGCTAGGCCTGTGAGCCATGGCCGCTGAGACTGCGCGTCCGGAGCCTGTGCTCTACAATGGAAGAGGCCACAACAGTGAGAGGCCTGCGTACCGGAAAAGAAAAAAGTAAAGTTGTCACTGTTTGCAGATGACATGATACTATACATAGAGAATCCTAAAGATGCTACCAGAAAACTACTAGAGCTAATCAATGAATTTGGTAAAGTAGCAGGATACAAAATTAATGCACAGAAATCACTTGCATTCCTGTACACTAATGATGAAAAATCTGAAAGTGAAATTAAGAAAACACTCCCATTTACCATTGCAACAAAGAGAATAAAATATCTAGGAATAAACCTACCTAAGGAGACAAAAGACCTGTATGCAGAAAATTATAAGACACTGATGAAAGAAATTAAAGATGATACAAATAGATGGAGAGATATACCATGTTCTTGGATTGGAAGAATCAACATTGTGAAAATGACTCTACTACCCAAAGCAATGTACAGATTCAATGCAATCCCTATCAAACTATCAATGGCATTTTTCACAGAACTAGAACAAAAAATTTTACAATTTGTATGGAAATGCAAAAGACCCTGAATAGCCAAAGCAATCTTGAGAAAGAAAAACAGAGCTGGAGGAATCAGGCTCCCTGACCTCAGACTATACTACAAAGCTACAGTAATCAATACAGTATGGTACTGGCACAAAAACAGATATATAGATCAATGGAACAGGATAGAAAGCCCAGAGATAAACCCACGCACATATGGTCACCTTACCTTTGATAAAGGAGGCAAGAATATACAATGGAGAAAAGACAACCTCTTCAATAAGTGGTACTGGGAAAACTGGACAGGTACATGTAAAAGAATGAAATTGCAACACTCCCTAACACCAAAAACAAAAATAAACTCAGAACGGATTAAAGACCTAAATGTAAGGCCAGACACTATCAAACTCTTAGAGGAAAACATAGGCAGAACACTCTATGACATAAATCACAGCAAGATCCGTTTTGACCCACCTCCTAGAGAAATGGAAGTAAAAGCAAAAATAAACAAATGGGACCTAATGAAACTTAAAAGCTTTTGCACAGCAAAGGAAACCATAAACAAGGCCAAAAGACAACCCTCAGAATGGGAGAAAATATTTGCAAATGAAGCAGCTGGCAAAGGATTAATCTCCAAAATTTACAAGCAGTTCATGCAGCTCAATATCAAAAAAACAAACATCCCAGTCCAAAACTGGGCAGAAGACCTAAACAGACATTTCTCCAAAGAAGATATACAGATTGCCAACAAACTCATGAATGAATGCTCAACATCATTAATCATTAGAGAAATGCAAACCAAAACTACAATGAGATATCACCTCACACCGGTCAGAATGGCTATCATCAAAAAATCTAGAAACAATAAATGCTGGAGAGGGTGTGGAGAAAACGGAACCCTCTTGCACTGTTGGTGGGAATGTAAATTGATACAGCCACTATGGAGAACAGTATGGAGGTTTGTTAAAAAACTAAAAATAGAACTACCATATGACCCAGCAATCCCACGAGTGGGCATATACCCTGAGAAAACCATAATTCAGAAAGAGTCATGTACCACAATGTTCATTGCAGCACTATTTACCCAGCACATGGAAGCAACCTAAGTGTCCATCAACAGATGAATGGATAAACAAGATGTGGCACATATATACAATGGAATATTACTCAGCCATAAAAGGAAACGAAGTTGAGTTATTTGTAGTGAGGTGGATGGACCTAGAGTCTGTCATACAGAGTGAAGTAAGTCAGAAAGAGAAAAACAAATACCGTATGCTAACACATATATATGGAATCTAAGAAAAAAAAAAAAGGTCATGAAGAACCTAGAGGCAAGACAGGAATAAAGACACAGACCTACTAGAGAACGGACTTGAGGATATGGGGAGGGGGAAGGGTAAGCTGTGACAAAGTGAGAGAGTGGCATGGACATGTGTACACTACCAAACGTAGGGTAGATAGCTAGTGGGAAGCAGCAGCATAGTACAGGGAGATCAGTTCAGTGCTTTTTGACCACCTGGAGGGGTGGGATAGGGCGGGTGGTAGGGAGGGAGATGCAAGAGGGAAGAGATATGGGAACATATGTATATGTATGACTGATTCACTTTGTTATAAAGCAGAAACTAACACACCATTGTAGAGCAGTCATACTCCAATAAAGATGTTTAAAAAAAAAAATGATGGCTTTGAACTTCCTACATCTGGGGAGAGATTTGGACATACAAGTTTATGAAGCTAATAGGTCACCCCATAATTCCAATTTATTTTATTTTATTTATTATTTTTTTTGTGGTACGCGGGCCTCTCACTGTTGTGTCCTCTCCCGTTGCGGAGCACAGGCTCTGGATGTGCAGGCCCTGCAGCCATGGCTCACAGGCCCAGCCGCTCCGTGGAATTTGGGATCTTCCTGGAATGGGGCATGAACCCGTGTCCCCTGCATCAGCAGGCGGACTGTCAACCACTGCGCCACCAGGGAAGCTCTCCAATTTAGAACAATCTTCTCTAAGATGCATTACAGTAAAACTGTCTACAATAAAAGAAAATGAATTTTAAAAGCAGCTAGAGAAAAGACGTCTTTCATACAAGGCAACCCCCATAAGGCTATCAGCAGATTTGTCAGCAGAAACATTGCAGGCCAGAGGACAGTGAGATGATACATTTAAAGTGCTGAAAGAAAGAACTGCCAACCAAGGATACTTTACCCAACAAACTTGTCCTTCAGAAGTGAAGGTGAGATAAAAACTTGCCCAAACAAACAAAAATGGATGGAGTTTATCATCACAAAACCTGCCTTACAAGAAATGCTGAAATGAATTCTTCAGCTGAAACAAAAAGATGCTAGTTATTAACATGAAAACATACAACACACTGGTAAAGATGAGTATATAGTTAGATTGAAAATAGTACTGTAATATAGTGGTGTGGTAGCTACTTAACTCTCTAAACGTTAAAGGACAAAAGTACTAAAAACAACTATAGTTACAATAATTTGTTACTGGATACACAATATAAGATGATGTAATTTGTGACATCAAAAACAAAATGTGGGGAGTAAAAGAGCAGAGTTTTGGAATGTGATCAAAGTTAAACTGTTATCAGATGCTTATAATAGACTGTTATATCTACAGAATGTTTTAAGTAAGCCTCAGGGTAACCACAAAACAAAAACCTATAGCAGATACTCACAAGATAAAGAGAAGGGAATCAAAGTACACCAGTATGGAAAATCATCAGCTCACAAAGGAAGACAGCAAGAAAGAAAGGAACAAAAGATATACAGAACAGGTAGAAAACAACTAACAAGATTAAGCACAGTAAATTCTTACCTATCAATAATTACTTTATATGTAAATGGATTGAATTTTTAATCAAAAGGTATAGAATGGCTGGATGGAAAAAAAAATAGACCCAATTATATGCTGCCTACAAGAGACTCACTTCAGATTCAAGGACACACAGAGGCTTAAAGTGAAGGGATGGAAAAAGATATTCTACACAAATGGAAACGAAAAGAAAGCAAGGGTAGCTATACTTATATCGGACAAAATAAACTTTAAGGAAAAAATGATAACAGGAGACAAAGAAGGTTACTATATAATGATAAAGGGACCAATTCACTGAGAGGATATAACAATTGTAAATATATATGTACCCAACATCAGAGCACCTAAAATATTAAGCAGATGCTAACAGATCTTAAGGGAGAAACAGATGACAATACAACCACAGTAAGGGATTTCAATACCCTACTTTCAACAATGGATAGATCATCCAGGCAGAAAATCAACAAGGAAACCTTGGGCTTAAACTATATCTTAAAGACTTAACAGACGTATACAGAATATTCCATCCAACAGCAGCAAAATACACAATCTTCTCCAGTGGACACAGAACATCCTCTAGGTTAGATCATACATTAGGTCACAAAACAAGTCTTAGCAAATTTAGAAACAGTGAAATCATACCAAGTGTCTTTCCCAACCACAATGGTATGAAACTATAAATCAATGACGAGGAAGAAAACTGGAAAATTCACAAATAAGTGGAAAATTAAACTACATACTCCTGAACAACAAATCGGTCAAAGTTGAAATCAAAAAGAAAATCAAAATATATCTTGAAACAAATAAAAATGGAAACACACATTGCAAAACTTATGGTATGTAGCAAAAGTAGTACTAAGAGGAACACTTATAGTGATAAATGCATACGTTAAACAAAAAAAGATCTCAAATAAACAACCTAACTTTACACCTCAAGGGACTAGAAAAAGAAGAACAAACTAAGCCAAAGTTAGCAGATAAAAGGAGATAACAAAGATCAGAGCAGAAATAAATGAAATAGAGGAAAGAATAATAGAAAAGATCAACATATCTAAGAGGTGGTTTTTTTGAAAAATAAAATTGATAACCCTTTAGCCAGACTTACCAAGAAAAAGAGAGAGAGGACTCAAATAAAATTAGAAATGAAAGTGGAAACACTACAACTGATGCCACAGAAATACAATGGAGCATGAGACTACTGTGTGAATCATGAAGAAATAGAAAATCTGAACAGATCAATAACAAGTAAAAAGACTGAATCAGTAATCACAAACCTCCCAACAAAGAAAAGCTCAGGACCAGATGGCTTCATGGGCAAATTCTACCATACATTTAAAGAAGAATCGATTATTCTCAAACTGTTCCAAAAAATTGAAGGGGAGGCAACACTTCCAGCCTCATTTTATGAGGCCAGAATTACTTTGACGCCAAAGTCAGATAAGGACACTACAAGAAATTAAAACTATTGGCCAATAGTTCTGATGAGTATGGATGCAAAATTCTCAACAAATTACTAGCTAACTGAATTCAACAGCACATTAAAAGCATCACACACCACGATCAAGTGTGATTTATCCCTGAGATGTATGGATGGTTCAACATATGCAAACCAATAAATAGAATGAAAGACAAAAAATTAAAGCATGATTGCAATAGACACAGGAAAAGCATTTGATAAAATTCAACATCCTTTCATGATAAACACTCTTAATACATCGGTTATAGAAGGAACATTACTTAACAAGATAAAGGCCATATATTGCAAACCCTACAGCAAACATCATACTCAGTGCTGAAAGGTTGAAAGCTTTCCTTCTAAGACTGGTAACAAGACATGAGTGCCCACTATTACCACAACTATTCAACACCATACTGGAAGTCCTAGCCCAAACAATTAAGGAAAAAAAAATAAGGTATCCAAATTGGAAAGGAGGAAGTAAAATTTTCTCTGTCTGCTGATGACATGATCTTATACATAGAAAATTCTAAAGACTCCAACCAAAAGCCATAGGAACTAATAAATGAATTTCATAAAATTTCATGATATGAAATCAATGTACAAAATCAAAACATTTCTGTAAAGTAACAATGAACTATCTGAAAAAGAAATTTTAAAAATCCCATTTTCAGTGGCATAAAAAAAGAATGCTTAGGGATAAATTTAACCAAGGAAGTAAAAGATCTATACACCAAAAACTGTAAGACACTGATGAAGGAAATTGAAGAAGACACAAATAAATGGAAAGATATCTCATGGATCAGAAGAGTTAATATTTTTAAAATGTCTATACCATCGAAGGTCTTCTATAGATTCAATACAATTTCAATCAAAATTCCAATGGCATGTATTTTTTTGCAGGAAAAAAACCCCCCTAAAATTTGTATGGAACCACAAAAGACTCAGAACAGCCAAAGCAATTCTGAGAAACAAGAATAAAGCTGAAGGTATCACATTTCCTGATTTCAAACTCTAATACAAATCTATAGTAATCAAAACAGTATGGTACTGGCATAAAAACAGACACACAGACCAGTGAAACAGAATCAAGAACCCAGAAATAAACCCATGCATATATGGTTAACTAATATTGGGTTGGCCATAACAGTTTGTTCAGGTTTTTCTGTAACATCTTACAGAAAAACCCAAATGAACTTTTATGGCCAACCCAATATTTGACAAGGGAACCAGTAATACCCAATGGGGTAAGGACAGTTTCTTCAACAAATGGTTCTGAGAAAACTGGATATTCACATGCAAAAGAATGAAATTGGACCCTTAATTCATATAATACCATTCACAAAAATTAACTCGAAATGATTACGGACTTAAACATAAGACCTGAAACAGTAAAACTCCTAGAAGAAAACATAAGAAAAAAGCTCCTTGACATTGGTCATGGCAAACACTTTTCGGATATGACATCAAAAGCACAGCAACAAAAGCAAATGTTAAGAAGTAGGACTACATTTAAAACTAAACACCTTCCCCGTGGGAAAAAGAAATCAACAAAATGAAAAGGAGAATATATTAGCAAACTATATACTGATAAGGGGTTAATATCCAAAATATATAAGGAACTTACATAACTCAAAAGCAATTAAAACCAATCTTACTGAAAAATGGGCAGAGGATCTGAATAGACATTTCTCCAAAGAAGACATACAAATGGTCAACAAGTACATGAAAAAATGCTCAGCATCACTAATCAGAAGGGAATACAAATCAAAAGCACAATGATATAACACCCTATACTGGTTAGAATGGCTACTGTCAAAAAGAGAAGCAGTAACAAATGCTGGTGAGGATGTGGAGAAAAGGGAACCATTATGTACTGTTGGTGGGAATGTAATTTGGTACAGCACTGTGGAAATAGTATGGAGGTTCCTCAAGAAATTAAAAATAGAATTACCATATGATCCATCAATCCCACTTCTATGTATATATCTGAAGGAAACAAAATCACTGTCTTAAAGAGATAGCTGCACTACCATGTTCATTGTAGCATTATTCACTATAGCCAAGACATGAAAACAACCTAAGTGTCCATCGACAAATAAATGGAGAAAGAAAATGTGATTGATATATATATATATATATATATACACACACACACACACACACATACATATATATGCAATGAAATATTATTCAGGCATAAAATATTAGGTTGGCCAAAAAGTTCGTTCAGGTTTTTCCATAAGATCTTATGGCCAACCTTATAGAAGAAAAACCTTGAGGGCATTATGCTAAGTAATGAAATAAACTAGATAGAGAAAGACAAATAGTTTATGATCCCACTTATATGTGGAATCCCAAAACACTGAAATCATGGAAACAAAGAGTGTGGTTGTCAGGTGTTAGGGGGTGGAGGAAATGAGATTCTGGTCAAAGGGTTTAAATTTTCAGTTATAAGATGGATAAGTTCTGGGGGGTACAGCAACAAAATGGTAATTATGTGAGGTGAAGGATGTGTTAACTAACCTTACTGTGGTACACATTTCACAATATATTTGTGTATCAAATCATTATACTGTACTCCTTAAACAATGTTGTATATTAATATCTCAATGTAATTGAGCTGGGGAAAAACAAACAAGAACAATAAAATCAAACTGGCATGCCACAGACCATTCCAAAGCAGTTGAGGGCCAGTAAGGGGTTGCTGTGGAAGTGGTAAGAATTGTGCTGTAACAGGTCTAGGCCAATGGTGCTGGGCACATTTAATTCAGAAAGCACTACTTTGGTATCACTTGAGAACAAGGATCACAAACCAGGATCTGGAATGACGCTTCCCAGGACCTACAGATTGGGTCATAACCTCTGATAAATAAGGACCATCATGACACACACAGTGACTAGATATGCTATAACCCAGCAGTTCTCAAAGTACTGGGGATCACTGTGCCTGCAATGTCAAAATTATTTTTGTATGAATACTAAGACATTATTTGCCCTCATTATTCTCATCCTCTCATGAATGTACAGTGAAAAATTTCAGAGAACACATAATGTAAATATGAGATCAAAACAGAGTGAAATGCAGAAGCAGATATGAGAATCCAGCTGCTCCTGTTACGCTAGACATTAGAGATATGAAAAAAAGTAAATCAATACCACTCTTCTCACTATATTTTCTGCTTTGAAAATGTAATTATTCTTCATAAAAATATGTTATTTATGTTAACATGTAATAGGTTCATTATTGTTATTTTGAAGTGATTTAAAATTTCTTAGTATTAATTTCTAATAAGGTAAATATCAATAAATATATTTCACATAACAAAAGCTCTTTGGGGTCCTCAGTAATTTTTAAGAGTATAAAAGTGGTCCAGAGACCAACAGTTTGAGACCTGCTGTCCCACCTACACTAAAGGGTAAAGTTCTCTCACTTGGCTAACCTGGGCTTTCATCAGTCTCACAGTCTCCTTAGAGCTGTATTTGTGTTTGTCTACACCAGCTTGTTACCCATGCCTGGCAATGTCCTGCTTGAATGAAGTGGGGACTATAATTAAAATACTGATTTGTTGTCACAGCACCTTTCACTCAATACATGACCAAATCATATACAATATGTATTACATCTGTCACTATAGTATTACATATAAAAGGTGTTTAAAGCTTTGCCAATATTAACAATGAAATGAGGCTACATCCTTTAATGGTATCTTATAACGAGGTCTAAATGGGTCTAACAGTTTATAATCTCTTTTTTTTTTTAACATCTGCATTATTAAGTTTTCACTGTTTTTCACTGTTTTGGATACTCAAGACAACTGGTACTTGTTGCTTCCATGCTATGCTAACTTGGTTCTCAGAACTCCAGTCTTTAGCAGAAACAAACTGTCTGGCTGATAGACAAGACTGATTTTTAATGCAAGCCAAGGTGTAGTAATAAAACTGAAAAAAAAATCTAGATCATAAAGTTCTAACCCATAGGATTATCCTGGAGCCTTTTTTAGCACCAAGAACAAGAATACTTAGAGCTGATGATCTTGCGGAGTTACATTGGAATTTGTACCAGCTATATTAAAAACAGAAGCAAACCAGACTGTGTATTTTTTAAAAGTTTACAAGGGCAAAGCACTTCTTCTAAAATGTTATTCTCAAATGCTGCAAAGTACCTTAATTAATTCTTATGATTCTAACAGCCCTAAAAGCAAGTCATAAAAATGATATTTACTTGGGAGTATAAATTGGAATGACATTTTGGTAGGGCCATTTGAAAATATTTAGCAGAGCCTAACATGCATACCCACTGACTAGGCAATTCCAGTTTTAGAAATTTGTCCTGAGAAAAGCAGCAATGACATAGATATAAGGATGTTCATTACAGTGCTGTGTATAATAATAAAAACATTTAGGAAAGAGCCTAAATATCTGACAACATGGCGCTGATCAAGTAAACCATGGTTCAGCATATAATGGAATACTATATGGTCACAGTACAGAATTCAAACAGTATATCATAAAATTACGTATGGCAAGGAAAAGTACTCACTATATATTGCTGAGGGAAAAAAACCAAGTTATAAAACTGTAGTATTATGTGATCTCATTTCTGCTTAAAATATGCATAAAAGTATGTGAAGGGTATATATATACACACACACACATATATATATGTGTGTATAAATTAATAGTATTTATTGTTGAGTTTGGGATCACAGGTGATTTAATTTACTTGTTTTGCGGGATCTACACTCTGGTTTTTCTACAGTGAATATCTTTTCTTTATATAATAAAAAAATTAAAATATTTACTTGAGGCAACCATGCAATTGTGTTTTCCTATTCTTATATTACTGAATACTGTATGTACTAAGGGAAAGTGGTGAGGGGGAGAGAGAGGAAAAGGGAGGAAGGCAGATAGACATTTATATTGTTTATTATTTTATCTTGTATGTTTGTTGTGAAGTTTTATGTTAACAATCTGGAAAGAATTTTCAATGGAACATAGTAGTGAATAGTTAATGTTCACAAGACTGCAGTCTACTCTCATAGATTTAATTTTTTCCCTCCCCTTAGAATGCCAATTTTGTTGTGTAAGGAGCAGGTGGCTTTCTTTTTTATAAGTCTCTCTACTGCCCTGTCAGACAGCTCTCAAAACTTTTTTTGGGAGCTAACCAAGCTTTATCTAACCAAACCCAAAATGGCATATGGACTTCATCCACATGGTCATATGAATCCTTTGGCTGATAACTCCTGCTATGTATCTAATTGGTTTTATAAAATCCATGTTTGAAGAAGGTTTCTATAGCTATAAGAGTGTGTGATGCTGTGGGATGAAGGAATGTAGTGGCAAAGAGTCTCCTTTAGCTGCTATACTAGAATCTGGTGCCCGTCACTACCACTATCAAATATTGGCAGTATATATCCCAACAAAGGAAGAATGATAATAATTTTGAGTGAAAAATTTCTATCATGCATTTCAGCTTAGATCTACTAATAACACTTCCTTAAATGCCTTGTTAGACAGTGAAATCTGGGAATAATTATCAAACACCATATACAGTGTTTACAATAGAATCATATTTCTTTTCTGTCTCTCCCCCTCCCACTTTTTTTTTTTTTTTTTTTTGCTTAAAAAGTAGAATGCTGCTGAATGGTACCCAAATGTCTGTTGTATACTATGCCAATACAGCAGCTCAGCCAAAAATGTGAATAGAACAGTTTGCCAAGTAAAAGAAAACATAACAAATTGGTAATGGTTTCTATCTTGACAGAAAATGAAAATGATCCCTCAATGTGTGGTCACTCATGTGGACACATAAAAATGTCTTAGAAGCAATCATTTTACCTCAGATAACAGACCCTGACGGTGTAGTACAGCACTGGCTGACTTTCACTTCTTAGAAAAGCGGCAAGCGTGACCTACAAAATAGTCTGGGAACCATGTAATTTATGCATAACACACATGCACATGCCATGAAGTCATAATATTTGCTATAAATCATTTTGAATACAAGACTTCTTTTCCGAGTGGAGTATACTTTATGAGAGATGATCTAAATCACCAGGGACTTGATAAAGCTGAACTGGTTTATTTATGAACAGAAGTGATGCTGTTGCTTATCAGGTTACAAAATTTCAGTATTCTACAATGCAACCAAAAGGCTGTATATAAGTGCCCCCATGTATTCTGTAAGAATACTAAAGGTACTTTAATTAGATGTTAGATTAAAAAAATATACAAAAAGTATGTAGGTACATAGTGTAGAGTTCTGACTTTCTGGTTAGGTGACTGCAATTGCAAGCAGAAAGGAACCCCTGGTAATGGTTCCTTTACCCTATTTCCCCTTCCTTTACCACTTATTTTTATTCCCCAGATGGAGAACTAGCCAATGTCATTGACCAGTGGTCTTTTCTCCCCCAATCTGGTGAAGTTTCCCCATTTGTTTAACTCTCTAATGAGGATGTTAGAACACTGATTGTATTGTGAAATCACATCAAAAACAAGAATGACACTTTCAAAACACTAATTGATATCTGATGCTAATGAGGAATTCAAACTGAGAGGACACAGAACCAAGGGACTAGGAAGAACCTTGGGAAGGTAAATGGTCTTGCCAAGTTGAAAGTAAATTTGAATCCTGTGGGTTATGAGTTTCAAATGAAACTTCTGGGTTTAAATTTGTTGGTGACTTTCCTGTTCAATAAAAAAGGACTTAAATGGCTTAAAAGAAGGTTAAAAAAAACTTATTGGGCATCAAACTGCTCTTACAAAACACCATCTTGATGAGTTAAGTGTAAATGAATCAGAAACACATGGATCATATTTCCTTAAAAAATGCATATGGATTCAAAAATAAGGGGAAGAGGACTTGGCAAAACATTTTTTTGTGTGTAGTGGCTGAACCCAAAACATTTGAAAGATATTTTGAGACATTCAAAGAATCCAAAATAAAACTAAACCTGTCCAGTCATATAAAAAAACAAAGTTTTTCTGTGCAAGTGCATTTATCTCTATGGGTCATTCAACACTCACTGAGCCTTCACCTTTGGCAAAGAACTATGGGAGGAGCCAGCTTCTGCCTTAAGCGACTTTGAATTTAAGTATAAACAAATACACATAAGTAATAGAAACCTATTAAAAGAGACCAAGGGTTTTACAAAAATTGGCATCATAACCCAGACCATACAGAAATCACATATCGAGAAATATACAAGTATTTCCAGGATCGTATGGTAGGTAGGATTCATCCCATTCAAATCATCATCACCCGGCCCTTTTGATTAAAGTTATATATAGTTGCAGAGCCTTACTTGCTTAAATGTTTTCTTAATAAGTGTTTTTATGTCTTTTTTAATATGTGTTCCAGCCCTCTTTCCTCCACCCTCTAGATTTGTGAGTGCTCAACAAATCTTGCTGACTGGTTTCCTGGAGGATGGGAGTGTTGAACAGAGTTTTGAAATAGGGGAGAGATGCTGTTTGGCAGAGAGGAGTGAGGCTATGATTCTGGGTTGGGGTAATGGCACATGTGACAGTTCAGAGGCTCCAGAGGGTGAGTCATGTGTGGGGGGTGACCCACTGGCTTGCTCACAGCAATGTGCCTGAGCCAGGGTGTAGTGCGGGCGTGGAGGCAGTTAGGTGCGGGGAGGCCTAATATACCACATGTGGAGTCAGCTGGAGGGCAGAGGAGTGTGAGAAGAGAAAAGCACAGTGCTTACTCCTTTTTTTTCCTTTTTGCCAGTATAGGATAAAGTGCTAAGCACAGGACACATACAAGTCATTAATCCCTTTATTTCTTATCAGTGTCTTAAATAAAAGCTGAAAAATATCCAAAGATAAAAATAAGTTAACTATGCATGTATTGCTAGGATCCTATAGGTCATAATTTGAAGAGGAACTTGGTAGGATTATGAAATGGACTAATGAGTTCTAAAATGTTTGTGGGAAAGTGTAAAAAGTTAATGACTCAGAATCTTTTAAGGCTGTTTTCTAGCTGTTTAATGTGAGTCTTATCTTTTCCACAATATTAGAAAGTTATTTAGGGCAAGGATAGGGTCATATATTTCCTGTGTATTTTCTACTGGCTAGCACAATACTGGGAATACACCAAGCACTAAATAAATGCTTACTGAACTGCAATGAAGTAAAACGGTGCCGAGGTCCTATAATGATGAGGGTATAATGGAAGGTAAAGTCTGACAAAAAAAAGGGATGATACAGTAGAAATATCCTAATAGTGTCTCTGCTTTGAGCTTGTTTGTTCATGGTAATATGAAGAAATCAAAGGCCTTACCATCCTTCATCATCTTCTACTTCTGTTTCAGAAATGTCATTTTCAGGAGTTTCAGCAATTGCTTGAGTGAGTTTAGATTTAAACTGGTTCAGCAGCGCAAGGGTCTGAAATAACAATTAGACTGCTAAGTTTCCTGATAAGGATAAATATAATTTCAGAAGAGACACTTAAATTTGGTAGAAAAGAAAATATCCTTCCAGGATGTAAAACACTTAATTTTTTTCATTTTGAAGGAAAAATAACAAAACTGCCTTCCAGCTGCAACAGTGATTGATATTCACAAACCTTGACATTGCCCCATTTGCACTTGCACTGACATTTTCCCTCAGGGATATGTGACTATTTTCTGATTTGGGGAAAATAAGTTTGTTTATGTAGAAGACGTTTAAACTTTAAAATGCATGCTTACTAATAGCTAAGTTTTTAGTGTCCACAAGATAGGGAGGTACTTCACTAAGACGTGTGAAATCAAAACCAAAACACCAAAAACAAATAGTATTGAACAAATTTCCAAAAATATAAAAATGTCAATGCTGGGGAAGGTGAAATGAATGAACATGTTAATTGTTGGAAGGTGCGTAAATTGGAGTGACATCTTTGGAAAGTTTTTTATACATATCAGAAACTTTAAAATGATCATTCCCTTTGATTCAATAATTCCAATACTGGGAATACATGTAGAAAAATAATCTGAAACACTGAAAATGGCTTATGCAAAAGATGTGCACTGCAGCAATATTCATACAAGTGAAAAATGGAAACATGTTAAATGTCTATTAATAAGGAGCTAGATAAATTTGGTAAAAAGCAGTGAATATGTGATTACACTATTATTAAAATTATACACATGAAATATTATATGCTATTGTTAAGTGAAAGAAGTAGGATATAAATATCATGTTGAGTGTGTTTTTGTAAAAAAGGGACTATTTCTCTTATATTTTTATTTTTGGCTCCAATGCCATTTGTAGGTAAGAGGAAACAGCAGGTGCCTGAAATTTTAATCACATTGTCCCCTGGCTATACCTTAACAGTTTGCTTCAGAATTTGAGCAGAGAATCAGAAATTAGAGAAATGTTTTTTTATTCTGTAGTTTTAAAAAGTACATAACTGTGAAATGGGATAAAGTACTACCTTGTCTGAAAAACTCAAGTTTCTAATTGAGATGCTGGTACATTGAATTCAGTACTAAAATACAGTTGACCCTTAAACAGCATGAGTGTTAGGGGCACCAACCCTCTGAGCGGTTGAAAATCCACTCATAACTTCACAGCCAGCTCTCCCTCAACACTGGTGGTTATGCAACCAACTGCAGTTGTTCTAGAACTGTAGTACGTATTTACTGAAAGAAATTCACATATAAGTGGACCCACAAAGTTCAAAGCTGTGTTGCTCAAGGGCCAACTGTAATTACATTTCCTAAGGAAAAATGTGTGTGATAGTTCAATATGTGAATAACAAATATAATAAAGAATCACAGCAACTTGGAGGCTCCAGAATTTATCTAAAATATCATTAAGACCATGGTTCGTGAAAAAATTAAGTAGGTTTTGGTGGTCTAGAACCTAAGCTCAATAAAGACAGGTGACGTCAAAATATCTGCAAAAGAAAAAAAAAAATCTGCAAGAAACAAAGGCAGTTATTGCCAAAAAATGATAGTGAAAAGTGCCTTATATGTTTCTGCAAAATTTAATGCCCACATGGACAACAGTGGAAAATATATACATTACCATAGTTGCTAAATGACGAGTTTTAAGGAAAAACTATAAATTCTATAGAATATCTTCATAGGCATTCTGAGGGCTGCTAGCATGTTAGGGTTTAGATATTTTATCTGTTTCTAGAGTAGCAATTATAGGACTAAGCTCTTCAAACAATGTTAACAGATAAAGAAAACATCCTTTGTTTTAAAACATTATTCATTAAAAAAGCCTTTCACCGAGAGAGGCATGGACATATATACACTACCAAACGTAAGGTAGATAGCTAGTGGGAAGCAGCTGCATAGCACAGGGAGATCAGCTCGGTGCTTTGTGACCGCCTGGAGGGGTGGGATAGGGAGGGTGGGAGGGAGGGAGACGCAAGCGGGAAGAGATATGGGAACATATGTATATATATAACTGATTCATTTTGTTGTGAAGCTGAAACTAACATACCATTGTAAAGCAATTATACTCCAATAAAGATGTTAAAATGAAAAAAAAAAAGCCTTTCACGTACAAACTTTTATTGTATTTGCTTTATAATAAGAAAAGTGATTATTGTAGAAATATTAGAAAACAAAGAGAAGCAAAACAAAAATATTTATTATCCCACCACTAAGAATAAGTAACCATTGTAGACATTTGGTATATATCCTTCAAGGCTTCTTAAGTGTTTCTGTGTGTGTATATATCTATATATTATATAAATATATACCTCTACATGCCTATCTCTATATCTATCTATCTATCACTTAAAAGCAAACTCCATCAATTTTTGATGGTGGATTTTCACATACTTGGAAACGTCTATTCTGAGGGCATAAAGAAAAATGAAAACAAAGGAGACCTCTTAGTGGAATGAAATTTTAAAACTTCCTAGAAAACTGCGCTAGACCTGGATTTTATTCTTTTGAGTTGAAAGTGGCGAGGCAGTCTGTTTTTAGAGCCAATTAACGTGCTATTGGTATTTGCTCAAAGAAGGAGGACTGGGACTATGACAAACGAAAAACATCCTCTCAGCCTTTCTTAATTTCTCCTATATTCAAGATTGGACTTTCTCTAGTTGCATTTGAAAGGCAAGAAAGGACACTAGGCAGAAAAGCTAACACCACAAAAAAAAATGGGGCCCAATATAGGTTGAAGAAGATAGGATCTGCATGGAGGCATTTCTGTTTGGCATCTCCAGGGGAATTAGTCTTCTGGCTTTTGCTGAAGGAATGAAGGGCCAACCATTAACAGCATGCTCTTCAGCACAGAGCAAGCCTTCCCGGCATGAAGAAGCTGTGCTGAAGGGGCCTGCCCTGGCACACCTTGTGCATGCATATCTACATAGAAGAGTCTCTCAAATGGCCTCTGTGCTGCCAGTCCTGCCCCGGGTCCAGTCTACTCTCCATACTGCAGCCAGGTGGGAGGGATCTTCCCATAGTGCAAATGAGGTCATATCACCTCCTTCCTTCGATGGCTCCCCATTGCTCTTAGGGTAAATCTCAACTCCATAATATGGCTCAAAAATATCTTGTGTGAACTGGCTCCTGCTTACCTCTCCAGCCTCATCTCTTTCTTTTTCTTAGTCTAAGTTCCAGTCATACTTAACATCTTTTAGTTCTTTGCAAAAGAGGTCAAAGACTCCTCATATACTGTCCCTTTAGTCTAGCCATGTTATGTCCTATCCAACCCTCAAAGCTCAGCTGACAAATCATTTTCTCAGGGAGGCCTTCCCAGATTCTTATGCCATGTTAGGTCCTACTGTTATACATTGACATAGTTTCCTGTATCTAACCTGTCATAATGTTCACCCCTTTTATTAGTATTACTTAACTGCCTCTTTTTCCTGATAGCTCAGAGAAGACAGGGATGTTTCTACCTCGTTTACCACCAAATACAGTGATTAGGACATGGTAGATTCTTAATAATTATTTACTAGGAGGGAAGAAAGAGGAATGCAAGAATAAGAGTGATCCTTCACATCTTTTGGTAGTACATTCAGAGGACTTTTGTGACTCCATGAAAACAAGTTAATAAAGTACTTTTTCTTAATTTCATTTGATGTGCCATTTCTTTTGAAAACTGCACATGTTAGTTCTCTGTAATTACAATTTCCTATACCTGAATTCTTGTTGAATTTTCCCTATGACTATTTTCACACTGGGCACTGATGCATGATCTTCCTTACCAGTAATTAGGTGTCATTTATAATATAGTTCCTGATTAGATTAATTTATTCAAACAGGCTTGGGCTTTTAAATTTACTTTTATTTTGCCTATTTTTATTTATATGCCTAAAATGGCACGTTCTCATGTATATATGGCAGCACCGAATATAAATAATTTTGGTCTGCCCCCTAGCTTTTCAACATAAAGAGCTGCTGAAGAGATTCATTTTATCAAGTGCCAAGTGCTGCATGGTGTTGACTCCCAAATTGATGAGCTCGCTTCCTGTCTTTTTTTAATTCTTGATTTCTGACAATCCTCTTACATTACTACTTAAAGATACAGGAATGACTTTCAGTAAGCAGACTTTTGTGGTATTTATGGTAGAAGTCAACTAGTGGACAAAGTGCCTTATTTACAGGCACTGTACCATTTCAAGTGGAGCTGCCTAGGCAGCAGGTGAGATGCTGATCCAGAAGAGATACCTTCATCATTTATAATCACCCCATCGCATAATATTTACTTAGTCAAAGGTTCTACCGGAGTATCTGGTAATATGTGGTTTTACTACGTTCCTTCCTGTGTTTAATAAGGGAGTACAAGGTTGAAACCTGAAAGTTTTAGGCTTTATGCCTTTATGTCAGGAAAGAACTCTATCATCTGGGTCTTTGCTTAAGTGGCCAAGGTCCTTGTCACTTCACCCCTATATTAATATATCCTTTTCCATTTTTAAGAGGTGATGTTTCCCCTTGTGTATAATCAAATTAGGCTCCATTAACACTTGAAGACAATTAAAAGGCAATGAACTGCGTATGGATTTTGGTTTGTGAAGTTACCTGGTCTTCACGGGAAGTTCCTTTCTTTGCCTGCTGCTTCCTCAAAGCTTCATACTTTTGCTTTTCTCGTCTGTATTCTGCAACAGCACCATCTGGAGCAGCCTCTTCCTCTGAGGAATAATAGAATAGTCTTAGGATAAATAGTAAAAAGGCTCTATGGAAGCTCCACAATGATTATCTAGATTAGAAAGTGATTGATGTTAATTTATCAACCAATTTTATAAACATCTTTATTATATACTGTACTGTTGTAGTTGTTCTCAACTGTATTTATTTGACTATAAAATCACCTATCTCACTTTTTTCTTCAGTTAATTTTTTTTTATTTTTTATTTTATATTGGAGTATAGTTAATTAACAATGTTGTGTTAGTTTTAGGTGTACAGCAAAGTGACTCAGTTATACATATACATATATCTATTCTTTTTCAAATTCTTTTCCCATTTAGGTTGTTATATAATATTGACCAGAGTTCTGCTATACAGTAGGTCCTTGTTGCTTATCCATTTTAAATATAGCAGTGTGTACATGTCAACCCCAAACTCCCTAACTATCCCTCCTCCTAACCCTTCCCCCTGTCTATCTCACTTTTAAAATAAGTAAGGTATTCCTAAAATTCAGCAATACCATTTTACATTATTCTCTTGCCTTATAAGATATAATCTTTCAATATTGGTTGATTTTCCAATTACCTGCCACTTTTGCTCCCCAGTTAAAATAATAACAACAACAAACAATTTCAATTTAATGGCATCATAAAATATAAATATATCTAACAAAAAATCAGGACAGTTACCTAGAGCAGATAGAAATAATTTTTACTAAATTAGAAATTAGAAAAAAAAAATGTATGGATTTGATCCTGCAGTAATTCCATACAAACAAAGATTAGCTAACATCTGGGTTCACGGAATACAGGTTTGCCTCAAAAAAAAAAAAAAAGTACTAACATTTTACATTATGTTACATTTATATATATTAATGAAAATTTGTGACTTAAGGAAAAAAAACACAAAAACCTATCTCTTCTCATCTTTGGCTGGCAAACCAAGATGAGCCCGTTGACATCAAGAATACCAGTAATCTTTCTATTCAAGCCTTGGTTTGTGGCTTGCCTCTTTGTTACCTAGTTTGAGGAAAATAATTAATGAGTAATATATTAATAATCAGCCATTTTGTTCGAGAGATTGTCTAGTTAAAAAAAATGTGTGAACTAAGAAACAAGTAGTCTTTTTATGTTTACCTAATATGATTTTGATGTTGGTCAAAGGGTACAAAGATTCAATTATGTGGGATAGAAAAGTTCTGGAGATCTAATGTACAGCATGGTAACTACAGTTAATAATACTGTATTGTATAATTAAAATTTGCTAAGAAAGTTGATCACCACACAGACACACACACACACACACACACACACACACACAAACTGTAACTTTGTAAGGTGATGGATATGTTAATTAGCTAGACTGTGGTAATCATTTCACAATGGTTTCTCTAGTTCTTAGTCTTCTGAGATTTTTAATTGTCTGGCTTTAGGATGTTTTTCCTCTCCTCCTATTTTTATTTCTAGCCAAAATGAATAGGCAAACAGCTTGAGAATAGCTGTGAAATCAGCTGACCTTTCATTATATACATCTGTGATACCAAGATTAAGCCTGCTAAGGTTCCATCTGGACTGCATGGAAACTATAACCCAAACACTTCTACATGGTACACAGAGTCAAATGCAATGGTATCTGCTGCACAAACTCAACTGTGTGAAAAATATGGTCAACTCTTCTATTTCCTAACTGAGTGTATCACATCAGTATAAACTACTTCTGTTTATAGTGTGATCAAATGTTCACAGCACATTTATTTTTCATGTTTTTATTTCTTAACACCATACTCTGAGTAATTTCCTTAGCTCTGTATTTCAGTTAACTAATTCTCTGTTTAGCTGTATCTAATCAGTTTTTAAGATATAAACTGAGTCATTGATTTTAATAATCATAGCTTAAAATTCTAGACACTTGTTATGTTTTATCTTTCAGATTATTCTTGGAGATCCTTCTATTATGTCTTCTGACTCTCTCCCCAGAGTGGTTATTTCCCCATGTGTTTTCTAATTTTTGACTGTGTGTGTACCTACAGCTAGAGCTACATCTTCGTCATGCTCCATAGGAATCCTTGGCACCCAGGATTATGTAAGAGTCCTACAGAGAGCTTTTGCATTTGTTTCTACCAGGAAATTAAGGGGCTCCATTAGTGCACAGCCATTTTTTCCCCAAGTTAATTTCCTGGCTTAGGATTCCTGTACCATATAGGCAGTGTACATTCAGACTTTATAGCTGTGCCTTGTAGAGTTTTAGAGTTTTGATATTTTTTATGATAGACTTTTTTTTTCCTCCCACATATAGCTCTGAAAAATGACATGCTTCTTTGTGGCCTTCCTGACCAGGTGGACAGTTTTTTTAGTTCCTTCCTCTTTTTTTTTTTTTGGTGGTACGCGGGCCTCTCACTGTTGTGGCCTCTCCCGTTGCGGAGCACAGGCTCCGGATGCGCAGGCTCAGCGGCCATGGCTCACGGGCCCAGCCGCTCCGCAGCATGTGGGATCTTCCCAGACCGGGGCACGAACCCATGTCCCCTGCGTCGGCAGGTGGACTCTGAACCACTGCGCCACCAGGGAAGCCCCAGTTCCTTCCTCTTTTGATCCAAGACTATATCTCTGTCCAAGTGTGAGATTAAAACCTCAGCTTCTAGCTATCAGAGCCTACGTCTGGTTCCAATATCCCCCTGGGCAACTGTAGTGTCAACTTGCCCACTTAATGCTCTGGTTATGCCTCACCTTTGTTTCTGGTACGTAGGAATTTTCTTTTCTTTCTTACCTTCTCTCTCCCCGCCCCCTTTCACTTTCCCTCACCCTGCCAGCCCCCTCTCTGTCTCTTTCAAGCTTAGCTAAGTATTTAAATTGGGCTGGATCATATTTTATCCAGAATTTCTATATATTTGTAGAAGGAGAAAGTTCTGTCTTAACTCAGTCCATGTTGCCAGAACAGGAAGTAGCACATTCATTTCTCATGTACTTGAATGCCCCTGGATAAACAAAAATTGAATAAGTGACTGGATGATTTTAGTCACATAAAACTAGCTAATAAAATATAAAAGGAGTTTGAAAAAAATCAGTTTAAGTACAGAGTGCTCTACTTCTGCTTTTCTTAAAAATCTCAATATATGCTGGATGATAATTCATAAATAATGATACAGTATGACAACTATTTGTTATTAACTGAAATTTCTATAAAATATATGCTAAATAAATAGGAATGAAGAATGGGAGAAAAAAGAACATTTAGTAAAAACCTACTGTATGTTAGGTACCATGCTAAGATTCTTTAACTATCCATGAAGAAAGTATCTATAAACCTATCTGACAAATTAGGAAACAGGATAAGACCACAATTAGAATATACTAAAGCTGGAACTTGAACCCAGGTCTCTATGATACTAAAATCCCATACTGTGCCCTACTGTCTTCAATTAAAACTTCAGTTCCGAAAATAAAATTTAGTAAGTGTTGCCCACATGCCTGACACTCTAGGAAGTGCTATGAATGATATCTAAAGCATACATGATGCAGGCTTTTCATTCTAGAAAGTAATCTAAAGAGTAAAATAAACATAATATATGTAAAAATAGTTAAGAGATCAAGCCATTGATTGTAAGTATTATGTTGCTGATTCTTGGGTAGAATATTAGCCACCTAGAGAGGAGTTAAAGCTTACCTATGTTATAGTGTTAGAATAAAAAAAATTTAATATCTTAGTGACCTCTGAGATAATATTAGGAAATATATATAAAAGGGTTTGGTGACAAGAATGTCCAACAACACTGTAACCATCAATTTACTACTAGAGCATCAGTTTGCTAGAGCACTAGAACTTAGCTAGTGTCGCATGTGGATTAGCAGCAGAACTTGGGCTAAAACTTATGTTCTGACTCCTAGTTTTGGTGACAATCTGTAGTAAGACTAAAGATTCAATACTGCACTTTTCCCCCTGCGTGTTATAAAGAATGTCTCTAACTCTTCCCTAAGAACTAGTCAGAAACATAATCTTTGCTCCACTTGAATCTCTTCATTACAAAACCTTTTTGTTCTGAGCAGAAAGAAGTGATGACTACTCAATTATTGGTTACTTAGCTAATGAACCAATGGTATCCATCTATTACAAATCTCATTTTATAGGTAAAAGGGCTTATACCCTCTACTGTCTCAGTACCAGAGCTCAAGGAGCTAAAAGCTTCAAGTAGCTGCACATTCATTCATTTAAAAAAAAAGTTTAGTAAGTGATTATTATGTGTCAGAAACTTTTAATAAAGCTACTTATAAATGATTTTAAATAGATCTAGATCTACTATTTCAAGGAAATTTTTGAAAAATTCCCATAATAAAAACTTTTATATAAATAAAAGTAAATGTTGTTTACTAGTGATAATAGTAAACAACATTTGAAAACAAAAGGGACAGACTTTAGTGGATATAGAAAAATACCAAAGCTACTGACATCTCATCATACTTTGTATCTCATGATACTTTCTGGAAGCTACAAAGTATGTTTTAATCAAATTTTATACATACCAGATCTTAAATTAATTCTAGGAAAAGTACCAGACTTGAAAATAGCTAACATGATAGCTAACATTTCAAGTACTCACTATGTGCCAGATACTAGTACCTTGAATTACTTGCTTAATCCTCATAACCAACAACCCTATGAGGAAGTCATATTATTGACCCCATTTTGCTGATAAGGTAACTAGGGCAGTAAGAGGTTAGATAACTTATCTCAGGGATTATAAACTCGAGAATAAGAAACCATGCAGTCTAGCTCTAAAGTACAGACTATTAACCAGCTTGCTTATTTCTTCTTCATGTCTGAAACACAAGAAAACTTAGAAGAAAATATTCCAATCTGACATAAAAAGGCATCAGGTCACCATACTGGATGTGTCCTGATGAAATAAGGTCCTACCAACAAAAAAAAGGTCCTGAATTCCTCCCAGACCATAATAAATGGGAACTGCAGTCTGCCAAACAGTGGGTTAATGAAAATAATTTCCTAGAAAGAGTTCTTTATGGCTCTTCTTGATTCTCCATAATTAATCATATATTGTCCTCATTTGAATTTTTAAACACTTTGTAGCTGCTAACTTCGTTATATCAGAGCTGCCTCTTTGTACTGCCCGCCTCGGCTATAAACTCAAATGGCAGGGACAGTGCCCTGTTTGTGGACTAGTATATCCCTAGCATGTAGTATGTACTCAATAAATAGTAGCTGAATGGACAAATGAACAGAGTGATCATTTTTAGATCTTAAATTACAACAGTGTGCATGGCTGCCTTATAGCTCTTGCTGGATAGAATGGCTCCTTGAGGGCCTTGTAGGGGGTTAGGTCCCCTAGTGTACAAATACTTTTTCTGTAGATAGCTGCCTAATTAAGTTGAGTTGTAAGGAATTAGATGATTTCTGACACTTATTAAATAGAGGTGAGAGGAGTAAAAGTCAACTTGAAGGCAATTATCCCTGATTAAGCCCTTGAGCACTGAGCTTTCTGAGTAGAATCCCTGTAAGAGCTGCGGCCATTCATTGCAGCCACTGAATAAATGTAACCATTCATTGAGGCTTCATCTCCTTGAGGAGCTACTGGGGCTAAACTACATATCCTCCACCCCAGTCAAAATGCCTGTTTTTTGGTTTGTTTTAGTAAGAAAATCCATTATAGAAATGATAACAGTGGGAATATTCTGTGACATTAAAATGAGAGCCTACATATATATATTCATAGTTATAATCCATAATATTTATTGAGTGAACCTGTACTAATTTTGTTTTGAAGATAATTGAAAGTGTTTAGATGATATCTTTAAAAGGTGAATAAGAAGAAAACTGGTTTCTCTATCCAATGAAACTGCTCAAATAAAAACTAATTCACAATAAAGAAACTATATAATGGAGGTATCTATATGCACATTTATGAAGAGTAGGCAGAAGTTTAGGCAAAGACTGGGCTAAAAGTTTAATTTTTTCTGTACTATGAACTAAAGTAAGAAATCTGCAATTTATTAATTTCATTTAACCTATTTTTATTTCCAGCATATTTTTAATTCTACAAATCAAACAATGCTGGCTCCATCTGGTGGTCAAAATAAGCCTCTGTAGCTTCATGAAAATTAGTCAAAACTGGTTAAATAATTTAGGGACTACATGAAATAATATGCTTGAACATTGAACACTGAAGTATGCTTCAGCACCGAACGTTAAGTGGAATTGTCTACATTTACACAAATTTTTAATTTTTCTTTCTCTGTTGTTCATCCTAGCCTCATTTCTTCATGTTATTTTGGAGTTTAAAATAATTCTCAAAAGAAAGTAATATAGAATATTTTCCTCTGTGTTTTTCTATTAGCTGATTTGAGAAATGTGAAGGTAACAAGTTATAAAACAGGTAAATTTATCCACATTTTCAGACTGTATTCCATTTTGGAATATAAACTATAAAAATACTGATTTTCAGTTGTATTTTCCATTAGGCACTTCCAGGAGGGCTGGCTAGTGAATATATGATAGTTCATATCTAGTTTTAAATTTAGTACAAAAGGAATATGTCCAGAATCACAAGACAAAAATATTAATACTAAGAAGTTCTTAGAGGGTAATAACTTGCTCATTTTACAGATGAGAATACTGAGGCTTAGCGAGGTTAAATGACTATGCCAAGCTGGGAATATCAGAAACCAGATTTTTTGATAACCCAATGTTGTTTCCTCTCTATATACACTGCTATGTGTACTTTCTCTTTGTAGTACATAATCACTGCAGATATATGTCATTACAATCTAACAATCACTTTGAAATTCTATACAGTTGTCCCTCAGTATCTGTGGGGAATTGGTTCCAGGACCCCCAATGCCCATACTGAAATCCAAGGATGCTCAAGTTCCTTATATTTGCATATAACCTATGTACATCCCCCCTGTACATCCTCTCATCTCCTTTAAATCATCTCTAGATTACTCATAATACCTAATACAATGTAAATGCTACGTAAATAGTTGCTGGTGTGCAGCAAATTCAAGTTTTGCTTTCTGGAACGTTCTGGAATTTTTTTCTTCCCAGAATATGGTCTACCCAAGGTTGGCTGAATCTGTGGATGGGGAACCCGTGGATATGGAGGGCTGACCGTACATTTACAGTACACTGTGACCATTTATAAAATGGCATGAATATCCAATATAGGTGTAGTTCTCTAATTAGAAGTTTTCTTAATTTTTACTTTTGTTACTTTCCCTTAAGATATTAGTAATTAAAAAAAAAACTTGTTTTGAAAGCTCCACTCCTTTCCAAATACAAAATTTTGCCTTTTTTTTAGAGTATTATACATTGCTTTGTTGAGTTTATAATTCAAATAGCAGTCATGTTGGTAATAACTTATAGTCATAACATCACATAAATTAATTACCACAAAGTATATATTACATTAAAAATCAACTCAAATAAAGTTAAGTGAACTTATCTAATGAATTAAGAGATAAGAGAACTTAGATTGGTAAAAACAGGTTCTGAACACTAAACATTAAATTGATTTAAATTAGGCTTAATTGTCTTAACTTTTACTAATGAAGTTTTTAATTGTACAGACTCTCTGATAAGCTTTTTATCAGATGTTTCTCCATTCTTATTAATAATGAGCACAAGAAACAATTACAATATATAAATAGGTACTGAGGGACATGAATGGCTTCTCTTCTGGGGGCTCCAGCTTCCCACCTGTTGGCTGTAGTCTGTGCTCCTGTTCACTTTTACCTCATTCCCCCTCACGTGGACTTCAAGACGAGCACAAGGTTGATTGATGTTGCCCCCAGGCCCCTCAACAGAGCACGCTTTGTATTTCTCCATATGGTGTGACCCACAATTCTTGTAGTTTGATGGCCATTTTGACAACATCCCTAGGTTGCCCTGTCATTCTGGGTGTGGAGCCTACAAATTATATACTCTATGTTTTAGCAATAAGAAGAAAGCCCCGAATTCTTCAAGATATAAAGATTTCATGAAGCCAATCAAGGAGAACACTAAAGAAAGAATTGCTATCTAAAAATCACCTAAGGCTATGGTTAACCTAGCAAATTCAACACTGCAGAATATCATGCTTGCTAACAGTACTTAAAGGAGGGTTCTATTATTTTGTAATAAACTCATGAGATACTTTTCTTCAAATAATTATGAGGGTTTCCAAACTGGTTCAAAATAGTCCTCATGTGTGGTATGTCAGAGTATTCTTCCTGTTCTCTATGTGACTGAGGAAACTGAAGCAATAAAGTGGCTTCTAAAATACAAGTACGACCACTACTACCAGCACCATCACCAGTTTTTAAGACCTAGCATGTCTGAGATACAATACTAGGAACTCTCTGCCTACTTTCTCACTTAACTTAATGCTGTAACAACAGAAGGAGTATTATTGTCTCCATTTTATGCATGAGGAAACAGAGGTTCAGAGATGTTAAGTATCTTGCCCAAGGTTATATGGCTAATAAATGATAGAGCAAGGAATTGCAATCAGGGCTGTCAGACTTCAAAGCCCATGCCTTTTCTACCCTATTATACTGCAGACAGTTATGGAGGGGGGCACTGTTATGTATGAGAGTGAGGGACACAAAGGCAGTTCTGATGTGGAGGAGCTTATAGGCTGGAAAGTGGATAAGACATACTCTTTAACTGTGTGGTGGTGCAAATGACATATGAGAGGTCCTGATAAAGTATTTATAAAATTTATGCAGAGGAGAAGAGGGAAAGTTGGGTGGAGGAAGTGGCAGTATAACTGGGCCTTAAGGGAGAAATAAGATTTAGCCACAGCAGGTAGAAGAGACAACATAACCAAAGCATGAAAGCAACATAGTGCAGGATACACACGAGGAAGAGGAAAAATGTTTTGTGAAAATGAAGAATGGGTAAATAAAATGGGGAATAGGGAAAATAAGATAAAAATCTGATCATGTAAGGAATCTGAACTTCATTAGGGGAAGCAAGGAGTGAAATGGAGCAGGGCCCTATGGTCTGCATGACCATGCCCGCAGCCTGCCTTTTGTCTGTGGAAGAACTTTAGCCAAAGAATAAGTTTAATCAGAGAAGTGAGAAAATGCAGAAGCAAAGAAAAGCAGTCAAACAGGACAAAACAATAATGGTTTAGTCAGTAAGCAAAGTCAAGGGCCTTTAGTTCCTTCTCAAGGGCTACAGATAATATTGAGCCGTATCCTGTGAACTTGTGAGCTGTCTTACAGATACTAAAAGCCCCATCAGGTGGAAGAAGTGAACTACATGATGACCAGGCTGTAGACATGACAGAAGTTGTCCCAATTCCGAGAATTTGCCTCGAAGAACTGGAAACAAACCGACCCTGGAACTGAAGACTAACTGTACCTCAAACAATCAAGATGACGCTGATCAGACCACCCATGACCAATTTCAAGATGCCTGTCAGAGCTGACTGTAGCCACCTCCCTCAGCCTATAAGAGCTCTTGCCCACTGGTTGTAGGGCAGGGAGTCAGCCTCTGACGGATGTTCCCTGCACCCTCCACCCCTGGTTTCCAGCATCCGAAATAAAGCAAACTTTCCTTTCCACCAACCTTGCTTTTTTATTGGCTTTTGAGCGGTGAACAACCGGACCCTACTTTTGGTTACAGGAGGAGCCACAATCTATACCTTGCGGGTCACAAGTGTTTGTGAGCCTTTTAGAAAATGAAATGAAGTGTGCTGAACCACCCTAGATTGTTATGTTGCTTGAACTCATTTCTAAGAATTTTTTTAAAGGGTGTTTTCTTATTAAGGTACTAGCTTAAGTTAGCGAATAAAATTACAGTGCCAAGTTTCCTGACATCCATACTTCTCTTAATCAATGAAAACAATGCTTTTCCCAAGTTCAGTGACCAACAGAGCAAAGGCAAGTGAGTAAGAGAGAGAGAGAGAGAGAGACAAAGAAAGAAACCGACTCCCCAAATCTTGTTGGAATTTCTCCCTAATTATTTTAGAAAGAAACTTTGAAAAATATCCTGGTAAAATAAATTTCCCACATCTATCAGAAATATTCTAATTTAAATATGAAAATATGAGGCATTATTTGATAGGACCATACTCAGTGTTTCTGGCTCTGTTCAGTATCTCAGATTTTTTTTTTTTTACCTGCCTAGACTGTTCTATAATCTGGTTCAGATTTTACCCCTTCTTCCCCAACCCCCATCTTTAATGATATCTCTAACAAGCTACATCTTGAGATGAAGTGAGGGTAGAAAAAAAGGTAATCAAACTATGCTTCATCTGAAGTTGACTGTGTCCAAATATGCCTTCTGGAACCTGGGGTTAGAGGGTGAGTTGGATGGGGGTCACCTTGCTCAATCTTAGTGGTAATGCTGTGAATTGTAGGCCAGTCCTCAGTCTGCTGATTCTGGCTTCATGCTAACAGGTCATATTGCTTGTGGCTTCTTTTATTTTATTTTTAAAGGAAACAATGCTTTGCAGTTTTATACAGTAGCGGAAAGAGTATTGGACCGAAGATCTGACTCCTCAAATCTACTGTTTAAGTTAGGGTGAGTACAAAATATCTTTAATACTTTGGTTTCTTTCTTTGAAAAATGGACACAATAATACTTGTTTAATCTACTTCTCAGGACTGTTACAGAACTAAATGTAATGAGGCATGTGACAGGATTTTTAAACTATTCATGTTATATAAGTAGGAGGTATTATTTGGCAGAGGATACAGGGCACCATATTTTATGTTTATAAGCTACTTATAGCTATGGTTCCCTGCAAATGATTAAATCTCATTTGAAGAAGCAAAGAGTAGACACAATATTTTTCATTTTATTAACATACTTGTTTGAATAAAAAATAGTTCTGTATATTAAATCTTTTCAAAGAACCAATAAAATTTATAATTGGAAGAAATGTGGAAAATCCTTTTGTGACATGCATTATCAGAACAATTTGTATTTTTCCATATTTGAATGTTCAAGGTAGCATTCTTATTATGAGGCTTACTTACAATTCTGCATTTCCTTAAGAATAAGCAGTATCTGCTGGCATGCTGGTAGGATGGAAAATGCTTTGCTACTCCTATCTTCTACCTGTAGCTAACACTTATACAAATAGTGCTTTCCATGTGCCAGTCATTCTAAATGCTTTATCAATAATACATCACTTAAATACAATAAGGAAGTAGCTGCCACTAGAAAGACCAGGGCCTTATACTTGGAAACCTATCCTTTTGGAAAAAACTGAAAACTAAAAAAAGTTATGTGATGAGTGAATGTCAGTGAGCTGTCACTGAAAAGGGTGCCAAAGTTGGATCCAAGCTGTGAGGTTCTTGAGGGCAGGGACTTTTCTGCTTTATTTGCCATTTTGTGTCTAGAGCCTAAAATAGTGCCTATATGTTTTCCAGCATTTGATAAAATATTATTATAATGAATACATTTTTTAAAAAAGGAAAGTGATATTTCAGAGGAAAGTGGATTCTTAAAGAAAGAAATTGAGAGTGGGAAATGGTAGTGTGTCAAAGCAGAGTAGGCTGAAAAACTGGTCTTCTTTGTCTCAAACCATGAACAGCTGTAATCATTAGGTGCTATCTTAGGCTTAATGTCCCTGAACATTTCTTTTATGGTACCCACAGCCAAAAAATGATCAGGAAACAATCAAAATATTATACTCATCAAGGTGGTTTATCAACTAAAGTTGAAGTACCTAAACTCTATGGTACAAAAACACATTTGCTGGATAAGAAAAAAAAAAAAGATTTAAAACGTGCCTAGGTTTTCAAATGGCATTAATTAATCTTTTAATGAAGAAGGATTATTTCAGTTTGTTTGTCTGATTAATTTCATAAACTGAAATCGTTACCAAAGCAATCTTACACTTTTTTCTTGGTGAAATGGAAAATTTCTCACCCTCTTATTTTGGATTAGAACAGAATTACAGACACATTCTCACTGATTAATTTTAAAAAATCTTTGGCTTAGTCATAAAAGAAAGCCAGCACATTAAATGGACTGGGTTCAATATTTTTAGTTAGCAACTCTACATTCTGTTTCCAGCTTTGTCACTCACTGGAGTAAAGGCTTGAGTCAACCTCACAAATGCTTGGTCTCTATTTTCTTAGATGGTAAACTCAGTATTAATTACTACTGCCTTAAGAGTATATAATGTTGGACTTCTCTGGTGGCGCAGTGGTTAAGAATCTGCCTGCCAGTGCAGCGGACACGGGTTCGAGCCTTGGTCCGAGAGGATCCCATACGTGGCAGAGCAACTAAGCCCGTGCGTCACAGCTACTGAGCCTGCGCTCTAGAGCCTGCGAGCCACAACTACTTAAGCCCGCGCACCTAGAGCCCGTGCTCTGCAACAACAGAAGCTACCGCAGTGAGAAGCCCACGTGCCACAACGAAGAGTAGCCCCTGCTCACCACAACTAGAGAGAGAAAACCCATGCGCAGCAACGAAGACCCAACACGGCCAAAAATGAAATAAATAAATAAAAAGTATTTTTTAAAAAAGAGTATATAATGTAGTAAATTAATCACTGTGATATGCCGTTAAAATACCCAGAATAATGAGTGTGAATAATAGAAAAATAAGCAAGCCAATCTTGAGAAATATTTCTGAGAAACTAAGTTGATTGGATTCTATCCCAATAGTCTGCCCAGAATCTTCACAAGATACCACAGACTAGCAAAGTCTTTGGCTGTAGCAGAATAAATATTACAACCATTTTCTCTTCAACCACAGCCAAACTGGTAAGAACAAACAATTATTCTTCTATATTTGCTTCATATTCAACTCAGCACAATATGAAATAAAGTGTAAGGGACTTCTCCATGGGTTTTATAGAAGGGAAAGTACAAAGGACTTATTTTTGATGTTGTTTTCCTATAGCAGACTCAGCCCATCTCCTTAAGTCACAGAAAATACTGCAACTAAGATGTTCAGAAATAAACCAGAAAAGAGTGGTAAATAGGAAATTAATGCTGCTAATTCTTGGTTGGGATTATTTGAAAAAAGCCCAAACTATAAGGTTGTTTCTAGAAAGTATCATAATATAGTGTCTAATATACACTGCCAAATAGTACACTTGACCCTTGAGCAATGTGGGCAGTTAGCAGTCCCAACACCCCAACTGTTCAAAATCCGAGTATAACTTTATAGCCGGTCCTCTGTATCCGTGGTTCTACCTGCACAGATTCAACCAATCATAGATCGTGTAGAACTGTAGGATGCAGTTATTGAAAATAATCTATGTATAAGTGGACCTGTGCAGTTCAAACTCTTGTTGTTCAAGGGTCAACTGTAATAATAAAACTATAGACTTACATATTAGAATAAAACTTTTATTTAATATTCGTTCTTAGGTGTTCATATATATGTATATATATATATACATACACATATATACATATTTATACATATGTAAGAAAGAGAATATAGATATTCTTTCACTAAACCTTAAATTATTACAGTGAGGGAGACGGTAAAAAATGACTGCATGAAAATTCCTTTCTATTCTATGTCCCAGACATACAACTTGCAAGACATGAAAAGGTGCCGTACTTTCTCTCATTTCCATGCATTCGCATGCACTGCATCTTCTGTCTAGAACACCTTTATTCAGCTGACTCGCTCACCTGAACCAGTAGCCTCAAAAATCTGTAAAAGTGAGAGGTTTCTAGAATACAAATGACCCACTGAGAGGTGAGAAAAAAAAAAAGTAAGAATCCTATTTATATTTTGTTGTTATCTTTTAAACTATTATTTTTTGTGTATGTTATATATAGTACATAATATATTCATTCAGTATTACCTACATATGAGTCATGAACACATTTTAAAAATATATATTGGAAGTGTTCACAATTTATTTTACAACCAAAATGTCCATCAGTTAACAAGGAGATAAACAAAATGGGTATTACCATAAAATGGAATATTATTTAACCATAAAGAGGAATGAGATGCTTGATACATCCTACAACACAGATGAACCTTGAACACATGGTGATAAGTGAAAGAAGCCAGTCACAAAAAGGCACATATTATATGATTCCATTCATATGAAATATCTTCAACAGAGAAGCCTATAGGGACAGAAAGTAGATTAGTGGTTGCCTAGGGCTGAGGGAGGGGAGGCTGAGGCTGTAGCAGGAGATAGTAAAGGGTACATCTTCATTTTGAGATGATGAAAATGTCCTAAAATTGTGGTGATGTTTGGAGAGATTTATGAATATACTAAAAACCACTGAACTGCACACGTTAAATGGGTGAATTGTATGGTATACGAACTATATCTCAATAAAACTTAAAAATAAAATAAACAAACAAAAATCTTTATTCTACAGGTGTAATAAAACATTTTTTTGGAGACTAACGGTCTCAATAACTGATGCTCTTGCTCTTGGCTTAGTGTATCTAGAAAGCTATGTTGCCTTCTAGATTTAATTGCCTTTCCTTTGGTCCCTCAGACCATGAGAATATATACCATGCTGCACTGGTAACTGGTAATTTGTATCTTTCACCTGCTAAACTACAAACCTTATATCCTCACTCCACATCACAGATTAAAATAATTTTCAGGTGGCTTAAGGAATTAAGAGTAAAAACAAAATAATAGAATAACTATAGGAAGATATAGATGAATATTTAAACCATCTTGACCAGATACCTGGGGATTTTCAAAAAATACTGACCCTGAGTCTCACTTCCTGAGCTTTGGAATTTCCAGGTGATTCTAATGTGCAGAAAAGTTTAAGAACCATTGATCTAGTGATGAAGGAGAGATCAGGAAAGGCATCTTAGAGAAATGATCTTAAATAACAACTTGAGTATGGAGGCAAAATCCATTACATATAAAAAGCATTCCAGGAAGAGGGAGCTGTGATACAGAGGCTGGGGTGGGAAATAGGCTGGTATGCAGAAAAATTTAGCCTGTATGAAGCACAGGATCCATAGTGAGAGATGAGACTAGTGTGGCAGGCAAAGTTTAGTCCGTGTAGAGCCTTGTATGGCAATGCAAAGGATTTTATCCTGTAGGAAATGAGACACCGTTAAATAATTTTATGAAGGGGATTGACACACGATCAAGTTTGTATTTAAGAAAAGCCACACACAGAATGTATTGGCAGGATCTGAGACTAGCAACAGAGATCTGTTGGCAGCGTGTTAGCAGGTTGTTAAAATAGCCTAAAAGAAAAAATTGTGGCTAAAATGGTCACGGTAGGACAAAAGGTGTCGACTAGAAACCTTAGTAAAAGAGGTGGAATTTGCAAGAGAAATGTACAAAGAACAGATTTATTTTGAGGATATGGCAATATTTTGAGATCTAAATCTAATTCTTTTCATTCAGAAAAATATGCAAACACTAATCCCTCATTGATACATGATAAATGATGTTTTCCTCTAAAAATACCTCCAGGTATCTATACAATAAAACAGTTTCCAAAATAATTATCCCCGAGGTCATGGATTTCACATTCATTTTAAGAAATCTTAAATTTTTTATTTGTTAAGTAAAATAATAAATTTCCATGAGGTTATAATTTCTACATTTCCCAAATTTCTTAAAAGAAAAATCAAATCTCAAAAAGAGACAAAAAATACCCACTAAGTAAAATTAAAGCTGTTTTGTAAGGTACCATAAGTTCTAAAGTGAGATTTCAAAAGTCTTCCCAACATTAGGTCCATGACCAAATTAAAGTTAGGGGTTTTCAAAGTGACACTGTTTTCTAATCTTACTTCATCAAAATTATGTACCATTCATGGTTTCTCCCTTATACAGGTTACTTCTTCGATGTTTCTTCAAGGTTCTATAAATTATCAAACTACTTAACTCATGTTACAGAGGTAAACAGGTTATAAGAATATGCCCTCTCGTCCAGTCAGACCCATTTCTTTATTTCACCTCCCTCAATCAGGAAACTTTTTTGATTACAGTATTTCTCACTGTTCTGAATGTCTCTAAATCTTATAGTTCATCTGTACAAGAAAGTTAGCACTTGAAAAGTCTATTAATTATGAATACTATTTAATTATGACTACTAATTATTAATACTGTATGATTATTAATTATAAAGTATCTGTATCTCATGAGTAGTCATATTCTACCCAGCAGAGGCTAGCTATTTTAGAACCAGGGAAAAGCATTCTGTGGGGTTTTTTTCCTGGCTTAGCACAGCGCTATTAGACATTTATTCTAACCCAGTGATTTTGAACTTTTTGGACCATGACTTAGCACAGGAAGTAAGTTTTTCATCTGAACTCTACACACATATAGGTTTGGTATACACAGCTAATATATAAAACTGTATATGTAAGGTTAAACCATATGAAATTAATGGCATTCTATTGTTTTGTTTACCTACAAAAAGGCAATTTCACATTGTTACTAAACATAATGAAAAAATTTCAAAATTTCATAAAACAATATTTACCCTTACTACCTGTGATGCACTCTGATGTTTTCTGGTCTGTGCCGTTCTGTTAAATTAAAAATGTTGATTAAGATACACTATTGATTTCATGATCCACCAGTGAACTCCTGGCTACAGTTTGAAATCCCCTGCTCTAACCTCTAACCTACTGTCTAGGCCTGCCTCTAGCTTAAGACTTAAGCTAACAGGATAAAAAGATTTTGAGAGACTCGCGAGTGGCCCAGGGCAGCAGGGTAAAGATGAAACAAGTCATAAAGGTGGTGCAACTGCCTGGAAACTCTGTGCATCCCTGAGCACTTAGCAGAATGGCAGGGACCATACTAAATGGGGAGAATTCAGAGTTTGGAGATTTTTAACTAAATCCTTTCTGACTTGACACGACTAAACTGATCATATAACTAGAATGTGATTCAGCATGGTTGACTGGTAATGTTCAGAGTGAGGGTTATCCCTTGGGACACAGTGATATGTTTTATAAGGCTCTCTCCAAAGTCCTTTCCTGAATCTAAAAACAACTTTACATGTAATGCCAGATTTCTTTCCACAAAGAGAGGAAACCCATAGGGAATAGCTCTGTCTGACACTTCTTTTCTTGCTTTCTGGAAGATCATCATTTTGTTGGATGAAATGAAAGTTTCCATGCTGCATAACATTTTCTAAAAGTGAAGCTTATCCAGTTCTGTTAATAACTAGTGAAACAGTACAGATGATAACAGATTGCAGACATACTGCTTATATTCTGATTAGGCTTTTAGCTTATTAAAAATGATGTTTATATAAAGATCTGTACAAACGCTTAATTATTAACCATTTTGTCAATGAAAACCAGAAAGCATGAGTTCTTATCCAAATGACAACTATTATCAGACAGATGCTGATACATGCATGGGCAAGTGTCACTCTCAGCGCTAAGGTACAGCTAAATTAGACTAGACTTCAAGCAAGAGCACAGGCACTCAGGCTAACATGGGAGCAAGGAGAATGCTGTTAACCCGCTCTTTGGTGCCTAAATCAGGTGCACACATACCACCTTCTCTCATCCTTTATGTTACCAACAGCTTTGTCTGATGGAACAATGTTGACAGAACTTGAACTGGTGCCAGCCCTACTGATGAGGAAAAAGGTGAAACAGTTGCTGGCTGGAGGGAATGTTTCCTTTTTTGGAAGTAGCAGTAAGATGATATATGAAAACATGGCTGAAATGGACTATCACAGGTTCCTGATATAAAAAATGATTTTAGTTTTTAGAAAACAAAGGCTCAAAGAAAGAAATTCAAATAAATGGCCAATGTGTACAAGAAGGCACTCAAAAACACTAAGATGAAAAATATAAATCTAAAGGAAATAATACCTGGCCACATAGATAAGCATACTAGCAACTGAATTGAGTTCTAGTTCATGCAAGATTATGTTTGGTCCTTTTATATCAGCAGGGAAAGCATCAGAAGAATAGTAAAGATAAGAATGCTAAGTCCTAGTCAGTTGAGAGGCCTGACTACTCATCATGCCAATCAAAAACCACAGACCTCTGATGCCAATATAAAAATCAGAGGGAAAAGAAATTTCTTGTCTAACTGCAGGAAAGAAGTAAAACCCAAAACAGGTAACTTTTATAATTGTAAAAGCTAGTAAGGGCAAATGGAAACAATAATTAACATCTTTTTTTTTTTTTTGGCTGCACCACATGGCTTGCAGGATCTTACTTCCCTGACCAGGGATTGAACCTGGGCCCTTGGCAGTGAAAGCTCAGAGTTCTAACCACTCGACCGCCAGGGAAGTCTCAACAAGCATCCTTCTTAAACTCAGCATAGATGTATTCATTCTCAAGTCCCAGACCAAGAGACCCCAACTGCTTTCATCTGTTCCATCCTGTAATCTCATGTTAGAACATAAGGGCAGTCACTGTGTCTTCTTCACTGAATGGTAAACCTGAATGTCCATCACACTATTCTTCACAAGTTTTATGAACCCGAACATGTTTAACCACAAATGCAATGATAAATAAAGGCCCTGATGTCCACCAAAACGAGCTACAAAATTCAGAAATGCATTTTGAAATGCCAAAGAGGGACATTTGACACACATTTAAATCACATTCAAGATACTTTTAGGACTTCTCTGGTGGCACAGTGGTTAAGAATCTGCCTGCCAATGCAGGGGACACAAGTTCAAATCCTGGTCCAGGAAGATCCCGCATGCCGCGGAGTAATTAAGCCCATGCTCCACAACTACTGAGCCTGAGCTCTAGAGCCCACAAGCCACAACAATTGAGCCCGTGTGCCTAGAGCCCCTGCTCCGCAACAAGAGAAGCCACCGCAATGAGAAGCCAGCGCACCACAACAAAGAGTAGCCCCCCCTTGTCGGAACTAGAGAAAGACTGCTCGCAGCAACGAAGACCCAACACAGCCAGAAATAAATAATTATTTTTTAAAAAGATAGTTTTAGATATTATATGCATTTATTTTATGTTATGCATTATATTATATGTACAAATTTATGGTATATATCTATGCATATATACACAGCTAGTGTACTGGTATCTCAGCATATTTGAATATTTTAAATAATTCCTTCTAGGTGAAAGAGTTTACAAATATCTTTTTCTCTACTACTTAACCAAAAAAGGTGACAATTACGCCTGCTTACCTTACTTGACTGATTAAAAATAACAATTTTATTTAGCATTTGGAATATTTTTACTGTGGTTCTGGCTTGAATAGTTGCTGGAAGAGATGATTTCTGGTGGGGAAGCGAAGGGAATCATGTGGGCAAAATATGGAGGAATCTGATGGCAAAGCATATTCTGTATACCATTATGTAAAAAGTACATACTGAGAGTAAATAAGATATCAGTAACTAATGTATAAATTATTACAAAAGTACTTTAATCCAAAATATAGAAAAGAATAGGTTCATATTAAATATTCAGTGTTCTTGTTTTTTCCATTTTGAGACAATAGGCAAAGAAAAAGGTAGATTCATAATCACTTTTCTGGAGGTAAAGGCTCTCTTGGCTCACATGAAGGATTACACAGTACTCCACAAAATACTGTACGACATATTGACTATTACCACTATGGAAAGAGGACTGCAGTTGCTGTCAGGCAATTTAAGTCCTACCAGTGTGTTGGTGCTCTTGGGGAAAAATCAGTTAACTTATCTGAGCCATAATTTCCTTGTGCAAAATACCACCTGTCCTACCTTCCTCATGGGTTCTTATAAGAGAGAAATGAGGGGGAGGAGAAAAGGAAAAAGGCACTAAGTGATTCACAAGAATGGGCTTGTGTTAGACACAGTTGATTGCCCAAGTAATAATTCTTCTACCTTCTTTTTTGCTAACAAAATCCAGATTTGGTTTAGGCAACAGAATGCCTAGTATCAGAGGACAAATCATGACTGTTTTAAGCCAGTTAGTTCATCTTACATCTTTCATTTCACTCACTCATTTTCCAAATATCTTTTTTTGAATGCCCACCACATGCCAAACATTGTTCTAAGTACTAGGGAGATAATAATAAAGAAAAAAGACAAAAATTCTGGTGGGGAAGACAGAAATCAATAAATAAGTAAAACATATAGTCTATCAGAAGGTGATAATACAGAGAAGAACAAAGTAGGGAAGGGCAATAAGGGACTGCCAAGCAGAGGTGGTCAAAAAAGGCCTCAGTGAGGGTAAGACCTGATAGATAAGGGGATGAGTCATATGGAAGTCTGGAGGAACTGCAGTGCAGATAGGGTATGAGCATGTATAATGGCCCTGAGGCAGGGAGCCTGCCAAACATGTACTCAGATCAGCAAAGAGGCTACTGTGCCTAGAACAGAGTGAAGGAAAGGGAACTACAAGTAGGTGAGAGAGGTATAAAGGAGGTGGGGGAACAGATTAGGTAGACCTTTGTAGACAAACACTGAGGCTTGGCTTTTAAGAAACCCACTGGTAGGTTTTAAAAAGAAAAAGGAGTGACAAGATCTGACTTATACTTTTAAAGGAGCATTCTGGCTACTATGTTGAGAACAGACTTTCAGAGGCCACTGGTAGAAACAGAGATCAGTTAAGAGACAAATGCACTAATCTAGGTGGGAGATGATTGTGGCTCTCACCAGGGTGGTAACAGTGGAAGTGGTCAGATTATATATCCTAGATTAACTGATCAACAGGATGGGAGGGATAAAAGAATGAGAGAAGTCAAGGATGACTCTAAAATTAACTGACATAGGGAAGATTTCAAGAGGAGCAGGTTTAGGAGATAAGATCAGGGGTTCAATTTGGGACATGGTAAATTTAAGATGCCTAATAAACACTTTGCAAATTATTAGCATTTAGATGATATTTAAATCCATGAGACTAAAAGACACCCCAAAGAAGTAAGTATAAAAGAGAGAAGAAATTAAGGCTAAGAAGGTGACTGAAAGAGGGGGAAGTGATCAATAGTGCAAAATGCTGGTGATAGATCACCTAAGAAAAGGGCTAAGCAGTTGACTTGTGAGGATGAAGGTCTAATGAGTAAATTTAAGAGGGAGTGGCAGAAGAGGAATTAGAGATGGCAAGCATGTACATTCTTTCATAGAATTTTTCTGGAAAGAGGAACAGAGCTAAAGAGAAGTAGCTGGAGGGAACTATGGGGACAAGAGAGGTGTTTTGTTTTGTTTTGTTTTGTTTTAAATAGAGAAAATACTGCATATTTTCATGCTGATGGTAAATGATCCAGTGAAGAGGGTGTAGGAAAGAAAGAACTGTTGGAGTGACATCTGCAAGTAGGTAAGAGGCAGCAGGATCTAGTGCACAAGTGGAGGAATTGGCCTAGGAGTATGAACAACTACAGGGGGACAGGCAAGCAAATGGCACAGAGGCAGATGAGTTCATAGCTGTGGTGAGAGATGTTTTCTTCTAGTTGCTTATAGTTAAGAAATCCCACTCCTCTTTGACAGAGTAGTCCAGTAGATCCAGTTTTGGCCAATGATATGCAAAGGAAGGTCTGGTAGGGGATTCTGGGAAAGATGTTCTTTCCCATAAAGAGAAAGGTCCAAGATGAGAAATGCCTTTTGCATCTACCTTTCCTTCTTGCCTTGGATGCTATTTTATGAAGATACAATGCTTAGAGTTGGTGTGGACATCTTATGACTGTGAAGGGAAATCTACAATGTATATGCCAGTAGCTTTGCAAATATGGGTAGAAGGAAAGATCCATTAAGGCAGAGGTCTTTTTTTGCCTCCCCCACCCCAGTTTTATTGAGGTATAATTAACAAATAAAATTGTAAGATATTTAAGGTGTACATTATGGTGATTTGATATATTTATACATTTTAAAAGGATTCCAGAGGTCTTCATTTTGTTACCTGGTGTATCCAGTGTCCAATGAGTGTCTGGCACATAGTACACACTCAATAAGTATTTGTTGAATAAATGAACAATGATCAAGATGGGCCATGTTTTTCAGAAACTCACTGTACAGTGATATACACTAGTAAATAAAGAGATAATTACACTCCCTTGCTCTAAGTGGTAAGATAGGGGTAAGCACAGGATGTTGAGAAGCTGAGGCAGATTTAGCAATGAACTTCTATGCAGACTGTGAAATGCAATGAACTTCTTTGCAGACTGTGAAAATAAGCTTGCCACTATTTGAATGTTAATTATAAAATGTTTTGTCCCATATGAATATTTTGATAATTTCTTCAATTTCTTTATAAAAATAAATTGAAAATAAATATATTTTATATAATCCTTATATTTTTCCTTAGTAAGACACATCTAGGGCCATGATCTGGGGTAACATTTGTTTTATTCATTAACTTCATTTTTTCCCCTTGTCTCCATCTTTTTTTTGACCTAGGAGTGCAATCATACTGATGAAACATTTTACCATAGCTATCACCAGTTTTTATTGAAAAGCATACAGGATGCCCTGTTTTAAACATTTAAGAGTTTCAATGTCTGCTTTTTTCTTTAGAAGAGTTATATTTCTCTGTTCCATGCCAGCACACTTCTTCCTCCTTTCATTATAGCAGATAAACCATTATCTTTTTCTTCTGGAATCATTTTTGTGTACCTGAGTACAATGAGTTCCTTTACTATACAACAGAAGATAAAGCCTTTACAATTTTATTATAGGAGCACACATGTGGCATTATATGCACAGGAATAAAATTAAAGCTGAAGTATCCAAAGCTTGGAATAAAACCATATTTATGCTGCTGAAGGCAAGAAAAATTATTTAGTCTACAGTAATGAGTAAGTAGCGGCAAAACAAATATTTGGTTGACTGTGGAAAGCCAATGTTTTCATAACTTGTTACAAGCATAAAAGCTAAAAACAGGCTGACCAAGCACATTCTGACAGCAAATAACACATGCATTCATCAATTTTTTGACGCATGTAAAACTATGATTCCTAATTTATGGATTTATTTGTAATGAAGATATAACTAACTTTGCCTTAAATATATTATATGCTATTATTATACAGCATATATGTATACATATATATATTTATATTGTCCATTTATTTTAAAAAGGTCTATTGCCAATTTTTTCTTTATTAGTAGAAGATACACTTTCCGCCCTTAAAAGTGCTTTAATCTAGTACACTATACTCAACATACTAACAAACTTGTTAATAAAGTATTTACCTACAGATGTAAATAACTGCTTTGATAATCTGCAAAATGGTCATATTTGCTGAATGCTTGCTATGCTAAGAAGTCTGTAATTGGTAAGTTATATATATTACTTAATATGTTACATCAAGTTTGTTTATTATACTCAGATCTTATAGGTAAGGAAACTGAGGCTCAGAAATGACTTGCCCAGCTCCCAAAGGTTGCCCATCCCCCAAATCAGAGTAATGAAGCCCACATCTATCTGAGAATTCTGTAAAGTCATACTTCTGATTGATAGTACAGCAGGGACAATCAAATAGTTCAAGAAAAAGACATTAGGTATACATAAACATACATGCATTTATTCATTCACACATATATACATACATATAGCACATGCAAATGTAAGAAAATGTAAACTACAGGCAAATCAAGGTGAAAGATGTATAAGGGTTCACTGTACTGTTCTTGTTACTTTTCTGTAAGTTTAAAATTTTCAAAAGAAGTAACCATTTCTTATTATTTGAATGCTTAGTCCCTGGGACCTTTGGAAAATCACTTTTTTCTAGGTTTTAAAAAAGAGATTTAATTCTATTCAACATATATCCAATGAGCAGCTCATTTGTAATACCCCATGCCAGGACCTACAGATCACCTATCAGTGTGGTACCCAGACTGGACTTGCAGTATCAGCTTCCCCTGAAAACTTGATAGAAATGCAAATTCTTCAGCTCCACCCCAGACTATCTATGTTCTACTGATAGAACATAGGGTGGTAATAGGGAATAAGATGGTAAACCATTTGAAAGCAAGATTATGGATAACAGAGGCAGATGATTTTATACTTAGGTAATACACCATGGAAGGTTTGTGAGCAGAGGAATAATACAATAATTATATTAAGAAGATCATTCTAGTAGGAGTATATAGAATGGATTACTTCTGGGAGATTCTAGAGGAAAAGACCACTTTAGGTTTCTTATAACAGTGCCAAGAAAGATGTGTTAAGAACCTGAACTAGCCTATAGGACTAGAACAGGACGGATGAGAGATCCCACAACGGGTGAGTACATAAGCCCTATTGATTGGCTGAACGTGGCACAGGCACAGAGTGAGGAATCAGGGTGAGACGAGGGGAAAAGGTAAGGGAGAGACAAGAGTGATCAAAGGTTACTGAGATTTCATGCCTGGATGGTTGATAGAAGAGTTTGGATCCAGATGAATTCACGAAAACGTCTTATAACTAGGCCTTTTAAAGGCCAAGGATCCCAGCCTTCTAATCCTATAAAAGCATGTTCTTCTAAACAGTGTCAAGTAAGGAAGTGGTGATTCCAGCCTTAAGATTCTATAAAGCATGTTCCTCTAAACAGTGTCATGTAAGGAAGTGGTTTTCAGACATGCAGGTTTTAGAGGTCTGTAAACTTTCCAAAAAAACTTAATGGATGAGTTGCTTTTTAATTTTATAAATTTAGAACTTTAAGAAACACTTCTATTAGCTGTTGAGAGTATAAGTTGGTAAAACCACTTTGGAGAAAAATGTCAATATCCAGAGGAGGTGAAGGTGTTCATATTCTGCTGAACATGGTTTGCATACTGTGTATTTGCTAAGAACATACATCAGTTGAATCAGGGCTCTGACACCTCCTACCTGCCATACATCATGGCCCTTTAGTCCTTAATATTTCAGTTTGTAATTCACAAGAACAAGGGTAGTCTCTTATGTAACTAAAGCATGGTTATCAAATTCAGAAAATATAATGTTGATGCAATACTTTAATACACCATCCACATTCCAAGTTTGTCAAGTGCCCCAATAATGTCCTTTTTTAGTGTTATTTTTTTCCTTTGTTCCAAGTGCCAGTCCAAGATCATGTACTACATTTAATTCAATGTCTCTTTAGTCTCCTCAGCCTTTCTTTGTATTTTATAATATGGACATTTTTGGAAGAATACAGGGCAGTTGATTTTTTAATAAACAAGTCTGGGTGGACTTCCCTGGTGGTGCAGTGGTTAAGAATCTGCCTGCTATTGCAGGGGACACGGGTTTGATCCCTGGTCCAGAAAGATCCCACATGCCGCGGAGCAACTAAGCCCGTGTGCCACAACTACTGAGCCTGCGCTCTAGAGACCACGAGCCACAACTACTGAAGCCTGCGCACCTAGAGCCTGAGATCCACAACAAGAGAAGCCATTGCAATGAGAAGCCCACACACTGCAACAAAGAGTAGCCCCTGCTTGCTGCAACTAGAGGAAGCCTGTACGCAGCAACGAAGACCTAATGCAGCCAAAACCAAAAACAAAACAAAACAAAAAAACACCCAAAAAACAAGTTTGGGTTTGTCTGATGCTCCCTTATTAGAATTCAGGTTATGCATCCCTAGCTAGAGCCATACAAGGGACTTCGTGTCCGTCTCAGGGTATTGTTAGGAGATATGTGGTGCCCCTCATTGCTGAGGTTAATTCTGATGAGCCAGTCAAGGTGATACCTTATTTCTCTACTCTAGAGAAAAATAATGTATATATTTCATATTGCAACTAATAAGCAATCAGTGGGGAGATACTTTAAGATCATGAAAATATACTGCTCTTCATCAAATATTCCCCCTATATTTAGTATCCTTTGATAATTTTTGGCCAAACCAATCTTGACTATGAAAATATTAATTTTCCAATTCTACTACTCCTTTCACATCTACTGGTTGGCATCTTACTACAAGGAGGAGATTTCCCTTCTCTTCTAAGCATTTATTTATTTATTTATAGCATTATGGACCCACAGATTTTAATTTTTTCCTAATAGTTTAAATTTCATTCCTGTTCTAAATTACTATTTTTTACATTTTCTTATTAAGGTAAAATTCACATAAAATTCACCACCTGTAAGTGTATATAAGTCAGTGGTTTTTAGTACAATCATAATAATGTACAACCATCACCACTACATAATACCAGAGCATTTCCACCACCCCAAAAAGAAATGGTACCTGTTAGCAGAAACACTCTCAACAATAAGTCACAATTTTCATCTCCCTGCAACCCCGGGCCAGCACTAATCTTTTTGTCTCTATGGATTTGCCTATTCTTGACATTCCATGTAAATGGAATCATATACTATGTGACCTTTTGTGTCTGGCTTCTTTCATTTAGCATAATATTTTCAAGGTCTATCCATGTTGTAGCATGAATCAGTACTTTACTCCTTTTTATGGTTGAACTACATTTCATTGTATGGATATACCACATTTTGTTAGGTTGTTTTGTTTGGGTTGTTTCCACTTTTTGGCTATTATGAATAATACTGCTGTGAACAATTGTGTACAAGTTTTTGTTTGAACCCTTGTTTTCAATTCTCTTAGGTATATACCTAGGAATGAGATTGCTGGGTCATCCGGTAATTCAATGCTTAACTTTTTGAGGAACTGTTAAATTTTTTCCACAGTGGCTGCACCATTTTACAATCGCACCAGCAATGTATGAGAGTTCCAATTTTTCCATATCCTTGCCAAACACTTCTTTTTCTTCCTTTCTCCCTCCCTCTTTCCCTCCTTCCCTTTCTTCATTTCACTTAAAAATTATAGCCATCCCAGCAGGTGTGAAGTAGTATCTCATTGTGGTTTTGATTTGCATTTCCCTGACACCTAGTGATGTTGAGCATTTTTCATCTTACTGGCTGCTTGTGTTATCTTCTTAGGATAAAGGTTTTGCCCATTTTTATTTATTTATTTATTTTTATTTATTTTATTTTTTTATTTTTGGCTGCATTGGGTCTTCATTGCTGCGCATGAGCTTTCGTCTAGTTGTGAGAGGGGGCTGCTCTTTGTTGCGGTGCGCAGGCTTCTCATTGCGGTGGCTTCTCTTTTTGCGGAGCACGGGCTCTAGGCACACGGGCTTCAGTAGTTGTGGCACACGGGCTCAGTAGTTGTGGCTCGCAGGCTCTAGAGTGCAGGCTTAGCAGTTGTGGTGCCTGGGCTTAGCTGCTCTGCAGCATGTGGGATCTTCCCAGACCAGGGCTCGAACCCGTGTCCCCTGCATTGGCAGGCGGATTCTTAACCACTGTGCCACCACGGAAGTCCTTGCCTATTTTTAAATTGGGTTGTTATCTTTGTGTTCTTGAGCTGTATATCCTCAACTAGCTGCAGCTCAAATTATTCCACATTTGACCTGGGAGTGGGGAGGGACCTTTCAAGATGCCTCCTATGACTTCTTGACACTTGCCTGCATAACAGGTGTTCCAGGCTTGGGAATACTCCATTTCTCCGAAGAGCCCTGGTTCCTTTCAGTGGGAAATAGTATTAGAAACCAATATGTGGGTGCCAGGTGTGCTCATTGCTATTGATTCTCTGCTTTTAGGCCTTTTTTAGCAATTGGAAGTAGGAATTACATATATACGTGTATATGTATATACATATGTATATGTATATACATATACACGTATATATGAAATTATGAGTTTATGCAAATCCAATCCCTCCCCCAAAGTGTTTCCTCATCTTCCTTCATTCTGTATTTTTATCTCCTTTCTTCTGTAATGAGAACTCTGGCTCCCTACGGTATCAACATATGCATTCGTTTACTAAATCTCTCATTCATAAACATACTTTTATAATTAGTAGGTCTATAGCACAACAAAAATAAAACCTACTAAGAAGAGCTCAAGATTTGTTTGCTATTCTCATTTCCCCCCCAGACCAAAGATAATATAGTCAAAATACTAAGTTCAAAGTTTGAATTAATTTTCTCTTTCTTTTATTCCCTCATCAGTGTAATGTTATTCATTTGACATATAGTTGGGTTTATTTGTTTCTGTTTACACTCAGTTTTAGTTCTTTTTTTCCTTCCCTTGCTTGTTGATTTGATTTAATTTTTAAAATACATAGAATATGAGTATATTTCCCAAAGTCAAAACCATACCAGAAGACAAACGCAGAGCACCACAATGTTCATAGCAGCACTATTTACAATTCATAGCAGCACTATTTACAACAGCCAAGACATGGAAGCAACCTAAGTGCCCATCAACAGACAACTGGCTTAAGAAAATGCGGTATACATACAGAATAGAATATTACTCAGCCATAAAAAAGGATGAAATACTGCCACTTGCAGCAACATGGGTGGACCTAGAGAATATTATACTAAATGAAGTATGTCAGATACAAAAAGACAAATATTATATGATATTACTTATATGTGGAATCTAAAAAATAATACTAATGAATATAAAAACAGAAACAGACTCACAAACAGAAAAAGATTCACAAAAACAGAAAACAAACATGGTTAACTAAGGGAAAAGGGAGGCAGGGAGGAATAAGTTAGGAGTGTGGGATTAACAGATTCAAAGTATTACACATAAAATAGATAAGCAACAAGGATTTACAGTATAGCACAGGGAACTATATTCAATATCTTATAATAAGCTATAATGGAAAATATATATATAAACTGAACTACATTGCTGTATACCTGAAACTAACACAATATTGTAAATCAACTATACTTCAATTAAAAAAGAAAAGGACAATTTTGGTACAGTTTTGTAGTTAAGAACCTCGATCCCAAGAAATAATTAGAAGTTGTAAAAAGAGGAGGCAGGATTTAAGACTACTCTTTTCAGAACTAGGTCAATAGTGGAAGGCAAAATTTGAAAGGGAGCACACAGAAGAAACAAAGTTAAAACATTATCATAAAGATCAGAGGGGAAATGAGCAGATGTGAGACAAAGGGGAAAACAGTTTGCGGATATGGAGAGACTTTTTGCACAAGAGCAAGGAAGGAGAAGAGAAAGTTCTTGAAGACTGTGGGAATGGGTAGAGGGGTGGTTAGCCGTGAAAAGAATTAGGGTCACCTTGTTCTGAGACAAAAGACAGTCTGGAGAAATATGTGGGGAAACAAATCCTGTGGTGGAGAGGAGAAAACTTAAGGAAGGTCATATCAGATGGTCTTTTGAAAAGAGTAAAGATGAGGTAATCTGTGAAAAGTTGGGGCAGGGAGGCAGGGTTGACACTGCGACGTGAGAACTGTGCAAAATGTTTGGCAGGGAGAGGCCACGTGGAGAACCCAGAACAGAATGAACAATATAAATATGACAGTCTCTGTACTGGAATTTATTCAGCTTTGAGTTTAATAATGTAAAGTACACTTACCTACATTAAAACCAGTGATGTCAATAAAAAGTAAATTCTTTCAATTTTCCCCTATTTTAGTGGAACACTTGCCAGGTACTAAATGATATGACTGTTCCAAAACTGCTGCTATCTTTTTATTATTGAACTAAAAATTTTAATCTATCCCATAAAATCACAAACAACATATCAACTCAATGAAGAGTTGAGTTTTTAAAAATACAGCACTTGCTAAGTCTGAATTAGAAATATGCATATTTGTGATTATATGCACACATTATATCTACATGTTATTTTAAGCTGGTAGTAATATCAACTATCTAAACAATTCTATTCACCATTCTAAGTACTTAAAAGAATGAAGTGACTTAAAGGTTAATGTCCAATAAACACTGATATTACAGAGTAAAACACCATTCTTTGAGAACAGTTTTTAGGAATGCCTCTTGCTTTTTAGAGCAAAAAAATCAAAGGAAGCTGACTGCTCATAATATAAAATGGTGGTGAATCCCAGCTCAGAGAGAGATTAAAAAGTGAGAAATTTAAAGAAACTGAAAAGACATTCTGTGAGATAACTCTGTGAAGGAAGTAGTATGATATACTCTTTTCCTTCTTTTATTTGAAGTCTGCCATCTAATAATTTCTTTTCCAACACTACTCTTACAACACAGAGATTAAAAAAACAAACGATCAAACAAACTTTCTGGCAACTTAAAACTAGTAGAATTGTCATTACCTAACATTATATTGTATATTTACTTCTTTTACTGCCTATCCCAACTCACCCCATGCCCAACTGGAATGTAAGTTCCATGAGAACAGATACTTCATCATTTTGTTCTTTGCTTTCTCCTCAGCACCTCGAATGTTTAAAATATAGTAGGTACTCAATAAATATGGATTAATAAACAGAAAATCAAATATAGAATACTAATGCATATAAAGGAAAGCGCAAGCCTAGGAAAAAAAGGTTTATATGATATAAATACTATCAGCCCTGTGGACTACTAGGAATTGACTATGTATTTGGTTTATTAGATCATTGCTAAATGTCTAAGATATAGAGTCAAGAGTTTATAAAATGCCTTATTAAAGTAAGATTAAAATATTGTCTTGAGTAAAATAAATGGTTTAAAGTTTCAAAAGTTATGTATATTTAGTTGAAATTATGTTTAATTCAATGAAAGAAATATTTATTGTGAGCCTTCAGTATATATGATATAGATTGATACATAAGATTAATACAGGGCAGAATATAGTAAGTATCAAAGAAATTCACTGAGATATACAGGGAAATGTATTTTGAAACGTGTCTGAGGTGTGGAGCTAGAAATGAAGACTGGTGAACCAGTAACCACATCTTTTATGGAATTTTGATTGGAGTCTAAGGGAGTTTGGGAAAGGTTCGTAGGAGGTGGAGTGTTTGAGTTGGGGCACGAAGGACAAAAATTCCATAGACTAAAATGGTGGAAGAATGGTGCAATAGAATTGCATAAGCAATATGACAGACAAGAAAGGGTGGGCTGTGGTCAAGGATCCATGAGGGCAGCTGGGGGAGAAAATGGAATCTGGGGAAATAATGGAAGAAAGGACTTCAAATCTGTTTTATAGCAGATCCTGAGGACTCTGCATATAGTTTTCTAGAGAACAGGATGGGCACAGATCAAGGGATTTTGCTTACCTCTGATTTAATCTTCTGAACCATCATGGAAAGTTGTATTACCACTGTGGTGGACACACCCCTCCCTGCACGCCTGAGTCCATGTGACTCTAGGGATGCTGACTCTATCTCTGCCTTGAGAAACGGCATGTGACTCAGGACTGGTGAATCAGAGCCTTTAACTCTACAGCTACACTAATCATTTCAGGATGGGCACGTGTTGAGACCTCTGGGAAAAAGGCAAGCATCCTTTATCCATTGGATTAGAATCAGGGAAGATGTGAGGAGTTGATATGACTATTCAAACCCATGAAGGGGAAAGCCTGAATAGCACAAATAAGCGTGTGTACATGGGGTTTGGGGTGGGGATATGAAAGCAGAATCAAAAGATGGAGACACAGAGAAAACCAAGGTCTACCTGATATCATTTTAGGCTCGGATAAAGCTGTACCTGAGATCAGTTCTACCTATAGCTCTAATACAAGCTTTTTAGAATAAGCGTGGTTAACTATTTGAACCCATAAGATTCCCAACTGATAGAATGTCATGCCCATTTTACAGGTGAAGAAACTGAAGGATAGAGAAAGCAATTTGTCCAAGATCACATAGGTCTTAAATAACAGATTTATAGCTCTAACTCATATTTGATGGCTCCAGGCCCATGTTGCTAACTACAGATTTTTAGTTTTGTGTGTTTTCATATGTATGTGTATATATGTGTCTAAGAAAGAGAGGGAGGGAGACAGAAAATCAGGGCTCAACTTTAGTTTATTTTGGTATATAAAAATAATAACTACTGTTCATTGAGCATACTATGCTAAGCACTTTACCTAAAATTTGTATAGATGCCAATCATTACCAGCTTGTCCATATCCACTTTTAATAGAATCTTTCTTGTCCACAACTGCTGCTCCTTCTATTAGCCTCAGAAGCTAGAGTCCGGGGTGGCATGTGAGCCATGCATGCTCACAAGGGGCTGTGACTTGTGTAGATAGTCAAAATATGTGATAGGCCAATCAGATTCCTTTCTTGAAAATATGGTGAGACTGAACCAGTTGGTGGTAGGCAAAAGGATGTGCATATTCAGAGTTGGGGTGGTCATTATGAGACTGTGTGCAACACAGAATTCTAAAGGATAATAAAAAGAGAAGACTGTGTATAGAAAGAAGAGTACAGGGCAGATGTAGAAAGAAAGAAAAGCAGACATACAAAGAGGAAAGGAGATTACATATCTCTGGAAGGAGAACAACTCCAGTTTCTGGTCACATTCTCTTCGGTTTCTGTCTTTGGGTATTCATGAGATTCCACTGTGTGCTTACAAAAATCTCCCTTTTACTTAAGGTAGCTTGACTGGTTCTTGAACCATGAAACCAATAAAGTATAGACTAGAACAATATATCATCCAAGTGAATTAACCCGTGAAGTAAGTTATTTTCAAGATAAAGAAACTGAGGTTCAGAGAGTTTAAGTAAATTTCCTAAGGAAAACAACTAATATGAGACGAAGCTAGGATTAAACCTCGGGTCCATGTGTCTTAACTCCACAGGTGTAGGACTAACTGGAATAAGGAAACTAACTAGGAATTAATGACAATATTTTAGGAAGAGGTAGTGAGAGACACACCTAGAGCAATGGATGAGGTAACATAACTGAAAGGACAGGTAAAAAATGTACAGGGTTGCCTATGGGGGTAGGGATGAAGGGTGAGTAGAGATGAGGGATGAGTAAAGAAGTGGAAGAAGGGCTTCCCTGGTGGCGCAGTGGTTGAGAATCTGCCTGCCAATGCAGGGGACACGGGTTTGAGCCCTGGTCTGGGAAAATCCCACATGCCGCGGAGCAACTAAGCCCGCGCACCACAGCTACTAAGCCTGTGCGTCTGGAGCCTGTGCTCCGCAACAAGAGAAGGCCGCGACAGCGAGAGGCTGGCGCACCGCGATGAAGAGTGGCCCCCGCTCACCGCAACTAGAGAAAGCCCTCATACAGAAACGAAGACCCAACACAGCCAAAAATAAATTCATTAAAAAAAAAATCTTAAAAAAAAAAAAAAGTGGAAGAAGCCAAAGATGATACTAAGATTTCTTAACTTGCCTGACTAGAAGAACAGCGGTGCCATTAATAACAGTAGCAGGGAAATTAGGTCAGGGGATTATTTTTGTGGAGAAGAAAATACACTTAATTTTGGTCACTATTAGTTTTAAGTGAATGTGTTTAAAAAGGGAGTTGGAAATGTGGGTCTGAAGCTCAGATAGAAAAAGGGATTTGGGAATTATTTTAAATAACTGACTTCACTGAAGTCTTTGTAAAACTCAGTAAATCATTATATATATAGAAAAAAATTCAGTATTGCATAAGTACAAAGCTTTAAATTAAGAGATAAACACCATATTTAATCTTAAAAAGAGACTGCTTTAGATTTCTACTTTTACCCCAGCCAGCTTTTATAGTGACAAATTTACTGTACCCAAATGACAAAATGAAGCAACAAAATCAAAACCTAGTAATTTATTTCTATATAGTCAGCAGCATGTGCACACATATGCTCAAACAAACCATTTATATCTTTAGAGGATAGAATAATGTTTTAAATTGTACAGCAAAAAATATGGATATAATATAATAAAAATGACTTGTTTTTATGCCCTGCACTTCTCCATGGAACTTAAAATCCTTTAACAGACATTATCTCATTGTTTTAAGAACTGTTATGAAACAATATGACATTTATATAACACCATTCATTCTCAATAATCCCAGAGGGCTTTACAAACTCTGGAAGAATGACTTTGCTCATGTTTAGTACGCAACCACTGAGGGATGGAGGTGGGGTGGATGGGAAGAAAAGTAATATTATACAACCGTTTAAGAAAGGAAGTGAAAGACATTATTATTAAATTGAAACCAAGAAGAAACAAGCAGAAAAGATCCAAGGTAAGACTGCAGTACACCTGTTAAATTTGAGAAAAATATTAATACCAACTGGTCTTATTTTCATTTTTTAGTCTTATTAGAATAATATATAGATAAAGGTAAAAAAAATGAGCTATATTATTTAAAGACTTCTCTCCTCCTTCCTTCTTCTTTTTTTTTTTTTTTGAGGTACGCGGGCCTCTCACTGTTGTGGCCTCTCCCGTTGCGGAGCACAGGCTCCGGACGCGCAGGCTCAGCGGCCATGGCCCACGGGCCCAGCCACTCCGCGGCATGTGGGATCTTCCCGGACCGTGCAGGGAGGGGTGTGCCCACCACAGTGGTAATACAACTTTCCATGATTGTTCAGATGATTAAATCAGAGGTAAGCAAAACCCGTGTCCCCTGCATCGGCAGACGGACTCTCAACCACTGCGCCACCAGGGAAGCCCCTTCCTTCCTTTTTTGAACTAAGACTAAGATGCTGAAAAACAAACACTCAGTTGGAAAAATATGAAAGGATTTTTTGTTTTGTTTTGAATTTACCAGTTGTATTAGTCTGGGTTCTCTAGAAAAACAGAATCAATAGGATCATACATAGTAACAGATTTATTATGAGGAACTGGCTGACAAGATTACAGACGCTAAGAAGTCCCAAACCTGCAGTTGGCAAGCTAGAAATCCAGTCTGAGTCTGAAGTTCTAACAGCCAGGAGAGCTGATGGTTTAAGTTCCCATCTAAAAGTCACAGGTTTGAAACTCAAGAAGAGCTGATGTTTCAGTTTGATTCTGAAGGCAGGAAAAGACTAGTGTCCCAGCTCAAGGCAGTCAGACAGAAGGAGTCCCCTCTTACTCTCAGAAAAATCAGCCTTTTTGTTATATTCAAGCCTTGAACTGATGGACGAGTGCCATCTACATACACTAGGGAGAGCAATCTGCTTTACTTGTCTATCGATTCAACTGCTAATGTCATCCAAAAACACCCTTACAGACACACCCAGAATAACATTTGACTGAATACTGGGCCCCCTGTGGCCCTATCAAGTTGATACATAAAATTAAAGATCACATCAGATTAAGGGCCTTTGTCCTTTCCATGACAAAACTAACAGAATTCCGTTTTCTAAAGCACTTGAGGTCAATGTAACAATGCATATAAAGAAGAAACTGCCAGATACCCACTTTGGAACAAGGAAATATGCCAACTAATGCTAAAAGGTTGTAGCACCTCAGTGTGGTCTCCTCTAGTCACAATTACATGAAGTGGACTACAGAAGATGGGCGATGCCTTGGCTGGGCACATGTGTGGAAGCAGAGGGAATTCAGGGGAAGAGGTGAATATCATAAAACAATGCAAAACTAATCTCCCAGTGCCAAGTCATATATATGAGGGAATAGAGCCAATTTTCTGGAGGAATGAGAACATAAGCCTTATAAGGGCTTTGACTATCTCTTTAGCTAAATCATGGTAAAAAGTGGAGAACACCCCTATTAACACCCCCAAAATACCACTTGAGGTCCGGAACCTGAAGATCACCTTCCAACACAGAGCAAATCCTCTATACCATTCCTGCCACTATCACTACTGCCACCAGAGCTACCACCAAAGATACTGTATACTTTACATACTGAAACCTTACAATAAACAAATATACCCATTTCACAGAAGAGGAAATTGAGGCTAAGAGAGGCCAAGTGTTGTAGGTATGCTTTTTGTTTGCCTAGTGTATTTCTGACCCCTTCCTCTGATAACAGATCCTGCCCCTGATGACAGAGTGACACATGATTAATCAATCAGTGTCTGACTTCTGCGAGGTAGGTGCTCAAGAAAGCTAGAAAGAAGCTAGGGTGAGTTGTCTGATGATAGATCCAGGTAAGAGTCTAAGACATCCTGCACCCAAGGCCTTTGGTCTTCCTGCCCTTCCTGAAGTTTGGCTGTTCAGTGCCTTGTTCTATTTTGTGTGCTATCTCAGTATCCTATCCTGTGGTTTGAAATGTAGTTGGGCGTTTTCCTGATCATATATGTTGGCTTCTTTAGTAAATTTTTTGAAAACAGTTAAGCTAACATGGAAAATCTTGTAAAATTACTCTATAAAATATAATTCCATTGTTGAAAGGGAAAATTTTTAGTGGGCATATTTGAGTTGCATTATTTGAATACTATATAAAAGAGACAGCCAAAGGTATAAGAAAATGGTACTTGAACTGTGCTCTTTTTCAGTCAGTGAGAAGAAATGAGAGCAAAACCTTCAAAAACCTTCCAGAGAAGCAGGTGAAGAGTTGAAAAGAGCAGACTTTCTCTTGAAGGTTAATCCAATGGAAAGACCCAAACATTCAGATTCTGCTAGTGTGTGTGTGTGCCCGCGCGTGCACATGCGCGCCTGTCTGTGTGTGTAATCTTGTATTTATTGTAACACATACACTGAAAAGATTCTGGAAGTGGGGTGCTGCCCTAACAAAATCCTAAAGTTAAGTTCATGTGAGTGGGTTTAGAACCTTATAGGGGACAGAAGTTGGAAGGACTTTGAGGAATTTGTCAATAAAAGTTTCAAAAATCCTGAAGAAACTTTGTAGAAGCACAATAGGCTTTGAGGAGACCACTGGTGAAGGCTTAAAGCAAAGTGAATGTACAAGAATGTTCACAGAAACACTATTCATAATAGCCAAGAAGTGGGAAAAACTCAAAGGTCTTTCAATTGATTAGCAGATAAACAAAATGTGGTATATCTAGGGCTTCCCTGGTGACGCAGTGGTTGAGAATCTGCCTGCCAATGCAGGGGGACACGGGTTTGAGACCTGGTCTGGGAAGATCCCACATGCCTCGGAGCAACTAGGCCCGTGAGCCACAACTACTGAGCCTGCACGTCTGGAGCCTGTGCTCCGCAGCAAGAGAGGCCGCGACAGTGAGAGGCCCGTGCACCACGATGAAGAGTGGCCCCCGCTTGCCACAACTAGAGAAAGCCCTTGCACAGAAACGAAGACCCAACACAGCCAAAAAAAAAAAAGTGGTATATCTAGTCAATGTAATATTATTTGTCAGTAAAAAGGAATAAAGTACCGACACATGATACAACATGGATACCTCGAAAATATGCTAATTGAAAGAAGCCAGTCATAAAAAACTAAGGCAAAGATTTCTTATACTCAACACCAAAAACTCAATCCAAAATTGAAAAAAAATAAGTTAGGCTTCATCAAAATTTAAAAGTTTTGTTTTTGAAAGAAATTGTTAAAAGAATGAAAAATTAAGTCACTGTCTGGGAGAAAATATTTTCAAATCATGTATCTGATAAAGGACTTGTATCCAGTGTACATAAAGAGCTCAAAATCCAGCAAAAGCTAAACAACACGGTAAAAATGGGCAAAACATTTAAATAGACTTTTCAGTAAAGAATACATACTGATGGCAAATAAACATATGAAAAGATGTTTAACATCATTATTAATTAGAGGAATGCAAATTAAACCACAAGGTAACATTACAAACTATTAGAATGACTAAAGTTAAAAGTGACCATATCATTGCTAATGAGGATGTGGAGTAACAAAATATCTCACACACTACTTGCAGGAATATAAAAGGGCACAACTAGTTTGGAAAACAGTTTGGCAGTCTTTAAAAAGTTAAACATACAAAATATACACCTATCACACCATCTAGACATTCCACTTCAATATATTTACTCAAGAGAAATAAAAGCATATGGCTATATAAAAATTTGTGGCATATCTATATCATGGGCTATTATTTAGTATAAAAGGAATAAGTTACTGATATACACAATAACACAGATAAATCTCAAAATACTTATGCTGAGTGAAAGAAGCCATACCAAAAAAGGGTACATACAGTACATAATCCTATTTAAATAAAATTCTAGAAAATATAAAATGTTTTACAGTGATAGGAAGGACTTAAGTGGTTGTCTGGGGATTGGTGAGGGGATTAACAAGGGGCATGAAAACATGTTGGACCTTGAAGAATATGTTCATTATCTTGATTGTGGTGAAGGTTTAACAGGTGTATACAAATGTCAAAACATGTCAAACTGTTCACTTTAAATTATTCCTCAATAAAGCTGTTAAAGAAAAAAAATTTTTTTTTCTGTGTTCAAATTAATGTTTGTGGATTCTGTCTGTGACTGGGTACTTTGTGATACCCACCCAATTTAAAGTAGTCCTCCAGTCACTATATTACATTGCCCTGTTTTATATTATTTTCTTAGCCCTTACTATCTGAAGTTAATTTGTTTATTTGTTCATCTGTACTCTTCATTTTAACATGGATTCATGCTCAAGAAATTATCTTGAGTTTCTTTCATCCTTATTTATTTGCCTTTCCCCTTACACTATAAACTATATAATTATCGATTTAGACAGAAAAGTCCATTTCATTCATTCCTTCAGCAAATATTTGTTGAATGCCTATTATTTTGCCAGTCACTGTGTCAAGTATCAAGCATAGGGAGGAGATGAATCAGCTATGACTCCTGCCTGGCAGGGCACCCTTCCAACTATTGCTCTACTTACTGTCCTTCATTTTATGGTGAAATCTTACTTATCTCTCAAAACCTGGCTCAGATACTCTGTCAGGCCTTTCCTGACCAAACAGACTACCTGCCTCTTTGTTCTTCGTAGGCCTTGGCTTACATTATGTAACAGAATCTGCTAATTTTTTCCATGAATTCATTCTCTCCTTTTACCTTTTAGTGATAGAACCAACCCTCATCTCCCCACTCCTGACTCTAAATTCTAGCCAGGCATTTGGCCACCTAACTGTAGTCTAGCCTTTTGTAGAGCAAGGCATGGCCATGTGATTTCAGGATAATACGATATGAGTGAAAGTGCTATGTGCAACTTTTGGATCATCTTTAAGATGAAGCATTTGTCTGGTACTTAATCTTTCCTCTTCCCACTTGCTAGAACACAGACATGAAGGTGGGCAACGTGGACGATGAAAATACCCTCGGAAATGGCAGAAAAACAAAATGAAAGAAACTTTGGTCCTTGAATCACCTGCTGGCCCTGAAGTGTTTACTCCTGGATGGTCTGCATGAGAGAAATAATCCCCAATCTTACCTAAACAGTGTATTTTAGAGTTTTGGTCTGTCTGCTTCTCTCTCCCACTCTTTTTAACAGCAACTTCTTTTGTAGCTAATAAAAGCAGCACTGTTAATAGAAACTTCCCCTATGGAACTCCTTGTACAAAGTAAGTAGATCTTATTTTCTCTGGACTGGAAGGACATCCAATAAAGAGCAAGTGACAAATGTCTAATACAACAAAATCAAATCAATTTCCTGGTTATCTACTATGTGTAAGGGACTAAGAAGTTATACTAGTAGTAATTTATTATTGCAACCCTGTTTTGTAAAAACTGTTTTCTGGTACTTCCCTGGTGGTGCAGCGGTTGAGAATCTGCCTGCCAATGCAGGGGACACGGGTTCGAGCCCTGGTCCGCGAAGATCCCACATACCGCGGAGCAGCTAAGCCCAAGCGCCAGGACGAATGAAGCCCGTGTGCCTAGAGCCAGTGCTCCGCAACAAAAGAAGCCACAATAAGTTTAACACTTAAAAAAAAAAAACTGTTTTCTATTTTACTGATTCCTGCTCTTTATTATTTCCTTCTTTCTACTTCATTGGGTTAATTTTGCCTGTTTTTTTCTTTTCTAAAGCTTCTTTACATGGGAAATATTTTTAGTAATTTCCTAAAATATAAGTATCTGAAGCTACGATTTTCCTTCTAAGTACAGTGGTGGACACATCAATATATTTGGAAATCAGTAACTGTTTAAAATCAGTTGTTACTAATTCTTAACAACTGCATTTTGTCAGAGAAGGTAGTCTGTTTGAAAACAGTCATCTGAAATCTTTCTTTCTTCAAGAGTGCTGGAAAAGAGTGCATTCTGAAGCTGTTGAGTGCAATATTCTCTTTAGGTGCCTTAGATCAAGTAAGTTAACTGTGTAGTCCAAATCATCTATAGTTTCATTCATTTTCCTACATGCTTTTTAAATCAGTTACTGAGAAAAAAGTAGTAAAATCTCCCACTATGATGAACTTATTTACTTCTTATTACAGGTCTATCAATTTTTGCTTCATACATTTTGAGTCTGTGTTATTGGGTCCATTCAGGTTTAGGACTGTTAAATCTTCCTGGTAAATTGAAATTTTTGTTATTAGGTAGAGACCCTCTTTATGCCTAATAATACATTTTGCCTTAAAGATTTGATTGTACAATATATTTAAGATGTTTCTCAGGTAAGTAGTACATGATTAAATTTCTTTTTTCAATCCAGTTTGAAAATCTTGGTCTTTTAAAGTATTTGACCTTTTGCATTATTTCAATATAATTACTAGTATATCTTTATTTTTTTTCTCCTATCTTATTTTGTACCATTATTTTTAATATCCTGTCCAGACTACATTTTGTTTTCTCTTTTTTCTTCTCTCCATTTGGGTTCAATTTTTCCTTAATCCATCTTTTTCTCTACCAGTTTGGAAGTTATGACCTTTTCCAATTCTTTTAGTAGTTTTCTTTAAAATATTAACATGCAGGGCTTCCCTGGTGGCGCAGTGGTTGAGAGTCCGCCTGCCGATGCAGGGGACACGGGTCCGTGCCCCGGTCCGGGAAAATCCCACATGCCGCGGAGCGGCTAGGCCCGTGAGCCATGGCCTCTGAGCCCGTGCGTCCGGAGCCTGTGCTCCGCAACGGGAGAGGCCACAACAGTGAGAGGCCCACGTACCGCAAAAAAATAAAATATTAACATGCATATTTACTGTTTTAAAGTCTAAAGTTAATTTGTATCTTTACCTTCTTCCCAAATAAGAACCAATACAAGGACCACAGAATGCTTTTCCAAACTTCTTTTATCTGCTCCTCAAACTTATATTGTTATTATGTATTTTATCTTCATTAACACATTATTGTTATTTTATTCATTCAACGTTTATTTAGATTTCCTCATACACCTACCACTTTCCACATTCCTTTCTCTTTGCAGTACAGATTTTCCATGTGGACACCTACCTTTTGCCTAAAGTATGTCCTAGAATTTCTTTTAGTGAAGGTATGCAGGTAGCAAAGTCTCTCCATTTTTGTTTCTCTGAAGAATATTTTCCCTTAGTACACTGAAGATAATATCCTGTCTTACATCCTCACTTGCTGCTGTTGAGAAATCAGTTCTTGCTTTTCTAAAGATGTCTTTCCTGCTGCTTTTAAGGTCTCTGTGCTGAATGCTATATTGTCACGATGTGTCTAGATCTGTATTTTTAAAAAAATATTTATTTATTTATATTTTTTGGCAGCGTCCAGTCTTAGTTACGGCAAGCAGGCTCTCTAGTTAAGGCACGTGAGTTCAGTAGTTGCAGTGCGCAGGTTTAGTTGCCCCGCGGCACGTGGGATCTTAGTTCCCTGACCAGGGATCGAACCTGTGTCCCCTGAATTGGAAGGCGGATTCTTAACCACTGGACCACCAGGGAAGTCCCTAGATCTGTATTTATTTTTATTTTTTTATCCTCTATTCATTAAAAAAAAAAAAAACTTCTTTATTCTGTGAATTGATCTCTTTCATCAAAGAGAATTTTCAGCTATCATCTCTTCAGCTATTGCCTCTATTTGCCCTTTGGTCTCCTCCTAGAATTTGACTAGACATTTATTAGATTTTCTTTCTCTTCTTCCAGGTCTCCTATCTCTTGGGCTGAATTCTACATAATGTTTTGTTTTTTCTTTAAATAACTTTATCTATTTATTTATTTTTGGCTGTGTTGGGTCTTCATTGCTGCATGTGGGCTTTCTCTAGTTGCGGCCAGCAGGGGCTGCGGTGCACGGGCTTCTCATTGTGGTGGCTTCTCTTGTTGCCGAGCACGGGCTCTAGGTGCGCGGGCTTCGGTAGTTGCGGCTTGCGGGCTCAGTAGTTGTGGCACATGGGCTCAGTTGCTCCAATTAAGCCCCTTAATTGGCTGGCCTTTGGTTTCCTATATATAATAGAGGGGTAGGGCTGGATTCTCCTTTCAGGACCAAAACTCTGTGACTGCACAGAACTATGTGATGTAGAGTATACTCAAAATAGAAGTTTCTGATGCTCAAGACATTGCTTAAGGCAAGCCTACTTTCACATTTTAAACATACTGCAGCATGTTTTAAATAAGCTTACACACTAGTGTGGCCATTAAAAAAAATCAGTATAAACTACTTTTGTACTTCCAATAGATTCTTAATGATTCTTAATATTTTGACATGTTCTTAGTTCTGAGAACTTCATTATTCTCTTCGTCCTTTCTGGCATTTCAAAATTTTTAATGTAGCTATTACAACTTATGGATTATCTGGGTTTTGCATGAAAAATTACTAATACTCAAAAGCTGCATCTGAACCATCTGCCAGGAGTTTATGTGAAGAATTTTGAAAATATAACCATTTAAAACTGTCAGCATATTGCATTAATCATTTAAAAAAAATCAACCTAATACCACACAGATTAAATTGTCCAAAGTAAGTTTTAATGCAACATATTCACAGGTTTACACTATAAAGTTGTGAAAAGAATATCTTTTTCAAATTTGATTAAGTGCTGCAAGATGTTGAAGAAACTCAGCGCTCAAATGAATTATATGTTTGATGTCATTTTTGGCAAAGCCTCAGAAAATGTCACATAAAAGAAAAACATCTTACTTAAAATAAGGTCTTGACAGCAGTCTGGAATAGTTAACAACTCCATTCCCAAATGGGATTGCTGGTTATAATCAAACTTTTAATGATGGTATTAGTTCCCCCCTTGAGACAATTTAAATACCCAAACAAAACAAAAAACATGTGCACGCACACATACACAGCCCTCACCTCTTTTATTTTCTAAAGTGGACAAATTTACAATTATTTCAATTCAGGTTCCAAATATCTAATCTGATTACAAAGTTTCCTTGCAGATTTATCAGTGGCCACTTGAGAAATGACAAGACGGCAGGCTACCAGGCAATGTCAGTCAGTATTTTCTCATTTTGTTTTAATTTATGAGAGGTATAAATAATTCCCATCAGTGATCGAGATGTAGACACTGAGTGTCAGTGCCCTCACATCTTCTAGATCCTAGAGCTGAAAACGGTGGGAATTTTTCATCTCTCATTTACATTTATACAGTTTTTGTATCCATCATCTTCTAAATCTTAGTCTGTCAGATATGAGAGAGTTAAGAGGAAGAAATACCTCTAAAAGCAATTTGTCCATTTAAGAGTTAACAGTCAATTTCACTTGGAAAGTTTGAAAAAAAAAAGCATATTATGAAAAGCTTATGATAAAATAACATTATGGAAAATAATACACATGTGTGTTTCTGGCATGAAGATTAAAAAGTCCAGAAAAATAAATATCACAGAGTTAACCATGGCTGTCTTTGGAAGAAGTATTATGGGGTGATCTTTCTTTTTCTCCTTTATGTTTTTCTACATTTCTGATATTTTTGCAAAGGACATATGTTACTTTTACAATTGGAAGAAATAATACAGCTTTTTTTTTTTAAAGAGACAGTTATGCCCAAAGGTTAATACCTACCTCTATCAATTAGCAAACCTATTTTTAATGGGTTAGGAATGGCATCGATATTAATAAAAAGAAGACAAATTGCAGTTACTAAAAATATAGCTTAAGGCTTTTGTCAAATTTCGCACATTGGAGTTATATCAGTCACCAGGCAGAAAGAATGCTTATTAAAAAAATTATATTAAGACAGTGAAGGGCAGCAAAGAGGTACCCCTAACACATTGGTTTTTAAAAGTAGCAAGAGACGAGTCCTAAGTAACTACTAGGAGGTCTGCAAGATGGCACAGAATGCAAGAAAATAAAATTAAATATGCCCATAACATATGGTTATCAAAGTAAAGCTCAGCAAGATTTGTTCACAATAGCTAGTGAAAAGTTTGAGATGGACTGTCCAAAAAAGAACAAAGTACTTTATGGACTCTCACATTAAAGATGGTCATCTCTTACTCACTGTATCAAAAGATTAAATTCTTGGTCTAATTGTGAGGGTATGTACATCTTTAAACTTGCTATACCCCTTTAAAAGTCTTTATTATTTTAAAAATTATATTTTTGAAAAACTTACTGTTAAAAATAAAGCATGCTTTCTGGCACATAAAGGTAGTAAAATGCATTCAATAAAATTTCACTTGAGAGACTGTCCTGGCTACAAAGGGAAGCTTCATTTTCCTAGGACTTCTAGTAAATGAGGTGTTCCACACAATTACATATTTCAGATAAGAGAATCTTATCTTTAACTGATTAAAATAATTAAAAACTTTTTTCTTTACTAATTAGGTTAGAATGATTGCCTATTCTCTGCCTTATTAAATAGTAATAAATGACATCTAGACTTTTCTTAATGAATCAGGATCAGTATAACGAGTATCAATTATTTGAATACTGACCTGCTTTCAGAATATAATGAAGTATCATCTACAGCAAATATATCTATAATATTCCACTACTATGTTCTTGTGTTTCCTTACCTAATGTCAAGTGGTCATGTATCACCTCTTACTGCTACCTGAATGGATGTCCCTAGCCATGGCTTTCTTTCTCGCTTATATTATTTTTAGTCCTATAAAATAATAGCCTGGAAAGATCCACAGGGCAGTCCCTGCCCTGGGTTTTCTTTTGCTTGTTTATTTATTTATTTTCTAATCCTTGAGGTACATTTTACATACCATCAAGTTTACCCTTTTAAAGAGTACTGTCCCACACTTTTATTATTCTTTAATCTGTTTTTAACTTAGAACCAGATAATCAGTTTATTAGCACCATGCCCAAAGTAAGAATAAATAGAGTATTATTGATGGCTGGACTGAGAGGCTTTCTATGAGTCAAGGGCAAATATACTTTCACTTTTCCATGTAAATAACATTAAAAGTTAGCAATATAGGGCTTCCCTGGTGGCGCAGTGGTTGAGAGTCTGCCTGCTGATGCAGGGGACACGGGTTCATGTCCCAGCCCGGGAGGATCCCGCATGCTGCGGAGCGGCTGGGCCCGTGAGCCATGGCCGCTGAGTGTGCGTCCGGAGCCTGTGCTCCGCAACGGGAGAGGCCACAACAGTGAGAGGCCCGCGTACCGCAAAAAAAAAAAAAAAAAAAGAAAAAAAGTTAGCAATATATTAAGAGTAGACTACGGGAAAAATAGGTCTGATACTTCCAGCCTCCAGGAAAAAAATGATGACTTAAGACTCCCTGAAGAGAGCTAACTGCTTTGGAAAACAGGACCAGTTTGCTCAGAGAGGAATTAATTCTACATGGTATTAGGCACAACATAGAGCTAACATTCCAGAAGGGTTTCTGTTTCTTATAAAAACCAAGATTAAGCTAGTTTAACATTATATGTTAGATAGATGAAAAGTAGTCAAAAACTATATACTTTAACAACCTATCAAGCCTGAGAGGCCCTAGTCTGACTTAATCCAGCATTAAAAAGATAGTTTGAAGAGACCTGAAATGGCACAGTGCAATTTGAGAGGTACTAAGCACCTCAGGGATGTGTTTCATGAAGAGGCTTTAAAATTGTTTCTTGATTTACAATCTCAGATTGCTCTTCCTCTAATTTCTGGCGCTAGTCATAGAGCAGGTATTGTGTGCTTGAAACTTTGAAAAGAGTATCTGACACCTTATCTCCCTAGAGCTGATTAGAGAATAAGTCCAAACCTGTATCTCTATGTGACTGTGTTCAGTTTGGTGCTGGTTTTGATATGATGAAACTTAAAGAAATCTGGAAAGGACTTAGAGACATAATTTAACAAAAAGGATTATATAGTTTATTAAAGAACTTGACAGAGCCAACACAGGAAACCAACTATCTCCAATTAACTATCAATCTTATTCAAAATTTATTACCCCCTACAAAAATCCTATGCACAGGCCTGGATGATTTACAGTGGGACTAAAGAGACTCCCAGGCTGTAAACAGGATTGTCCTGCAGTACATCTCTTTTGACATTGCTGGTATCTAAAGTAAAACATCACATTCCTTGTTTATTTAAATTGGGATGTTAGAACCTACTGCAGATTTTGTATTCAACTAAGAAATGTAATTTTTTGAATTTTAGAATTTTGAATTTCATGCTGCTATAAAATTCATGCTGCTATAAAAATTCTCATTATTTGACTATAATAATGGCTGTATTCCTTCACATTCTATTTCTCTCATTTACTGAAGCCTTCTTTATACATTATCTGAGGCCTTTAAAAAGTAAATAGGTGGCAAAGCAACGGCAGAAATTATGAGGTTATATTTTTGTAGTGCTTTTCTCCATACACAGAGGCATAATTATATTTATTATCTGACAATATCTTTGTGATATAAGAAATAGCAGATCTTGAGCTTTACTGGGAAGACTGAAGAGAAAAATGGATGGTCCCATATACATTTTTACTACATAGAGAAGCTTTTTACTACATTGGTGTTAAAAAGATTAATACACTGACTCAATTATAAGTATATGCTTTCATACTAGGGCAGAGATGTTAAGAGGTTTCTGGGTTGTAGATCAATATTCTTTCTTAGGGGGCAGCTTCGTTGAGGCATAACAGGCATACAAATGAGCTGTACATGTTTGAAAGTGTACCGTTTGATGGGTTTGGACATGTGCATATACTCACGGCACTATCTCTACAATCAGGTAATATCAAATGGCAATTTATTTTGGACTGTTTAATTGTATGGGGCCCAAAGTATTTATTGATGTAAAAGTAACAATCTTTCTTTCAAATGACTTTTAATTATCTTATTATCTGTCATAATGGAACTGAAGGAATTAATAAAGAGCAAATACAGCAAAACATTAAAAAAATTTAAATAGCACACCTTATTTATCTCAGAATTTCTATATGGAGAAACAGATGGATCCTGATTTCAAAGTAACTTGTCTCAGGTAATAGAATAGACTTAGAAGCAGAACTATGGTCAGAATATAAATTCCTAATTATCTATACAAATCTGGCTAAGGCTCTAGCCCAGGAAATTGGATAAAGATTTTTTTTTTTTTTTTTTTTTTTTTTTTTTGCGGTACGCGGGCCTCTCACTGTTGTGGCCTCTCCCGCTGCCGAGCACAGGCTCCGGACGCACAGGCTCAGCGGCCATGGCTCACGAGCCTAGCCTCTCCGCGGCATGTGGGATCTTCCCGGACCGGGGCACAAACCCGTGCCCCCTGCATCGGCAGACGGACTCAACCACTGCGCCACCAGGGAAGCCCCTGGATAAAGATTATAAAACCAAAGGAATATTACTCCCTGATCAAAGGTGACTTCCTAAGATGACAGAAGCCCTGAAAAAGTATCACATCTATTAGAGCATCTGGCTAAATGGGAGACCTCCATTCATGCAAGGACAAAACTGGGTAAATTAATGCATGGACATTAGAACACAAAGCTTTCTTGTACTTATGGGTTTCTTTCCAAGTGCTTTTAATGTGAGAATAATACATTAAATTCTAAAATAAAGTCGCAGTAGTCAGCAAGTGTTAGACTTGCCAGATTAATTCATAGAATCAGGAAATAATACTACTGGAAGCTTTACTTAAGAATGTACATAAGTGCAGGCACACATACCTTTTAAGAAAGAATATGATTATAAAAATGCAACTGCGAAAACACAGTTAAGGAAAGCTTATTTTGAGGTTTTAATTTATGTCATATTTATATGTAATCATATTGATTATAGGCTTTAACTCTAACATAGTATTAAAATTCATATTTTCAGGACTTCCCTGGTAGCACAGTGGTTAAGAATCCGCTTACCAATGCAGGGGACACGGGTTCAATCCCTGGTCTGGGAAGATCCCACATGCTGTGGAGCAACTAAGTCCGTGAGCCACAAATACTGAATCTGCACTCTAGAGCCGGCGAGCCACAACTACTGAGCCCACGTGCCACAACTACTGAAGCCCGCGGGCCTACAGCCCGTGCTCTGCAACAAGAGGAGCCACCGCAATGAGAAGCCCACGCACCACAACAAAGAGTAGCCCCAGCTCGCCACAATCAGAGAAAGCCCACGTGCAGCAACGAAGACCCAACGCAGCCAAAAATAAATAAATTAATTAATTTAAAAAATAGGCTTAAAAAATTCATATTTTCAATTTGTAGATTTGGATAGGAAACAAAATGAAACCATGAATAGCTATATTTTTTCTTACAAATGTAAAATTACTATTTTTATATAGCACTGTAAATTTATTAAAGGTCTTCTCATTACCTAATTTACTTCTTACAAGCAACTTGAAGGATGCACAAAGCATTTTATCCCTGGATTTATGATAAGAAAATGGAGTCACTAAGGCTTAAATAACCTCACTGCTAGTAACTGAAATTGAGTCTTAATACTTTCCTGTTTACTTTGAAATCTAATATTCCAAAGCATTCATACAACCATTAGTGTTTCATATAATGAACACCTAGTATTACTGTCAAAATTTGTATCAAAAATAGTAAATTCTTCTTAGTGAAGAATTCCAAGTAATAAAAGTAGTACTAATCAGGGAAATAGTCACCATTAGAACACCACAGTAAATAACTGTTGCCTATAGGCAATATCCATCAATGGATGCTAAAATTAGTGTGAGGAAGCTTGAAAAGAAACAGGATATTTGTATAGTTGCAAAGTATCTTCCCCTCCAGTACTTACATTCTCAAAGGGAAAAAGAGTAACTTAACAGTGTAGCAACTAAGCAGAAACCACCTTAACCAAGTGATCACGGTAATATCACCAATAAAAAGACAACAGACATCTGGTTACCTCCAGTACAGTGCACTGGGAAGGACATGCCACTTATGTGGCAATCTTTCCCAAAAATGCGTAGCCTCAATCTAATCATGAGAAAACATGAGACAAACTCAATTGAGACGTTCTACAAAATATCTAATCAGTGTCAAGTTCATGAAAGACAAGAAAGGATTGAGGAACCGTCACAAATCAGAAGAGACTAAGGAGACATGATGACTAAATGCAATATGGAATTCTGGAAGGAATCACAGAACATACAAAGGGCACAGGTGGGAAAACTGGTGAAATTCTAATAAGGTCTGCAGTTAGTAATAGTGCTGTGTTAATATTAATTGCTTGGTTTTGATCATTGTACTACGGTTACACAAGACCTTAACATTAAAGGTATCTGGAAACTCTCAATTTTTGTAACTTCTCTGTAAATCTAAAATTATTTCAAAATAAAACAATAAAAAAATAAATAACATGGCCCATTCTGAGACTAGAAGAAAAATGATAGCAACCAAATGATCCCTTTTTTGGGGAAGTTAATTTTAACTGTCTCTCAGATTTAGGGAAAATCCAGGTATTTCTAGATGATATAAGAAAAATTAAATTCAGAAAAGTAATATATATATTACTATAAAAGTAATATATAATTCTCTTTCTAATTATGAAATAAAAAGATTTTTAACCTGGCTAACTTTCATATAAATAGACTGAAATAAGCTCCAGAAGAATCTTCTTTTTGTATGTGTGTTAAGAAATAATCATTCTTTTAAGATTCAAGTCTTTCTTTACCTAATTGTATTAAGTATTTCAAAGGCAGACAAATAAATCAACACAGCACTGTTTATGTCTAATACAGGCCTTAACCATACAACTCTATTTCGGTAATTTCCTACTGCAATTCTCTCACTCCTACTAGTAGATCATGAACTATGTACGAAGGCAAGAACCATCTACTGCCAACTTCATAGCCCTAGTCCATCATGGCTCTTCAGGTGGGGTGGGAGAATAATAATTACTAGCTCAAAAATGAATAAAAAATTAAAATAAAACATCTTTCCAGTTAAAAGGAATTACTTTCATATATTTAAAATGCTTTTTAATTATAAGAAACAGTCCCCTGGGAAAATTATATATAAACTTAAAATTAAATAATCCTCACTGTATTCTTTCAAATACAATATTTGAAATCTTGTACTCTTTCAAATCTCAATACTGCCAATATAGCTTCTTTCTAATCTGGGTTACATTTTACCCATATGATCTAGTCACATATAAGTTTATCCTTTCCTTCAAATTCCGTTTACAATTTGTGTCATTCTGGTGAGTTAACTTTTTAATAATTTGTTTCACTCAAACATATTTTGGTGATTCTAAGTTCTACATCAAGTACCTGCCTTTACTATAATAGTCACTGGGGACATGGTACAAATAATCTAAGAACTATGAGCTTTAGATAGTTATGTGGTATTACTCGTGCTACTTAAAATAAATAATAATGCCTATGGCCAAATGCTGTACCACTGTTCTGTATTGGAATACGTATTCTTTAAGGATAGATATTACATCTTATGCTTTGATATATCTCCAGTGACTGCTATAGAACCTAGTAGTTAAAAATATTCATGCTTTACAAAAGCACGAGGCTACACAAGATATATGCACAAAGCAAATTTGTTAAGCCAAATTTAGTGTACATTATTAAAGGTAACAATCAAATTTCTGATCATGTTCACTGAATCTACAATGTATTTTATTATTGTAAAAAGAAGACAGATTTGAGAGTTCCAACTGTTATTTTGGAAATTGAATATTATATGTTTTATAGCTGAAACAGTTTTAAACTAAAGATCTTCAGTAAAAAAGCTTTTTTGAAGCTATTCTAGAGCTTTATTAAAAAAATCACAGTACAATAAAGAAATATTTAACCTGTATAAAAAGCAGGATATTATTTTGATCAGCTTTTGATCAGTTTTATCAATACTTTAGATTTTCTGTACCTAAACATAAGAGCAAAACCAAAAACAAACAAGAATTTGCATTTAATACTATTCAAACCAACATATGAATAACGTCTATACAAGTCTCATATATAGGGCCTAAACACTTTTCTTAAATGTTTTAAAGGGTATGCAGTGTAAAAATGGACATTCTATCCTGTGTACTTCTAGATAAGTGCTATGGTAACATTTAAGTTTTGCTTGATGTGAAGTACTCTGTTTATTAAGGAACACTAGTTACGATCATGTTTGATTGAATTTCCTTCTCAGACAAAAGTCCTAAGTGAAACTTAATTTTATTGGCTAACTGGCCAAAGAAAGCATTAAACAACAACAACAAAACTCAACTCAGGAGAGAGGGAATAAGTACCAAGTGAAAATATAAGCTTGATAACTGCCCTTACCTTCACTTCTTTTTTCTGCTTGTTTTGCTGCATTTTCCATTTTCTTTTGTTTTGCTGCTAAGAGTTCCCGCTTTAATTGTCTTGCTTCTTTTCTGAGCTCTTCGCTATAAAGCAAAAACAATTATATAAGTATATAATAGACCGAAAGAGAAAGTTGTTTAGCAGAAACAACTAAATCTAGTTGTCAGGTACACTAAATCTCTAAGAAAAACAAAGTGAATAATGTAATTAATTTTGTTTCTGTGTATGTGTATTTGTGGTATGGAAACATACTTAAAGGATATACTAAAAGTTGTGATTTTCATAATAGCAATATAATATGAGTTACTGTGAAATATAGCTCCCTTCAAATATATCAAACAGTTGGTAAGTGATAAATGAACTATTGTTCTCCCTCTAATTTACTTGCAAATTTAACATTCTAGTTTCAGTTTAATAATTCATGGAGATTCCAAATCAAAACAAACTTTTTAATATAAATACTATTCACTAAACCTGGGCATACACAAAAACATTTGGCTTCAAAACTTGTTGAATTCCTAACTGGCACCAATAACTACCACTTATTAAGCAATTATTATATGCTAGGAGCAGTGCTAATTTTTTTAAACGCAATTAATTTTTAACCCATTTGATATCACAATTTGCCAAATAATTTCCTCTCCTGTGAAACCTATCAGGCTGAGGTATTTTGATAATTAATACAATCATATATTAAAGGCAAATGGAGATGTAAGTTGTTGGCTTCACTGCAAGTCACTTGTTAAGTGACTGGTTTCTACAGGCCACTTTTAGGGCAGGAGATTCAAATTCAAGCCTTGGAAAAAATTATTAACTGCCCATGTCATTAACCCTGAGGGTCACTTGTGAATAGTTAAAACTATGCATTTTATATTTGTGAATGTCAGGCCCCCATTCTATTTTCCACAAGCTAGAGTGGGTCATGGAGACTAAGAACACGGTAGCCCAAGGAGGCACCCCATTCTGGAATGTTCTCTAAAGATAATCAAGGTTTAGCAAAATCCTAAGTCTAAAGAGCTCCCTACTGATTCAGCCTTTAGTGCTTCCTCCTAAACCCCAAATCTCATACTTTTTTACTTCTGTCCTGTGTTAGAGTCACCAAACTGATAGGTCTTACAATGCGCATGACTCAGTTCTTTTCATCTTTTTTCCATATCAAACACACACAGCTTGGCCTCTAAGGTCCTCAATTCTGAAACTTCCCTCTCTGATCAAAATCCACTATGTTTTTAGCTTTCTCAGTCTTTCATTCCTACTAAACTTATGCTCACTCTTTTAATAATGAAAGCCAACTCCTTAATCGTAGTTCACAGTCCACCAGTCTATTCTAACCCAGTCGTCTCTCTATCCATTCTGGATGCTATGGTCAGTCATTTCCCTGATGTCCTCACCAGAACCCTTAATTTTCTTGATTTGTTTGGCCTGATGGATACATCATAATCACCTAGAAGAACTTGTTAAAACATGTTTGGGGAGACACATCTCCAGAAAATATTATTTCTTTAGATGTGAGATGTTGCCTAGGAATTTGCTCCTGTGACAAATTACCCAGGTGACTCTAACATGAACTCAGGTTTGGGACCCAATGCATTAGGACCTTACTATAGAAATTATCTTCTCTTTCTTATAACTTCAAGCACTCCTACTTCATTAATCCTTTCATTCAGCCAACAGCAGGCTCAAATTTCCCTGTACTCTGCTCCAATCAAGAGATTGCTATCTTTACAAGTGAACTCCTAGCTTGAAAGAATAGTTTGTATACAGAGTCTAATTCATCAACCTCTTAACTTCTTAATCTCTTGCAATCTATCCTTCTTATACTCTATTGATACTCCTTCTATATCAATCAAATTCAATGTCCTTTTCTCAGTCCTCCTCTTCCTCTTTGGCCTTTCTATCATTCAATGATAAGAACTACTTCTTTCTGAAATTCTAACAGACTATGTACCACTTTAGAGTCTTGATTCTCTAATTCTCCTCCGAATTACTCTTTCTCTTCTCATCCTATAATTGTTGGCATCTTTCTCATTTCTATACCCTGTACGCCAGCATTTTTATCTAATCTTATAACATAAGCTATCACTTTTATAATGGGTTATTTCCAAATCTAGACATTTTGCCCTACATTTCTAACTATCTGTTACAAATCTCTGTGTACACTACTGCTGTCCAACAGAAATATAAGGTAAGACACATATACAATTTTAAGTTTCCTAGCAGCCACATTAAAAAAAAATGGTGAAAAGAAATGGGTTAAATTAATTTTAAAAACATATTTTATCTAACTCAATAACTCAAAATATCCAAGATATTATTATTTCAACATGCAACCAATATGAGAATATTAATATTTTACATTCTTTTTTTTGTACTAACTCTTCCAAATGCAGTGTATATTTAACACTTACAGGACATCTCAATTCAAACTAGCCACATGTCAAGGGCTTAGATCCAGATGGACGCTTGAGGCTAGATGTCACAAGAATTAAAAACTCTCTATGTCAAAACTCCAAGCCATCTCCTTCCTGGCCAAATCTGTCCCTTCTCCTGAAGTCCCTATTTGATCGTGAAACCATTTTCCTCCTAATGACCAAACTCTGCACTTCCCCTGGGACTGTTCACCCTCCCTTTCACTGAATTACCGTAGAGGTATGTCATCTTCCAACCTCTCTCACATGTAACTGCCCCTCTTGACTCTCATCATCAATGCCTAGTTTAGGCTCTCATGATCTATTTCTCCAATAAATGTAATTACTTCCTATCTCTTGACGTTATGTGAAAACAGAGAATAGCAACCACATCTTTGCTTCATCCACTAAATACCCTTATCTTTTTATTATACTAGTTTAAAAAATTTTTACTTTGGTAAGTAATTCAGGAAACTCAGATGATATTTTCTGAAGACTAAGGCCTGGAGGGGAAGGTTATTTTGAAAGTTGAAGAAGAAATGCTACATGATGGCTGAACAAACTAGTTATTAGAGAAATCTGAAGTATGCCAAGAATGAGAGGCAATGAGAGTATAACTATTGTAGAGTCAATAGAGCACAGTCATTAAAATGATTAACTTAGGGTTCAGAAAGTCCTGACTTAAAAGCCAACTCCATCACTTATTGTCTGGGAGACCTAACAACAATTTTTTAACTTCTCTGAGACTCAGCTTCCTCAACTATAAAATCAGAGTAAGGTATCTGAAATGTTGGGCATTCAATACATGTTCAACAAATGATGGCTATTATTATTTAGATCTTATGTTTGAAACAGTACTACAGTTAAGGGCTGTTTGTCAAGTAGGAATATTTCCTTATTATATTATTTATTATAAACGAATCCTACCTCTACTCCATATGGAGATCAACCCTGTTCGTAATTTTTAAAAAGGGCAAAGAATGTGTAATGCCAGCTTCTAAAAATCTATCCTTAAATAGTAAAAGATTTAGATACACTATTGAATTAGCCATAATAATATACAAACTGAACAATGATGAATAAGAACTCAAAAAAGACAAAGTGAGACAGAGAAGGTTTAGGTCTTTACAGATTATTAAAGTATGTTTTCATTATACTGAATTTTTCAAGTAATTAAAAATTTACAACATCGTCAAAATCTTTCAGATTATTCAAACAACACCATTTGGTAGTACTTGTGGAATCCATAACTCTTGGAATGAAGTGCAAGTTTTTAACCTAGTCTTTAGATCACAGTCTAGTTTTAGGGTTCCCAATCTTACATTCTCTGGAATATAATTTTATCCATTGGTAATAGAATATATTTGAATCTGTTAAAATGCGAATGAAAATTGTAAGCCTGGAGTATATGTCACCTTATACTGCTTACAAAGCAATCATACAAACTATGGGCTTGCTTGAGTCTAGGCAGCATCTTTTTGGCTCCCTCAAAGCCTAGTTTCTACTTGTATGGTAAAAGAAATAGCTTCTATAGGCTACTATTAACTCTAAGCTAATTAATTTTTTCCTAATAGGTAGGTCTCTAATTTGGATTCATTTGAATTTTAACATGGTTTGTATGACATCACCATTATCCATCAAATAATTCTGCATTGTATATATTTTTAATCTGGTAAATCTGTAGTATACTCTGTTCCAACGAAAAAAAGAATTCCTTAAAAACATCATCCCAATAAAATATCAGGAGCCTAGAAACTATAGTAGCCTTTATATACTTAGTAATAGCAAAGAAATTACTAATTCATTCAGCAGTTTCTGGAGCCTCTAATATCCGTACTGTACCATTCTGAGTGATGACACAGAAATCAAGATGAATAAGGAGGGAAAGGAATCTAACTTTGCTAGGTTCTTTAAATCAGTTACCTCCTTACCACTTAATCTTCTCAATAACCTGAGATATAGGCATTTTATAGGGAGGAAGGCTGAGGCTTACAGAGCTTAAATACTAAGCCTGAAGTCACACAATCTATCAGAAAGTGAAAGAGCTAGAAACTGAAAATGAGATTGTCTGAATTCTAAGTCTATGCTCTTTTCATCATGGTATAACTGAAACCTTGAGAAAGTCTCCAAGGAGCCTAAATTCCAAGGAGAGAGATAAATCATGTACATAAATAATAACAACAGTACATAATAGAAAGCAATAACTGCCATGACAAAGAAATGACTGAAGCATTTTGAAATTCTGAGGAAAGAATACTATACACTAAATAAGGGACGGCTTCATAGAGGAGGCATTTGAAGAGGACCCCGAAAGATGAGTAGAAGTTGGCCAAGAGGAGATACAATGAAAGGCATCCAAGCAGTGTGTCTTAAAGACGGGAGATGATAAAACATAGGGTGCACGTTAAAACATTATGCTATAGCACAGATGATTTAAAGGAGAATAGAAACAAAAGATAGAGCTAGGAAGAGAGCCTGGGGTAAAGTCTAAATGCTAGGTATTTGTGAGGATCCCAGGTGAGAATGTGGTCCTTCCGTTTTTTCCACATCTTTGAGCGTCCATTTCTTTTTTTTTTTACAACCAATTTCTCAATGGCTCTTGTATCCACTATCCACCTATTTTAATACCTTACCTGTAACCCACACATTCCTTAAACTGATGTCCTAGAAGAAGTACCTTCTTCACAAACTTCAATGGTTTCCCTTTAGATCATAACTTAGACCTTCAGAAGAATCCAGCTTTGTTGACCCCTGACCTCTAACCTTTTGCGACCTCAGACCTAGTGCCATGCCTGATCTCGTTCTACCTTTTGGATATTCTTTCTCTGTTTCCACTGGCTTTTACTCTTCCACCTCCTGCTTCTCAAATTTAGGTGCTTCTTAGTAGCCTAGTCTCAACCCTCTCTTTTTTTCTTCTCTTCTTTAGAAATTTCATCCATGTTCAGGATTTCAATTCTATTTTCTTAATGCAGTGTAAAAGTATAATGCAGTCAAAGTGTAAAAGCAAGATCGTTAGCCTATGCTCTTTACACATTTCCACTTTCAAGCTTAAATTCACATTTCCAACCGCCAGATGGATACTTCAATTAGTATCCCACAAATCCACAAATTTACCATTTTAAAAGTCAGATTGATCATTTTGACTACTCAAAAAACACCACCTCATTTTCTCTCTCCTTTCTTTGATAAGCCACCAGAACGCTGGTTGTCAGGCCCATCTTCTAGTATTGCTCTCTTACTCTCTACAGCTGTTTAGTAGCCACATTCTTCCTCCTTTACAAAGTCTCTTCCTCTCTGTGGTTAGTGACAGCTGTTTAGGCTTTCGTGACTTCACTATGACCACAGTCTCCTACTTGGTCTACGTGCTTCTGGTCTGACCTTTCTTCCATTCATTTTGCACACTTAGGCCAAATCCTACAATTCTACTCCCTAATCTTTTTAACTCCCTAAGTCCTACTGAATTGTGCACTAATTTCTTTCCCAAGCATTCAAGTCCCTCTTACGAGCTACCTTCAAACTGCTTTTTCAACTTTATCTATCACAGATCCTCTATGGTTACTCTAAATTTCAGCCAAAACACACTAGTCATACTTACTGCGGCAAACTTTGAGCTTCAGCACATATACGCCTTTGTTCATGCCATTTCCATTACCTAAAATTGTCTTTTCTCCCTATTACTGCCAACTAAAGTCTTCCTCATTTTTCAAGGCTTCATGGAGAAAATGGCACTAGAGCACAGTTTTGGGGCAAAGTTGTCAAGCTCACGGTACCTCAGTTTTCTCATCTGTAAATTCTGACTATATTCAGCCTATTATTATAATTAATGATTAAGGATTAAAATGAGTTCAGAGCACTATTAGGTGCTTAGAAGGCAGTTTTTTTTTTTTTTTTTTGCAGTACGCGGGCCTCTCATTGTTGTGGCCTCTCCCGTTGCGGAGCACAGGCTCTGGACGCGCAGGCTCAGCGGCCATGGCTCACGGGCCCAGCCGCTCCGCGGCATGTGGGATCTTCCCGGACCGGGGCACGAACCCGCGTCCCCTGCATCGGCAGGCGGACACTCAACCACTGCGCCACCAGGGAAGCCCAGTTTTTTTTTTTTTTAAATAAAATATACTACAACCAACTCATGACTATTAAATTACATAAGCAATTTAAAGAATTAAAACTTTAAATAAAAATCAATCATTTTAAGGAAAATGATACTAGTTACTATACTATTAAAGATGCATACTCTAATCTCATTGATGGGTTGTTTTATCTTCTTATGGCCAATGTCCATTCCAAAAGAGTAAATACAACTTTTGTATAAAAAAAGGAGACATGTTTATCAGAACACCTAGACCCAACATCATTATATGGCCACAGGAAAGCAATTAATCCTCCTTTGCCTCAGTTTTATCATCACCTAAGAATAGTCTGAGGAAGGTGTAAATTAATATTTCTGAAATGCATAATCACAATTATAAATGTAAAAAGTGATTATACTATGTAGATCATTCTATTTCAAGTCCTCTGGATTTAGGATCTTAAGGTCCATAATCTAAGGAAATGGTGAGATGCTGAATATAGTCTTCACCTTAGACACAAAGAAGTTGAAGTATAGAGATGGTAACTGTTTTTTTTCAATATTGCCTAAGTCAGTAACAATACTGTAAATATGATACAGACATCCTAATTCTTTATGCAGTTTTTCACTTAATGTGCTTACTACCCACTGAATGAAAAGTACATTTAGACTTGAGTATCTTATTTTTAAGCTGAACAACAGAAGACACTATGAATAAGTAACTATGCAGGAAAGTTTTTATACCTACAGTATATTTATATTTTTATCGGACTGTTTATAGTACTTTATAAAAGTTAAAAATCTTGCAAATTTTTTTTTAATCGTACAGCTTTTCAACTTGAGATTGAGGATTTAAAATGTCAGTGACAAGTATCCTGCATGATTTTCAGTCAGTTTTTATTTTTTCCCAGATGCTTTTCTCATTTTCTCCAGTTTCCAGGAATGTGCCTTAGGAAAATTTTGAGTTATATCTGTTCTTTTTTCTTATGGCATGAGAAATATTATCTTAATATAAGGGTGGTGAACTCAAACACTGACCTCCTCTAACATTCACCTTCAAAAAAAAAAAGGTAAAGTTATCAAGACCTGAGTATTTGACATGCTTTTGAAGAGAACTTTAATCTACAAAAATGAAATGGACTATGTATACATATCTCCTTAATACATACGATGGTAAATGAATTTGCTTAGAGACTTTGTTAAGCAAGCTGACGGCTAAGCACATGTCCATTACAGATCACTGCTTCTTGGACCATGGAGGTAGTACTTGCAGTTAGCTTAAGCCTGCTATTTCCCAACATCTGATAAGAATTCATAACACATGGAAATGATTGCAAGCCAAACAGTACAGCCTTCATGGTTTTTAGTCTGTCGCTTTAATCACAAAGATACCGAATCTGTTTGTAATGAAACAACAGCTTGGCTGTTGATGAAATCATAAAATAGCTGTAATAAAAGCCCATCATAAGTATTAAAACTAAAAATGTATGGCACGATTTGTAGTATGGTATCATCAGCAGGAGCAGAGATGCAAGTTAAACATGTATCAGGAAAGTATTTCAATATGCTATAGTTTATACATTAATTTTGAAAATATATACAGGAAATAAAAAAACAAATTAAATCATGGAACCCCTGATTTGTGTGTTCAAACTGTTCTACCTATTATTAGCAGTATGGTGTTAGACAACTAAGTTAACCAATCTAAGTCTGTTTTCTCATCTTAAAATGAGAATAAAAGTAAGGTTGTAAGGAGGAAACATGATTCCATGGAAATTACTTAGTGTACTTAACATGGTACTTGGCCCAAATATGTGCTCTACATGAGTTTGCTTCTTCTATTATTATCATTATCATTTTCCTCTCCAGCACCAACACTACTTCTATTCTTACTATTTACAGAATCAATTACCGACAAAATGAGACCTCAGGCTAATTAAAGAAATCAAAAAGGCAAACCCTTCCATTTTTCTCATGGATGCATAGACTTCAAAAGCTTACCGATAAGTTTTTCTGTTTGATGTACTGCTTGGATTAAATATCATATACTATGAAAATAAGAAATATAACAGTAGAAAAAAACTCTAAAAATTACAAAATTCTTATACCTTAATTCTGGTCACTAAACACTTGGAATGGAATTGCTTATTTTCATTCATTATAGTCTAGTTGAGAAGTTAAGGAGTAAATAAGTCAACAAGGAAATGTGTATATATATATATATATATATATATATAATTTCTAAGAGGAAGATTAACAGAGAACCTATATTATTTTAACTAAGTGATCCTGGAAGCATCTATCAGGAGATAAAATTTAATATGAGAGATAATGTTCCACATGTCCTTTATATTGTTACATCAATATGAAGGAAAAGAAAGACTATAATCCCTATCCATAAGTACACAATCCCTATCCATAAGTACACTGAAATTGGAAAAGAAGGAAGAATTTAAATGCACCTGCATCTGGCCTTTAGACTTACAATCTTACTCCTTTCATATGGAAGATCACATTTATTTTTAAATAAAAAGTTGAGACGTTTGATATAGATTGTCATTAATCTTTGCAAGACCTCCTTCAACTCTTAGAAAATCTTATTGTCTTTTCCAAAACAGACTAAAGAGTAAATCCTGCACCAAATCATAAAATATCCATGACAACCATAGGTGATATTGTCATTCTCTCTAAACACCAAGTAATAAGTTCTGAATCAAACATGTTATTTCACAGCAAGAACTTGGCTTAGCTGATATTTGACAGAAGTGGAGTAAATCTGTTGTGGCAGAAATTTGGTCTTTAGCCATATGTCTATTCCATAATCCAACTTTACAAAATGATATTAACTCAATATGGAAAACAAATGAGATTTCCAATTCCAGTAAGGCAGCATACCAGGTAAAACCCAAAAACTCCCTTACAAATACCTAGGAGTGCTGAATAAAGTACATTAAAAAAAAAAAACCCCAAACTTTAAATGCATAGCTTAGCTCACTAAAAACACGCATATCTGAAAAAATGCATAGCTTAGCTCACTAAAAACACGCATATCTGAAAACACGCATAACACAGGATGCAAAACACAGAGAGAAAAACAACAACAACTATGGGAGATTAAAAGACATGGAAGACAGAGCGAGAAGGTCCACCACATGTATAAGTGGAATTGCAGAAAGAGAAAATAGAATGAAATGGAGATAATAGTGTCTGAGAATTTTCCAAAACTGATAAAAAACATTAGTCTTCAGATTCAGGAAGCTCAATAAATTCAAGCAGGATAAATAAAAGGAAAATCCAAATGTAGACATATCATAGTCAAAATGCAGAGCACCATAAAACAACCAGCAGAAATTAATAAGGATAAATCACTTCAAATTAAGTTCACCTTTTTCTTGGACAGAGAAAGTAGACTGCCATATTGTGAGAATAAAGTAGTCATGGACTTATGCAACGTAAGACATAAATGATGTCTTTCATTACAGCCATTAAAGCAGAGAACAAATAATGCCTGGCTGCTTAAGCAAAAATGATTATGAATTAGTCTTTACTAGTGCAACTATTCCGAGAATGCTAAGTAACAGGTCAAAGTTAGTTTTTAGATATGTTTCTACTAAGATACTGTACACTAGGTCCTTACCATATTTTGGCATATGATGCTGCACTGAATATAAAGTAGAAGACAAACCAATTACAGGTAGAGGGTATATGAATGGGTCCAGGAGGTAGGAGGAGTAACAGCAGCAGCAAGAAGGAAAAAGACTGTGAGGCATTTAGTTGACAGCACAATCTGAGTCAACACTGTGATGTGACTGTCAAAAAATGTGTACGGTCATTAGGTCTCATTAAAAGAAGTACAGTATTCCCAACATGTGTATGTTACACCTTTTGTAATTGTTCCGCAGTCCTTGGATGTTCTGTTCTGTTTTTTGTCTTTGTTCTCTTCACTTTTCAGTTTTTAAGGATTCTATTGAAATATCCTCTAGCTCAGAGATTCTTTCCTCTGAGTCCAGTCTGCTAATAAGCCCATCAAAGGCATTCTTCATTTCTCTTACAGTGTTTTTGATCTGTAGCATTTCTTTTGCTTCTTAAGATTTTCATCTCTCTGCTAACACTGCCTATCTGTTCTTTCATGCTGTCTACTTTATCCATTAGAGCCCTTAGCATATTAATCATAGTTGTTTTAAATTCCCAGTCTGATAATTCCAACATCCCTGCCATGTCTGGTTCTGATGTTTACTTTATCTCTTCAAATTGTGTTTTGCCTTTTGGTATGCCTTATAATTTTTTCTTGATAGCCAGATATTATGGACCGGTAAAAGGTACTGCTGCAAATAGGACTTTACTAATGTGGTAGTGAGGTATGGGGAAAGAGGATGTGTCCTATGGTCCTATGATTAGGCCTCAAGTCTTTTAGTGACACTACTCCTCTGGACTGTGAACTTCACACGTTTCTCAGGTTTTTCTCCTCCCTTAGGTGGGGGCAGGATGGTTAGAATGGGCTGCAGTTGGGTGTTTCAATTCTCCAACATGGAGGGTTAGAGCCAGCTGAAGTTGGTTATTTCCCTTCTCCCAGGTCCATTAAGCTCTGATAACCCACAGCAGGTTGAGCTCTGGGTAACTGGTTTTCCCTGAAGGAAAACAAAAAGAACAGAGTGCTCTGGCATAAGTCAAAATGGTTCCTTTTCCTCTCCCCCTGAAGGAAGTAGTAGGGGATTTATTTCTGTGAGATTTTCTGTGAGAACCTAGTTAAGCTCTCAGAGGTAAATCTCACAATATTGTGCCCCGCCCCCATGACCAGGTGTCCCTGGAGTTTTTAACTCTCAAACTTAGCCACACTGAGCCTCCAGCAACTTGTCATTTACAATTTACAGTTCAGGTTTCCTATCCCAGCACTGGTTCCCATGCAATTTCTCCTTGTTCTCAGATAAACTAAATTCCCTGTATTCACCTGTCTGTCCCTCCAATCTTGGGGGGCAGCGGTTTGACCTGTGTCCTCACATCTCTTAGTGATCCAAGAAGAGAGAAAAGCAAGGTTAAATAGATAATTTTATTAAAAGAGAATATTATATTTTATTTTATTTGAATTTAACACAAAAATACTAAATGGAAGTAGACCAAGAAATTTCTAATTTTTATATAAATGTTTTTGTCTCAAGAGGTTTCCTAAGAAATTTCTCCATTTTACGAAAAAATGTTATGAAAATATTAAGAGAATGGAGTCACTTTTTTAAACTACATGATTTAATTTTAGTTTATACTGATTAAACTGCCCTAAAGGTTGAGGAAATTAGTATACTTAACATTTTTTCCACCTTTTCCTTCCTTCATTTGGGTTATATTAGTGTTTTTAAATTGTCAATGTCCACAGCATCTATGCACAAAATTTTCAGTTGTACAGTCTTAGGTTTCTATTTAAATGAATTCATTGTTCATCACCATCTCTCTTACCCCAGTACTTCTCTCTGGTCCTGAGCTCAAGAGATGGTTGGAATAATGTTTACTTACTGTTAATGATAGTTATTTCTGGATGTTTTTAGTTGAGTTGTCATTTTGGGTTTCCTATTTTCTTCTCTCTCTGATATACTGCCCTTATTTTTTATGAGCAGGCATCATTTTTACAAAAAAACTAAAGTCACTAAAGAATATTTAGTGAGCTACATTTATCCCAGTATCTGACACTGTGAGTATGCTCTGTAGTATATGCTAAATAAAAATAGGCATAAATTAAGGGAGAAATGGTATCAGAATACTAATCCTGGAAACCACCAGAGGGAGGTGTGGGAGCTAGGAAAGAGGAGAAATTTTGTGAGAAGAAAGACATCTCAAATGTAGGACATAGGATAAAAATCACTAAGAAAACGACTTCAGATAAAATAATGTCTACCTAAAAAGGAGGTCGTTTTTGTGAAGGTCATAGTTACTCAGTGACAGAAAAGCATTATGTAAATTATTTATTAAAGATTTACTACTTCCCACAGTATTCTTGCCTTAAGTCTGCTTTCCTGACATCAAAATGATTTCAACATTATGTAAAAGCATGAAAACATAAACAAATGATTTTAAGTACAGTACGTGGTATGGATAAGGAAAAGAAATTGAGGCAAAAGTTTTTCTGGCATTCATCTAGACTTTTATCAGTATGGATCAGAATTATATAAATTGGCTTCTAGAGAACCATTAAGTTTTATACAGTGTTTTACAAACGGAGTTGCATGTAGATGTTCCTCTTAAATCACTGAAACTTTTCACATTTTAAGTTTAGGGACTACTGTCCCTGCCTTTCTTAGCCAATGCATGCAGAGATGTTGAGGTCCCTCCTTCATCTACAAGCCCACTTCACATGCCTCCTGAACCATTTACGATGAAGATAAAAAGTATATTATGAGCTTCTATTACACTCAAGAATGAGTCACTCTGTTTTAGGTCTATAATCAAGTATACCTAAGTGTAGCCTTTCTGATAATAACTACAAGATGATGGTGGTGGTGATGATACTGACCACGATGATGATATTACTAATGTACCTTGTTTTTCTAACTCGAATTTCAGACTCTCCTCACTGTGTGGGTGGGAGTTCCCAAGTCTTCCGGGAAGTAATTTGTGTGTTTTTTCAGGAGAGAAGAGCCATTAGATAAATGATGCTTTTGCTTACCTGACTTTGAAAATTGCCCTTCCTTACTGCCTTGTATAATTGGCAAGCTTGTACTCTTCTGGTACAGATGCCTTCCTAAATCAAGCTCACCATATCCTTTTGACCCTGGGGCTGTGGTTTGCTTGACTTCAAATCACTCTCCGAACTAGAGCCAGGATAATTTTTTAAAGTTCAAATTTGATCTCATTGCTTCCTTGCTACACAGCACCCTTTGATCCTCAAAGTCCATATCCATTAACTCTACTACAAGGTTTTTCATGATTTCAGATCTGTTTTATTATTAAGCTCTAGCTCTGGTGCCTCACTCCCGTTGTACATTCCACATATTCTAAAATCCTATTAGTTCGTAGAACGTGTCATAATCTTTGACACCTACTCCTCATGGCCTAAAATACTCGTCCCTCTTACATCCTTCCTCCACATACATTTATCCTCAGATCTCAGCTTTCATGTCACTTTCCCCACAAAGACTTCTGAATTCCTGATACTGGTACACAAGCTCCCTATATTTATCCTTACTGTCACACTTACCATATCATATTTTAACTGCCTGTTACTTCTTTGTAATCTCCATTAGTCCAATAAAACTGAGTCACTTCATTTTTTTTAATTAATTAATTAATTAAATTTTGGCTGCATTGGGTCTTCGTTGCTGCATGTGGGCTTTAGTTGCGGTGAGCAGGGGCTACGCTTTGTTGCAGTGCGCGGGCTTCTCATTGCGGTGGCTTCTCTTGTTGCAGAGCACAAGGGCTCTAGGCATGTGAGCTTCAGTAGTTGTGGCACGCGGGCTCAGTAGTTGTGGCTTGCAGGCTCTAGAGCGCAGGTTCAGTAGTCGTGGTACACGGGCTTAGTTGCTCTGGGGCATATGAGATCTTCCCAGACCAGGCCTCAAACCCGTGTCCCCTGCATTGGCAGGAGGATTCTTAATCACTGCACCACCAGGGAAGTCCAAGTCACTTCACTTTTACAACCCTAATAACTAGCACAGAATCTGACACATAAGCAGTATTCAGCATTCAGTAAACATGTCAAATTGAACTAAATTGCTGGTGGCGCTAATTTTTCTTCTAAATTGCCTAGCGTGGCAATTTTTCTTCATTCTGGTAGGTGAAAAAAGTACATTTAACACTAAAAAATAATTCCTTTCTCTTAATCACTGACAACATGTATCAATACTAAATGTAGGTACCCTGAGCTCAGCAATTCCAGACATTCATCCTAAGGACTGCAAAGTGTTCAAGCACCTGGACAAGTGCAAAAAAAAAAAAGAAGGTGCTGGCTGTTTATTGTAACACCGTTAAAAATGGGAAATGTCTATTTAAAATAATTACACTATATAATATAGATTACATAATAAAGACAAAGTGTCATTCAATTTATATAAAACCATGTGTTTGTATATGCATATCAACACACAAAAACAAAAACAGAGAAAGATTTGAAGGTAAATTTACCGAATGAAAACAATGATTAGCTCTGTAGAGTATAATAACATGTGACTTAATGATTTTATAAACTCTCAATGCTGATTCTAAAGATAAACCTATTTCTGTTTAGAAAAAGAAAAGTTTCTTTTTCAGGGAGAATATTTCTAATAATTTTCCCTGAATATCTTTGGTGAGTATTATGATCTAATGTTCCTTCCCTGACCTTCTTTAAAATAAAAGAAAATTAAAAATTACAACTAAGAAGTTAAATTTAATCAACTGAAATTTCTCTGATGTCCAGCACACTTAATGCATCATTTTTACCAATTTAAGAATCCATTTGTTAGAACTTTTTGATTTCCACAACAGTCTCACTGCATAATATCAAATGTCTTAGAGCTTATTAATAGAGTACATTAGTCAAGAAGAGAAGAGAGGGCTTCCTTGGTGGCGCAGTGGTTTAGAGTCCGCCTGACGATGCAGGGGACACGGGTTCGTGCCCCGGTCCGGGAGGATCCCGCATGCCGCAGAGCGGCTGGGCCCGTGAGCCATGGCCGCTGAGCCTGCGCATCCGGAACCTGTGCTCCGCAACGGGAGAGGCCACAACAGTGAGAGGTCCGTGTACCGCAAAAAAAAAAAAAAAAAAAAAAAAGAAGAGAAGAGAGAGTGTGGCATATTTGAATGCTTACACAATGTTTAGATTTTCCTATCTGCAAGACAAATTCTATCATAGGGCGTATTACAATTTGTACTAAGTATTAAGTTTACTATCACAATGGCAGTATTGAGACTTTAAGAAAAGGTTTCTTAAAATTTCCACTGCAATTTTATTTTCCGTCACTATGGATAAATAAACTTAATGTACGAATTTGATAAAATTACGAACCCAAATTAGTCAAAAACTTTTTGCTCAAATTTGATCTCACCTCTCAAAACTAAAAACTTTGGGACCTACACTGATATGCTTTTGTTCCACAGCCACTATGCCACTAAGAGGGTGTTTTGGAGAATGAACATAGACCTTTACATTTTTTTAAAGCTTCTTTCCTATCCTAAGAGCCATGGGGGCAGGGAATGGGGGGAAAAGCAAGGAGACAAGACAATAAGGGGAGAAGAGGAAAGATTTTGTAATGTTTTTAACAGTAAACAGTAAAGCTCTAAATTTAGAGAAAAAACCCTCACTAGTTTTTTTTCCTCTCTAGCTACATAACATACACAGTACAGCATGCAAGTATTATGGATACAATAAGCACTGAGCCACAGCAGGGGCTATCAATTTGGGCTTCCTGACTTTTGTAAAAACTCTCACTTACGTTGTGTGCTCTAAATTAATCTGCAGATTCTCTACTTCCAAAACCCTAGCTGGTATTTAGCTGAAAACAAGTGGCATCCTCAGAGCATTAGTGGCTGGATGCAAGGGCCGACTCATTCCCAGGCTACTGCTGCAGAAAAGGCCAGTTTTTCTTTTCTGCAAGTCTATATAGACTTAACCTCTCTGTAGGTTTCCTACTCTGTTACCACCTGGCAGACAAACAGGACCAAAAAATTTGCTTGAACTGTGCTAGAGCAACCCCTCAAGAAAATAAGGACAAGATGTGAGCCAGGAAAAGCACTTTGGAAACTACTTGCACCTAATAAAAACATATTTTTAATTTAGCTAATGTGAAATCCAAACTAGCTCGGTCTAAATGGAAAAGATGCTTTATTTATATTTACATGAGTTCTTAATTTAGGCTTGATTCATGATTCATGAATAAAAGCCACCATTTTATAGAATAAGGTGCACATTTGGCCTTCATGTACCCCTACTGCTTTTCGTTAAACTAATATGAGATGTGTGGCAAGATTCAGTATTTGTCCTTCATTTTGTCAATAAACTAAAATCTTCTCTTATGGAGTAAACTGATTAAAAAATTATAATCAATAAAGTAATATGATCAGAATGCACAGTTACTTTTATCTTTTTGTCTATTCCAAATATGTTCCAAGTGCTATGCTAATAAGTACATCCATATATACTATCTCATTTAGACCTCACATCAAACTCTAAAGGGGTTTTATTTTTACAAGTGAAGACTGGACAGAAGGAATGCTGTGGGGAATTGGATAGAGGGAATGATATATGCAGAGATAATGAGGCAAGAAACAGCAAAGCAAATGAGGTAACATTTCAGCTTACCTGGAAGATAGTGTACTATAACTAAAACTACAACTATAAACCTGGGAGAATAAAAATGACATAGTTCATACATTTTTCAACCTCAACACCAAAAGAGTCTGACTGGACATAGGAGCTTAAACACCACTTAAGATAACACTGGGGGCAGGTGGAAAGTATTTTCAATGGAATATAGTGGTTCTAAAATGTTAGCATACATCAGAATCACCTGAGGGCTTTGTTGAAAGAGATGCTGGTCTCTACTCCCCAGCTTCCTGCTTCCACAAGTTTGAGGTGGGGTCTGAGATTTCCGTTTACAACAAATCCCTGGGGAAGCTGATGCTACTAGTCTGAAGACCACACTTTGAGAACAAATGGCTCCAAGAAATGTCACGTATGCAAATCAAATTTTGTTAATATTAGCTTAGCTTTGAAAATAAACCTAGGCCAGCTGCTGAACAGAATGAGTTAGTTTACATTTGATCAAACTTCAGTATCTATAGTTGGGATCACTAAAAATTTCAGAGGCAACTGGGAAATGGTGGATAAGTGTGTACACATAATTTTGCTCTCAAGCAAGGTCCTCAATAAACAATTTTCTAGAGGCCAGAGGAACACAGGTGTCCCTCTACATGCTTAATGCTCCTTCACTGTTGCAGTTAACATGGAGAGTTTTCAGAATGACTTTTCTAATATGTGGTTTAAAAGAGCGTAATAAATTTGGGGTGGGGAGAGTAGTCTTCTAGAGTCTTGGTAATTTCTTGATGAATTTTCAACATTACCATTAGCTTTACGGATGTTACTGCCCTCTGGTTTTATGATGTGCATTCAGAACTGGCACTATAACTGGTTCAAAAGGACACAAATCTGGCATGTGACATAGCAGTGAATGTCTAAAACTAATGTCAATAACAGAACAAAGAACCATAACAAATAGGTTCTGGAGGCATCTCCTAAAGTACTTTCCTCCTCCTCTCCCTTTGAGGAGCTTCCTTAGCTCTGGGTGAGAGGAGGTTAGGGTTAGAGGTAAGTCCTAATGTTCTGCATTAAAAATAACCTCCTACTCTCACTATGCTATAGGAATCTTCGCGTGGGATCGCTGTCATTCAGTGGAGTATGGTTCACACTTCACACATCAAGTCTACTTAAAAAGTGTTGGAATATTATGGCGGAGATTACTTTCTCCTGTCCCACTGATTTGATAATCAGGGTAATTCCTTATAATTCACACTGGAGGTCTGTCCTAATGCCTAACAACGCTTTCTTGATAAAAAAAATCAGGACCCCTGATTTAGTCTATAAACTTGGACTCTGTGATCTTACCACATGGTTCAGATTCTGATTAGCTCTGCTCTCCCAGCTGTTAGGAATAAGTTAATGATAAATCACTGACTGCTTTAATAGGAGATTTTATCTCCTGTCAGCATCCACATGAAAAGTGTGCTAATAAAATAGAAAGTTATTCTTGTTAAAGTGCAAATTCACACTGACTATCTCTTGAAACTTTATATCTATTTACAACAACAACAGTAATAATACCAAAAGCAAGTTTCACATGTACTCCCATCTGTAAGTTCTATATGATAAGTTCAGAAGCTTTGCAGTCAGAAATACGTGGGTTCAAATCCTGACTCAAAAACTCATGAGCTGTGTGACATTAGAAAAGTTTATACAAAATCCCCAAGGCTACTTCCTCATATGTAAAAAGGAGTAATGCCCATAGTATTTCTGGTAATTTTCAACAAATGTTGATTCTCTTTTTCTTCCATTCTTCAGACTAACCCAACGTGTTTCCCTTCTTTGCTAGAAGCTACTAAATTCTAGTTATCCATAATCCTTAGGTTTGTGAAATATTTATAAAGTACTTCAGTAGAAATGTCAAAGCAAAAGTGTCATAGATTTTTCCTACAATCCTTCTCATGTCTTGTAGTGAGTGATCGAAAGTATGGGCTCTCATCTATAGAACACTTCACCCAACAAGAGCAGAATACACATTTTTCTCAAGTGTACATAAAACATTCTCAGGATAGACCATATGCTAGGCCATGAAACAAGCCTCAATGTAGTTAAGTTAAAGAAGTGGAATCATACAAAGTATGTTCTCCAAACTCATGGAATGAAATTAGAAATCAATAACAGAGAGAAATTTGGGAAATTCACAAATATATGGAAATTAAACAACACACTCCTAAACAACCAATGAATCAAATAAGTCCCAGGGAAATTAAAGTACTTTGAGATTAATGGAAATGAAAATACAACATACCAAAACTGGTGGGATGCAGCTAAAACAACATTTGGAGGGAAATTTACAGCTGTAAATGACCATATTAAAAAAGATGTCAAATCAATAATATAGAACTGGAAAAAGAAAAGCAAACTAAAACTAAATCAAGCAGAAGGAAGGAAATGATAAAGACCAGAGCAGAACTTAATGAAATAGAGGATAAAAAAATAGAGAAAATCATCTAACCCAAAAGTTGGTTCCTGAAAAGATCAACAAAATTGACAAACCATTAGCTAGATTGACCAAGGGAAAAAAGAGAAAAACCTCAAATTATTGAAATCAGAAATGAAAAAGGGGATATCACTACTGACTTTACAGAATTAAAAAGGATTATAAGGGAATGCTATGAACAATTGTACGTCAACAAATTAGATAACCTAGATGAGATGGACAAATTCCTAGAAAGACAAAAAAATACTGAAACCAAAACAAGAATAAATAGAAAATCTGCAACGACCTATAACAAGTAAAGAGACTGAATTAGTAATTGAAAATTTTCCCACAAAGTAAAACTCAGGATGGTTTCATTGGTGAATTCTTATAAATATTTAAAGAAGAATTAATACCAACTCTTTATAAACATTTCCTGAAAATAGAAGAGGTAGGAACATTTCCTAACTCATTCTGTGAGACCAGTATTACCTCGATACCAACACTAGACAAAGCTATCACAAGAAAATTTCAGATCAAAACTTTTTGTGGATACAGATTCTAAAATCTGTATCTAAAATCCTCAACAAGGGGCTTCCCTGGTGGCACAGTGGTTGAGAGTCCGCCTGCCGATGCAGGGGACACGGGTTCATGCCCCGGTCTGGGAGGATCCCACATGCCGCAGAGCGGCTGGGCCCATGAGCCATGGCCGCTGAGCCTGCGCGTCTGGAGCCTGTGCTCCACAATGGGAGAGGCCACAACAGTGAGAGGCCCGCATACCACAAAAAAAAAAAAAAAAAAGAAAAATCCTCAACAAAATACTAGCAAACTGAACCCAGTAACAGATAAAAAGAATTATAACCGTCATTAAGTGAGATTTATCCCAGGAACGCAAGGTTGGTTTAACATCTAAAACCCAATTAACTTAATATGCCATATCAATGGAATAAAGGACAAAACCCATATTTTAATCTTAATAAATGCAGAAAAGGCATTTAAAAATCCAAAACGCTTTCATGATTAAAACACTTAACTAGAAATATAAGGGAACATCTTCAACCTGATAGTGTCTACATAAAACTCACAGCTAACATCATACCTAAAGGTTAAAGGCTGAATGTCTTCCCCTAAGATCAGGAACAAGACTATATTATTTGCTCTTGCCACTTGTATTCAATATTGTATTGGAGATTTAGCCATTACAATTAAGAAAGAAAAAGAAATAAAAGACAGCCAAATTGGAGGTGACATGATTTCATGTAGAAAATCATAAGGAATCCATAAAAATAATATTAGAACTAATAAACAAGCTCTGCAGGATTGCAGGATACAATCAATATACAAAAATCTATTATATTTCTATATATTAGCAATGAACTATTAAAAAATGAAAATAAGGAAAAAATTCCATTTATAGTAGCATCAAAAATAGATTACTAAGGAATAAATTTAACAAAAGAAGTACGAGGCTTGTATAGTGAAAACTAGAGAACATTGTTCAAAGAAATTAAAGAAGACATAAATAATTGGGAAAACTTTCCATATGCATGTATCTGAAGGCTTAATATTAAGATAGCAATACTCTTCATATTGATCTACAGATTGAACTCCATTCCTATCAAAAGTGTAGGCTCTAGGGCTTCCCTGGTGGCGCAGTGGTTGAGAGTCCGCCTGCCGATGCAGGGGACACGGGTTCGTGCCCCGGTCCGGGAAGATCCCACATGCCGCAGAGCGGCTGTGCCCGTGAGCCATGGCCGCTGAGCCTGCGCGTCCGGAGCCTGTTGCTCCACAACGGGAGAGGCCACAACAGTGAGAGGCCCGCGTACCGAAAAAAAACAACAACAACAAAAGTGTAGGCTCTACAGTCAGGCTGCTGGGATTTAAATTCTAGGTCAGTCACACTCTAGCTGTATGACCTGGGGTAGGTAACTTAAGTTTTCTAAGCCTCAATTTCCTCATCTGGAAATGAGACTAATAATAGTACTTACTTTATAAGGATGCTGTAAAGAACAAATGAGATAATTGTAAAGTGCTTTTTACTGCTTCAGCACATTGTAAGCCTTAAGTAAACATAAGCTATCAATATGATACTCATAGCCTAGTAATTTTTCTCTGGTATTTTTTTCCTACTTTGGACCATATAATAAGAATCAACCAGTGAATAATTTCCTCTTGTCATTTGCTAACTGGGAATTATAATTCTGGGGGGGTTCTAAAAGTTAACGTGATAACTTGGAGATAAAAATCACTGGCCCTGGTCTCTGAATCACATATTCAAATTATACCAGCAAAGTTTGTGTACACACATAAGCTTACTGAAGTCTCAGAGAGTGGGCAGGGCATGGGCTTATCATCTGTTCCATGGATGAAAAAACTGAGGCTCTAACTAAGAAAGCTTCCTGACAGACAGTGGTCTCAAGTTCCAGAAAATTTTGAAGTCTTTGTTATGTATGTTTGTGATTATTTTAACTAAGCCTTTCTAACATGCTTTGGTTATAATGACTTGTTTTTAGTTCCAAATATTTTAAATCCAGATTGATTTTCTTATAGTCACAATACATGACAGATGTACTGTATCTGGAAGACTTCGAAGTAAGTGGAGCTTTTTAGAAAATGATTCTAGATATATTATTATTTTAAGATTAATATTCCAAGAAGATAACTGGACAGATTCATCAATTTATAAAAATCCATGAGTCATAAATAACACTCAAAAAAAGAAAGCCAAGATAAACAAACAAAAAACTCATCTGCCATCTTTAGAAGTGACTATTATACTTGTTGCTAGAAAATTTGGTAATGAAAAGAAAGAAATAAGGATTTAGCCTGCCTTTTCAATAGTAACAATATCTCAAAGTAAACAAAAGCCTCAGCTAATGAGTGAAAGCTCTTCTTTATAAAAGAATGCCAGCTAATAAATATAGAAGGAATGATAGAAAAAGAAAATCATTATTTTGCAACTTTTACTGAAGTAACTGATTCAGGACAAGAATCACCAATGGATGTGAAAATCTTTACATAAATGTTTTATAGAATACTAGATACTCATGTGATACCAAAGTATAACCTCATAGAATATATACTAGGAAAAACATAACTTTACAACAGAGTAGACTGGCTATAAATACCTGAAATTATTTAATCAGTCTTGAGTTAAGCAAGAGATAACCAGATATCATATGCCCCCCTGATGTGACAGTTTAGGAAATTCATGATATCACCCAACCCAAGAGTATTTAGTTTGAACCATACTTTTAGATCTAACTTTCAGTTAGCAGAAAATACAAAGGATAGAGGAACAAGTTACACGATACCATATAATAAAAAAAATCTGGCAAATCTAGAAGGTGAATCTATAAGACCTGCCCCAGGTCTCTTCAACAGTGAATAGTATGAGAAAAAAAAGAGTGTGGGGGACACTAAAGACACTAACAGTAAAATTCAACATATGAACCTTGACTGATTCCTGATGTGTATAGAAGAGCTGTGAAAGACATCTGGGGGACGACTGGGAAAATCTGAATGTGGACCAGGGATCAGATGACTATTAGAAAATTATTATTAACTTTATTAGATACAAGAGTGGTATCATGGTTACCTAAGTTCTTTTTTTTAAGGTAAAACATCATGACTTCTGTAATTTATTTCTTTGCTAAAGATTTTTAAAGCAAATAAGGCAAACTACTAATAATTGTTAAATCCAGGTGACAGATACATGGTTTTTTTTTTTTCTGTACTATTATCTCTTACTTCCTGGTGTGCCCATACTTTTTATACTAAAAAGTTTCAAAAAGATTATTTGAGCTGGCCATAGTGGCATAGAGCCCAGTAACATAGTGGTGAATATCCTATGGGACTGCACTGTACCTGTGGTGGCAAATACATAGTAATGCTACCAGAAGGAACAGCCTGCTGGGGGAACCTAGGTTGTGCCTTGCATCCTGCCTCAGCCTGGCTCTGCAGCCTTCACGTCAGTTTCATCAGTGTGCTGATACCTTTCTGATATGTTCATTTGTGGCTTAAATTAACCGAAAGGGTTTCTGTTATATGCCTCCAAGAATTTGAAATTATACACCAAACCTATTTGATGTCTTGTACTCTGTGCTCTGCACATAAAACATTTCCCTAAGATGGATTTTTAAACCTTCATACCAAGATGCATAGGCTATTACAAGGTATTATATAATAATATTTGAAGACCCTATATTAAATCATTATGATATTTAGCCTTCAAACAGCATGACACTGAACATCCTCCTGGAAAATAATGAGAATGATACTTTAGTTACCTAAATTCTTACAGAGATGCAAATATTGTATGGAGGTATAATATAAGGCAGCATAATGGCAGTTGGGATCTGGTATTATCTCTGCTGCTAAATTATGCAAATAGAAGGACCTCTATTCAAGGATATTCATTTAAAATAGTCACCTATTCAAGTCCCTGTATTTTTCTAACCTTATTCATATATTAATGGTTAATGTAGCAAAATAAAACAATTCATATAAACAATAACAGAAAAAGCATATGCAAAAAATGTCCTTGATTTTACAATCAATAAGTACCAAGTACCTGATATGAACTCAGAAGTGTGCTAAGCTCTTCTAGTAAACTGTTACATTGGTGACTCCCAGTAAACCACAACTCCCAGTATTCATATCCTTGTGTAGTCCCTTCCCACACTGACTCTGGCCTTGACTGTGAAACTTACTTAGGCCAATAAGACACCAGAAAATGTGATAAAAGAGGCTTGATAATTACTTGAACATTAGGGTTTGTATTCTGGAATATGCCCTCTTGGAACCTGAGACCCTCACGTTGTAAGAAAAACCAAGCTAGCATGTGTGGAGAGGTCATACATGGAGAAAAGAACTGAGGAACTGGTCTGACAGCCAGAATCAGGGCCCCAGACATATGACTCCAGTTGAGCCATGCCATGGGCTGTCCCAGGCAGTAGTTAGCCAATTAAGCAATGCCAGCTGAGGCCCCAGACAGAGTAGAACAGAATGAATCATCACCTTTGTACCCTATCCAAATTCCTGACTGGAAGAATTACAATTTCTTGTTTTAGTCACTAAGTTTTGGGGTAGTTCCGCACAGCAATAGATATTGATAACATACCAACAGTACTCATAAGTTAGCAATGATATCTTTTGAAGAAATTCACCATTATTAATCATTCCAAATGGTGCCCACAAAGAGTTGGATCAAAGTATTTGAAGTTAAGAGGAAATACAAATGTTTATATTACAACAGTTTAAAACATACTGTTATATATGTAAAATAGCCACTCACAAATTTGATGTGAAATTTTAAGCTAGAAAGATTGATACTGTTACTATTAACAACATTAAAAACCAAAACAAAAGACTCCCCATTGAGAGCCTTGCATTGAACATATTGAAAATAAAACACAGTCAAAACAACCAAAGATAAAAATTGAAAATCTAGCCCAAAAACCTGGAGTCTAGACTAGCACTTCAGCTTTATCTGATGACATCCATCACACCATGGTGGTGTGCTTTAAAATCACATGCAGGTAGCACAGGGAGATCAGCTCGGTGCTTTGTGTCCACCTAGAGGGGTGGGATAGGGGGCGTGGGTGGGAGACGCAAGAGGGAGGAGATATGGGGATATACGTACATGTATAGCTGATTCACTTTGTTATAAAGCATAAACTAATACACCATTGAAAAGCAATTATACTCCAGTAAAGATGTTAAAAAAAAAAGATGTGCCCAGTAAATACTTGTTATTGTTACATTTTAACTTTACCAACAATAAAATGTTGACACTACAGTTTCAGAAGTCAAAATTAAATGAACAATAACATTTTTAAACTTTCACACTCTCTGGAAAAGGTCTCACGAAGATTAAGAAAATCAACATAAAGGACTCAGTATAGTCCCTGAGACAGAATAAATACCTACAACAATAAGGATCCTAATAGGAAAGGATCTTAAGAAATCATCTGATTCTGCTTCTAGAATATGTTGCCTTCTTATTGCTTGAACACATAGTAGTATCTTCCTTAGACAAACTTTCCTTACTCTAGTAACTTTATCATTCCTGGTAGGTCTACTTCCCATCACTTTAGTGACGTTGCTATGCTACTCTGAATTCTAATCAGGTCTTGCTATCTTATTAAATTTCTTTTCTTTGAGGTATAATTTAGACACAGTGTAATGAACTGTATCTTAAGTGTACACAATTCAATACGTTTTGACAGATGTTTACACCTGTGTAACCCAAGCTCCTAGAATGTTTTCATCATCTTAGAAAGTTCCCGTGTACCCCTTTGTACATAATCTCTGCCATCCCTGATACCTCCCCATGCCCTGCCCACAACCACTGTTCTGTTTTCTATCACTATAGACATGTTCTAACAATTCATACAAATGGAATCACACAGTATGTTCTCTTTGGTGTCAGGCTTCTTTCACAGAGAACAAAGTGTTTTCTGAGATTCATAGAAAACTACTATAGTACGTATCAGTAGTTTGCTTCTTTTTATTGCCGAGTAGTATTACATCATGAATACACACAGTTTGTTTACCTCTATCCTGTTAATGTAAATTTGGGTTGCTTCTAGTTTTGGTTATTATGAATATAGCTGTTATGAATGCACATGTACAAGTCTTTTTGTGGATAAATGCTTTCATATCTCTTTGATAAAACACCTGGGCATGATGGGACACATGGTACATGTATGCTGAACCTTATTAAAAACTCTCAAATTGCTTATCATATTTTATACTCTCACCAGCGATTGGTGTTTAACAGTTCTGGTTTGCTGCATCCTTGCTAAAATTATGTTTTCTCCGTCTTTTTTTTCTTTTTAGTCAATCAAGTGGGTGTTATCTCACAGTGGTTTAATTTTGTTTCCTTGAAAATGACGTTGAACATTTTTTTATGTGCTTATTGGCCACTCATTTGTCTTCCTGTAAAATGTCTGTTCAAGTCCTTTCCTCATTTGAAAAACTGACTTCTTATTTTTGAATGGTAAGATTCTAGAGACAAGTTTTTATCAAATATACATGTTGTAAATATTTCTCCAAATCTGTGGTCACCTATTCATTTTTTTTAATGATGTCTTTTGATATGTAGAAATTTTAAATTTTGTAGAAGTCCTTGCTATCCCTTTAAAGTGCAACTGATACTGAAATTATGCAAAGTGCAATCATAATTCTAATAACCATTTATTAAATCCAGAAGAAAACATAATGAGGCCCAAGATGAATTTCCAATAGGAGATGTAGATCTGTCACTGATTTCTGGTCCATGATTTCCTCCACTACTTTAACACATCTGACCTAAGTGGGCTTTCCTTTTTTAAGTCTTTTTTTTTTCTGACTTATTAAGTTTATTTTTTTAAACATCTTTATTGGAGTATAGTTGCTTTACAATGGTTAGTTTCTGCTTTATAACAAAGTGAATCAGCTATACATGTACGTATATCCCCATATCTCCTCCCTCTTGCGTCTCCCTCCCACCCTCCCTATCCCACCCCTCTAGGTGGTCACAAAGGTTATTTTGAATCTGACTTCTAGTATTTTAGCAATGTTACCTTATTTGTACAAATATATTGAATATTATCTTGACTCCTTTTTTCAAAGTCAACAAATTGGGTATTCACATGGACCAGGCACTCAATATACCCTCCCGGATGCCAAAGGCTGCTAACAGTTCCTTTGTGGGTGTGATCCTTAAGTCACCTAACAGCAGGTCCCTGTCAAGGGTTCCATTTTATAGGCTTTGTATTGCTCGATTTCTTAACCCTGGTAGCCATAAGGTGAAATCCTGACTGAGCGCATTCTGCCCACACATAGGCATTTGTTTTTGTCTTTTTTGGGACAGTAGTAGAACACCAGTCAGTGAGTAAATGTAGTGAAAAATGAAGGACAGTCTTAATATATTAGGCAGTGTTGAATGAACTGAATACTGAAATTTAAACTGGTAATAAATGGTGCCGCCTAGACTTTATTCTTTAAAACAGTGTATCACCCAGCTATTAACTTACTCACAACTTAAATCAAGTAAGAGCTTACGAAGTCTCTAATCTGATACCTTCTCAGAAAGAAAGGACTGGAAAATGCATTGTCAACTGACACTTTTCTCTTTGCCACTAAAATATTACTACTCTTTATAGGCTTTTGCACATTTATAGGTCTTTATCAACATACTTATATTTTCAACCTGGCCTAGTTACATTAGCTAGCAGCACCTGGTCCATCACAAAGTGTTACTATATGGAGATCATTTACAGGAATAATAAAACTTAATGTATATTTGATTTTTGCAATTATAAAAAATGGTGTTGATTATACAGAAAGGCTATGAAAAGACAGCTAAGAATAAGTCAGTTTCTACTGCCTCCAAATATTCCTTCAAATGCTTATCTTTAACAATGTCTACCTCTTAAAACTACCACTGACTTAATATGATCTCCTTTTCTTCTAATGAACATGATATCCTTGAATGATCCAAGTCCCTAACTCTTCCTGGAATTACTTTTTACAACTAGAGCAATACGAGAACCTCACAAATTTCTTACCCCAAATATTCTGCTCTGTTTCAACAAAAACAAAAACTTGTTGAAAAGCCAAACTATTAAAAATTCAGACTAAAATCTAGGAAACATATATATATATATATATATATATATATACACACACACTAAATTTCTTTAAGATAAGTATGAAAGTGGCATAACAGCTCTCAAAATATACATCCAGGAAATAGTTTTGAGAAAAGGTTAAAAAGCTAACTCTTTAAGTTTTACAGTAAATGCTTTATAATATTTCTTCTAATTAGGAAAACTTTTTATTTGCTTTTGAAAATATACTCTACAAAAGCTTTAATTAAAGCATAAATATACTAGCATGAAAAAAGCTAAGACAATTAGAACAAATCAATTGTGTCTATAAGTACTGATATTAGGTGGTGTGTGCAAGTAATGTAATTGGCTCATTAAAGGACACTTTTTGCTTTTTTAAGAGAATGTGAGATATCTGTTTTAAAAAAAATTGTTAATGTTGGAGATTGCAGTCGTCTAAAAAACTACAGAATCTGCATCCAAAAAGAACAATCTGTAAGCTTTTGGCCTGAAGGGGATGGTGATGTTAATAATTCCCTGCAAGCCAAGCTTCTTCCTGATAGCCAAATTTATGTTTGAACTGCTCATATTATGGATTTCTCACAAATAGCCTTTTTCTTTCTTTGCTTATTCCTCGGAGACCTAAAACAAGACTGCATTAAATCAAGAAAGAAGTTTCTTCTATAAAAGCAAGTGTGAGGGAAAATGTCTGAATAAAAAAGGTTACTCCCATGTGTTCAATCTGATAGTTAGTTGTACTTGCATACCCTCATTTGTCTTGTCCTGTTAAAATAAAAAGAACCTGAAGAAGCTTTCTGAAGAATCTTTTTGTGTTCAACCAAACGTTATTTGTGAAATGGTCATGATGGAACACTATTTAAGTAGGTACATTATTACCACATATTCCCAACTGCTCACTGTGTAGGCTTGCTTCGGTTATTATTCAATAAACATTTATCCCTGGGAGGTTAGAAGACGTTCCACTTGTTTGAGCCTCATAGTACTTGGTTTTGATTCATAAATAGAGTATAACTATACCTTACACATTTCTTATACTGCTCTCAAAGAAGCAATAAATTAATTGAAAGCTCCTCATTTTAAACATAGAACAGAGCCCTGCTCTATGTCAACACTATCTATACAATGTTAAATAGCTACAAAGTACCTGTTTATTATGCCAACATGTTCAGAGAAAGATATATATTTTCTACCTGCAAACACAAAAGTCTCTGAGAATGTTGATTTCACCCATTGCTAACAAAATACTATTGAAAACATTCTTCTGCCATAATTATTTAGGAGTGAAAACTTTCAGCTCTCTTATTTGTTCCCAAATCATTTTTTTTCAAATATGACAACAACAATAAAACCTCTTTTTCAAAAGGCCAACAACTGCTAATTGTTAGACCATTAATACTAAGGTTACCAAGCATTTATTCAAGATAGCAAAAGTTTAAACATGACCACACTAACTATAAACTTGGCTCAAAGTACCAGTGATCTCATATCAGCCTGTAGGCACTGCAGGGGAAGAAAGGAGAAGAGAAAAACTAAACACCACAGCTCCAAATGTAGTAAACCAGATTCTTTTCTTGACAAGACTCTTTTATACAAAAAACTCAAAAAAACCTTAATTCCTAGATACAGTGAATAGTTTTCTTGTGGAGAAATCAGTATGTTTGTCTTTCACAAGTGTTATTTAAAAATTGCTAGAATAAAAGAGTGAAGCAGACTGCTAAAACCAGGGATGTTTTATGACCTTAAGCTAGGATATTGATGGGTATTTATGAGAATAACACATATAAGTTAACATCAGTGCTGAAAACTGTAATATTAATAGAGCTACCACTGTAAGAAGAACTAAGATGTTCTTTCTTATTTTATCCTAAAGCACAGAATATTGACTCCATTAATAATCTTTATCCGAGATCAACTTTATAAAATGAACACTTTATGAAAATATAATATAAAGTTTTAGTACTTCTCAAGCATGAATTTTTACAAAGTAGGTGCTATGTGTAGGAAACTGCACAAGGCACTGAAGTCAAAATGATCAGTACTCCTCACACCCTTTAGAATGGCTACTATCAAAAATACCAGACAAATAGAAAATAACAAGTGTTGGCAAGGATGTAAAGAAATCAGAACCCTTGTGTGCTGTTGGTGGGAATGTAAAATGGTTTAGCACTATGGAAAATAGTATGGCAGTTCTTCAAAAAATTAAGAGTAGAATTACCTTATGACCCAGCAATCCTACTTGTGGGTATATACCCAAAGAACTGAAAGCAGGATCTCAGAGATATGTACACACTCATGTTCCTAACAGCATTATTCGCAATAGCAACCCAAGTGTCCGCTGATGGACGAATGGATAAACAAAATGTGGTACATAAATACAATGGAATATTATTCAGTCTTAAAAAAGAAGGAAACTCTTGACACATAACATGGATAAACCTTGAGGACATTATGCTAAGTGAAATAATCCAGTCACAAAAAGACAACTACTGTATGATACTACTACTACTTATATGAGGTATCTACAGTAGTCAAAATCATAGAAACAGAAAGTAGAATCATGGCTGCCAGGAACCTGGGAAGAAGGGAAAGTGGGGAGCTGTTTAATGGGTGTAGACATTCAATTTTGCAAGATGAAAATGTTCTGGAGATTGGTTATACAACATGAATGTACTTTACTGATGTGTACACTTAAAAGGGTTAGGATGGTAAATTTTATGTTCTCTGTGTTTTACCACATTTAAAAATTTTTTTAAAAAAATTAAAAAGTGAATTCTAAGGGAAGGGGGCCAAAATTATGTCAATACTTTGCATATGACAGTGCTCAGTATATAGTTAATAAGTCAATTAACTTCTTGATGATATGCTGAAATAAGGTCCAGAAGTTTTGCACTGCTCCCTCAGAGGAAAGCAGGGGTTCCTTGTTGGCGTCAAAAGGAGCCTTAAAGTTCATTTCTTATACTCAAAAATAAAAAGCCCACTCCCTCCCCACCCACACCCCACCCCAGCACAAATGGCAAAGGGCCATTAATTGCCATTTGGAAAATTGTACCGCTCTGTGATATGGCAACCCCGACCCATTTGGGGCTTGGTCTACCTGTTACAAAGTTTTTATTTATTGTTGAACCCAAAGCTGCTTCCTAGTAACCTTCATTCATTAATTCTGGTTCTGCCTTTAGGAATTCTAGAGAGGACAGAAATAACCTAGTTCTTTCATATGAACACCTTTCAGTATAAAGGGGTTGGAGACAACGCCATAATACCATAGTCTCTAGTTTCTTTGCTAGCAAGTTCATTAGTCTGTTGCCCTGAAGGACAGGTAATAGGACCCATATAATTCCAAGTCATTTTCTCTTAAAATAGAGTTCAAAAAGCTCTATTAGAAGTTCAAAGGAATGCTAATTCATTCGAAATCACTTATAATTTTAGGTTTTCCTTCTATTTGAAAATGCAAGCCTTTAATCACCAACAGGGCTTTTCTTCTTGAATCACCAGCAGCCAGAAACTGAAACTCCATTTGGCTCTTCTGTCCTTCCTCCAAGTAGCTCCCAGACTTCTATAAATGCTGTTAGGAAAGTGCTTTAGCCCGAAGGTTGTGACAAAAGTATAGTATCTTATTAGTAGCCATTTATTTAATTTTCATTTGTGTTGGAGATTTTACCTGTTCAGCGCTTACACACAGTCTAAAGTGATTAAGACTTTTTTGTCACTGTGATGATTGGGCTCATTTGTGTAAATATAAACTGATACTATGTATTTGTTAGCAGCCCATCTAAATTACTGAAGCACTCTAACCAATTACTTACGTTTTCATCTCTGAGGAAATCTCCTGTATTTCAGTACTTGTGAAAATTTATTTCAGGAATTAAGGAAAGTAATTTAGGTAAGATTATCATGTCTTCTAAATTATTCGGATAGACTATGCTCTCTAAACTATATTGATAGGCTATGCCATGCACTGAAATAATTGCTTATAAACTTTTTTGAAAAGTCTAGCTTCACGTACTTAATTGAAATTTTTATTAGCTTCTAAAAGGGTTGAAATTTACCTGAAAAGGGAAATGAAAATAAGTACGATAAATTAAATGCAATTAAATTTTCAACAAAGTATTGAGTAAACGAGCATCTACCTACCTTGCACTTACTAAGTGTTCAATAAATCTTAAATCAAAATGAGCAAAGATTTTTACTGTACCTTGTTTAGCATTTAAATTAAGTCATGTAATTAAGTTTGATATTTCTCAAAAATTTTCCAGTGAATTTTATTTAAAAGAAGAAAAACCTACATTAGGTACTTGAATGGCTACAATTACATTTCCATTTTGATTTTCCAGTACTATAAAAAGTTCTGTTAATGTTCAGAAAGAGACAAGAAACTAATTTCCTTTTTGAAGCATCTGTGACCTTTCCCAAATCAAAATCCATCAGCTCCTTTCATTTTCAATCTAGAAAACAAGGTTCTTCTCTTCTGTTAGAATTCTTTCAACTACATGCAGATATACCAAAACATTTACATAGTATTAAGTTTTATTGGGATAGAGGGTAAAAAGAAGAATGATTTTTGGGTACTGCCAATCTCTTCTATAATATGTCATTAATGGAGTCTGAGACTAAACTTGCAAACAAAATGCCTTAGCACTTAAAAAAAAAAGCCTCAATATGATTTATTTAGAATTGAGATGCTGAAAAGAATGTTCTCTCATTTATGTAGCAAAACTTTGATTCTATTTTCTCTTGCGTAGAAAGCTATCTTTAACTCTCCCACTGTGGTGAATTTGGAAGTCCATAAAAGGCTCTCTGAGTTTCCTGATAATATGTAGAAGTGGTCTTTTCAGAATCACAAAATAAGTGAAAATAGCAGAGGTGTTAAAAATCTTAGCAAGCTTCAGAGTTTTTTGTTGAACAAGTAAAGCTAATGTCTGGCAATAATATTTACTCTCTTCCTTTTCACTGACATATACAATTGACAACCAATGGATGGGGGTTTTCTAAGAAATGTCATCTCACAAAAACATAGATTCATCGAAGAACCTCTATATGAGACTCTGAAAGATTAAACTTCATAACATTAACATTAATGGAGATTGTTCTCATGTAAATGATCCCTTTAAAGTGAACCATTACAAAGGACTTGACTGAGATAGGGTTTATTGGCAAAGGCATTTTGAGGAAGAATTGAGATTTGAAAAACTATACTAGAACTCATCACCTGCTATGCTAAGGAGTTGTAGATTGAATTCTGTTGGCTGTTGGGAGCCATTAAAGAAATATGAGCAACGGGGGTTGACATGAATACAACTGTTTTAGGGAAGTCACTCCCTCAACGTGGTAAAGGCCAGATGGAAGACTGAAAGCATAGAGGCCAGCTGTATTACCACATTATAAGCCAGGGGCCAGCAATATTTCCGTAGAGGACCAGATAGTAAATATTTTAGGCTTTATAGGCCACATGGTCTTGATCACAACTACTCAACTCTGCCCTTGTGGTGTAAAAGCAGCAACAGACAAAATGTAAACAAATGAGTGTGGCTGTGTTCTATTAAAACTTTTGCCAACCTAAAGAATGTCGCTAGCCACCCATTCTACAAGGATTGAGTCATTAGCCACTGCAGTCGCTGACCTTCAACACAGCCTGAAAGGAATTCAGGGTGGAGATCAGGAATGAGGTACTCTGTGCTCTGGGAAAACTGGCAAAACAGGCCTTCAAATAGTTAGATATTTTCAGGAGAATATTTTATGAACCGAATTTCTTGCATCTTTCCATACTTAGAAAAGCACTAAAATCATTAACTAAGATATCTGTGCTTCATAACTAGCAGCAAGCTTCTACTGGGACGTGTGTTTGATTGCACGTACCCCTTTGCCAAAACCACATATGTGCCGACCTCTCCCCTTACCTCTTCGGAGCAGTTCCTCAGAGCTATCTGAGAAGCTGTCTCCCGGGCTACAATCCTCAGTAAGTCCTCAAATAAAATTGAAACTCATAGCTCTCACGTTGTGTTTTTATTTCAGTCAACACTTTCAGAAACAAGTGGCAGGATGGATTTAGTCTGTAGGCTGTAGTTTGCCAATCCCTGTTCTAAGTCAAAAATAAAAACTAGAACTTGGCAAGTACAGTGACAATGAAGATGTAAAGAAATCGATCTTAAAGATTTAAGTGGAAGATCTGGTAGGTTTTGGTGACTGACTAGATGTAGAGGTAGATATTAGAGAAATAAAGAGTCTAGGATGACTTCCAAATTTGTAGCTTGGGCATCTATGTGGGTGAGGACATGGTTGCTGAGAGAGGGAACCTAGGATGGGGAGTAAGTTTGGTAAGAATAGTGACAATTTCTGTCTTGGACATGTTGAACTTCAAGTTCCTGTGGGACATCTAATTGAGACAATTTTAAAGTGAGGGGATATGATAAAGCAGAAAGGGTAAAGTATAGCATGCTTTTCCACCTCCACACCTCATCAGTCACCATGTCTTGTCAGTTGCTCCTGACAGAACTCTCAAGTTCCTTTGCTACTCCCCACTCCCAATGCCTTGGTTAGCCCTTTATGACGGGGACTACTGCAGTGGTCTCAGAAATGGCTCCCAGGCATCAAGCCTTGGGCCCTCTATTACACTGTCTACACTATGGCCAAAGGAACCATTCTCCAACATAAATCTGATCACGGCACTCCCTTGCTTAAAACTCCTCAACAGCTCCCCAACAATGCATGAGCCTTTTTAGGATCTGACTCCTGTCTACTTGTTGACAAATAGTAACAAGCAGTTAAAGTAGCTCTCTGTTGCTTTATATAGCACACACCATTACCTGCAGCTGAAAAAACCTGCTCCACAGAAAGACTTACAAAAATTATGCCCAAAACATGAACAATTCTATATAGATGATGAAAACTTTTTCTTTTTTAACCTGTTTTTGTTTTCTAAAATGTCTTAAATTAGTATATTACTTTTTTTTTTTTTTAATGAGAAGGGAGAGAAAGTTAAAACACCTACAAGAGCAACAACAAATGCCCTTTGCTGCCAACTCCTTCTGCTCAGTGCTTGCGACTGCTCCATCTTTGCATCTATTATCCCGTGAGGACGGTGCTCCGGGGCAGTGGAGTCATTCCTGCCCTGCCCGGCTGCTGCTGCTGGTCCTCCTGAACACCCTGCAGAGTTTAGTTCTCCGCCTGGCACACTCAGCTACTTGTTCCTACTACACTGACTCCCAGACCCAGACTCGGAGATTTGGCTCAGGAGAGGGCAGGCCTGAAGGGCTGTGTCCCTGGCAGGGAGCTCATCTGCAGTAGTTTTCTCCCCAGAAGAGTCCTTTGAGATTAGGTCTGAGAAAATCTATAATTTGCAGTCTTCTGGCCACAGATGGCCCTGCTCAGGCAGTTACCAGGCCCCTTACAAGCAGTGTCAGGATTCTTCTTTGTTCTATCTCCTTTGGGCACTCAATCAGTTGCCATTTCTTCTTTCACAATCAACTCCCCCCCGCACCCCCATCTTTTCCTTTCTATGTTCTTTTCAAGTTCTTTAATCTTTCCCTGTATAACTGCCCCAGACTCCTAACTCATCTTTTCGCCTCCAGTCTTCCACTGCTGTAATCCATCTTATGAATGTAGCACTTAGAAACCTTAAATAACCCTCCAAAGAAAGCTGAAACAGTCTGCCTCAGACTCCACTCCAGCCCAACACTTCTTTCCCCAGTATTTGCCTGTGGAGATAGTTGGGCCTCTCCCAGTTCCCTCACCAGACCTTGTGTTGTCCTGCTGTCAGGTACTTTCTCAAATCCCCTCCAAAAAGGAATGACCTCCTTCTACCTGTCTTTATCCTACTCAGTTTTTAAGGCCCAGCTAAATGCTACCTACTCTGTTAAGCTCTCCTTGTTCACAAAAGTCAACTTGAATTCTTTCAACACTGCCTATACAATAATACTTAACTCCCCAACTTCTGTCCCCTACCCCAGTATACTGCCTTTTACTAAAGCTATTTTACCCTCATTTTCTTCAGTCTTGGAATCTTCACAGAGGCCAACATAGTTCAATGTACAGTAGATGAATATTGAATGAATGTTTCTTCTCAACAAATGTTTCAAGGACCAAGAATTTGTCTTCACATCTCTAACCTCTGTACATCTAATTAAGGACCTAATGAAATTTCTTAATAGATATAAGTACTTCACTTATTCACTCATTCAACAAATGTTTCCTGAGCACCTAGTATATGTCAGGCACAGACGTTAGGAGTTCACACAGAGGACTGAATTGAAATTATGAAAATGGTCTTTGACATAAGATCTGTCCCTGACACAGATCTCCTAAAACCTTGTAATTTCCTGAATGATGGGGGTGAGAGAAGTGTCTTATACAGAGCTCCTAAATTCCTTGGAATTTCCTGGGTGATAGGAGTACCTTTTGTTCTTTTGTTCTAATGAGGCAACTGTTGGTGGGCTAACTGGATAGTTTCAGGATGGAGACTGGCATCAGAAAGGTCAAACTGTGATTAGAAGCTTGGTACTTTCAGCCTCACCCTGCATCCTCTGGGGAGGGAGGAGGGGCTGGAGATTGAGTTAATAATCAATCATGCCTACGTAATGAAGTCTCCATGAAAATCCCTAAACTACGGGTTTTGGAGAGCTTCCAGGTGGGTGAAAGCATCTATGTGCTGGGAAGGTGGTGGAGTCTAAACTCCATGGGCACAGAGGCTCCTGTGCTCGGGACCCTTCCAGATCTCATGCTATGTGCCTCTTCATCTGGTAGTTCACCCGTATCCTTTAAAGAATCCTTTATAATAAACTGGTAAACAAAAGTGTTACCCTGAGTTCTGTGAGCTGTTATGGCAAACTACTGAACATGAGAAAGGGGATGTGGGAGCCCCAGATTTGTAGCCAAGTTGGACAGACAGAAGTGTGGATAAGCTGGGAACCCACAACTTGCGATTATAGTCTGAAGTGGGGGGACAATCTTGTGGAACTTTAGCATAAAAAGACTATAGTATAAGAAAATATGTGATTGGGCAGGGAATGGAAGCTGAGGAGTAAGCATGTATGAAACCTGTACGGTGTGTGCTAACTCTGTGTAGTAAGTATCAGAACTGAATTAAATTGTAGGACACCCAGTTAGTGTTGGTGAAGAATTGCTTACTGTGGAAAACCCACACATTTGGTGTCAGACGTGTTGTGAGAAATAGTTTTTTCCTTTAAGGTGCCACCTCGCATTGTTTTGAAAGATTCTTTTCCTGTCAAAGAAGAGAGAGACCAGACAGCTTCTCAGTTCCTCCTGAGTCAAGTTTTCATAATATGAATCATTATTTTTCATAAGTACCCTAGGCATGTGTGACCACATCAAATCTGAGTATGAAAATCATTCTAAATCCAAACAAAGTATTGTATAAATTTGGCTAATTTAGATTAGCATACTTCTGTTCCTTCTCTCTGATGCAAAAAATCAAGAGCTTACTAAGTTATTCTAAGATTCAAAGTTATAAATTTCAGCTTTAATACTTAGGGGGAAATGGGCTTTCCAGAACACTTGTAAGTTAAGAGGCAGAGGACACCTGTGTATTAACTCTGCTTTCTCCCTCTGGATGAGAAAATGTCCTTGCTGACGCAGAGTTTGGTTCAAGAACCAGGAGTCTGGTCATTATAAACATTCCCTTAAAAGCAAGTCCACAGATTGTTAGTTCAAGTTCTTCTGGAATAGTGATGAAAATGGAATATTTCCCAGATTGTTAGTTCTTTTCAGAAGAGTGAATCTAAAAGGGTAGTGACATAGCAATAAATGAACTTTTCCTGATTCAGGGACCCTGTCTCGCATGTATATTGTTATTAGCAACTGCTGATCCCTACTGTGGGCTAAGAGAAGCTTTGCTGAGATATGCTGCATCTGCTTTTGCCCTGACCTTACTTCTGATAAAATACTGGATCTTTGGTTAATTTAATTGAGAACTTAAGCTAAAAAGCACACATGTATGTATATATGTTATCCTCCTGTCAATCTACAACCCACCCAAAACACTGTACTTAACTTAGAGAAAAGCTGAAACAGCAAAGGCAGTCTAATTGCTTGGATTAAATAAGTAATGTTACTTATATTACTCAGGAATATATCAATTACGTGATCTATACTAATTGTGGAGAATGCTCATTTGATTAACTGAAGAGAGTCACTCTTAAGTAGGGAGTACTCCTGCCCAGGAAACAAAATGTAGATAATTCGTGAATCTCTAGGAAAAACATAGTGTTAGTAAGGTGCTTTATAAGAGATACTTCAACTTTTTAGAAATGATGCCTCAAAAGACAGAAAATGTTAAAAAGGTCTTCCAAAGGAAATACTATTAAAAGTTTTCAACTTCAAAAATACTTTGAAAGGAAAAGAGTTTCTAAAACCAGCAACAACTACTTCAGATTTTATATTTTGGAACAAGTTCAGCAAAATTACACACTAAATAAGTTGTAAAGTTGTAAAACTAAATAAGAAAGATCCCTGGGAGTGGTGTTTGGTTTTTTTTGTTTGCGTGTTTTTTTTAATGTCCAACATGGAAAAAAGAGTGGTAAAATGGATTTTGTTAAGCCTGGATTTCTTTCTTGTTGGCCTAAGGACAAGCCGTTTTGCTACAGAGTAAAAGATAAGACTAACACTAGGTGTTAAACACGACTTCACTGAAATCTTTTCTGGTTTCCTTATGAAAAAAAAGACTGATTAAAATCTTCTCCTGAGTTTTGAAACCACATTTGGCAGTTTAGTAGCCAAAGTAAGCAATGGAGTCACATTAAAAACTTATCAGTGTACAGTTCTTTTTAAAAGTTAACTAAAATAAAGTAAGCTATTGAAGATTTTAACATCTTTAAATCCCAGTTCAACAACCAAAAATGTAGTTACATATGATAAAGATTATAATAGTGCCATTTCACCTCAAAGGCATTAGAATTCCTTCCAGAAATAAAGTGAGCCTCTGATATGCCTTTTTTTATGCCAAAAAAAAAAAAAATTAAATTACAAAAATTGTAAATCTTAAAAGCGAAACTTCATTCCAGAAGTGCAGAGGGAGACAAATTTTCCAAGGGTTTCTCATTTGTACCTGGAAAAGTCTTGAGCTTGAATGACTTGAGAACCACAATTACGTACACCCACAAATGGCCCACTGCAGACATGAGTATTAGTTTGTAATATTTGGTGGGTATGAAGTGGCAAGCACAAAAGTCATCCTTTTGAAACTTTTCCTGGTGTATGGAAAAACTTAGTTTCTCATTTATGTAAACCAGTCCTGTAACTCAGATAAATACAACTTTTTTAGAATATGAATGTTACAGCAGTCTTGCTTTCCTCAGCTAAACTTAGAGCATTCAATGATGGGCACATTTTCTGGGCTCCAACTTCTGCAAACAAATTTAAAAGAACTGAAAAGCAACCAAAGCTTTACATCACAGAATAACAGATTTAGGAATGAAGACTGGAGAAACATTACAAACAGTACTGCTACCCTTTTGGGTGATTTAAACAGTAAGATTTATTGTCTCTTTCTAGTCTAAATTTTAAACCATGGATTTTGTCAAAGGTTAGTACTAACTCACATCAAATTAGGCTTGATGTGAATGGGCCAACTCACTCCTAACCACACACTAAGAGAATGATTTGCCTTTTTTTTTTTTTTTTAAAGGTCATATGTCTGGGACCACAGCAAACAGTATTATTATTAAAGGGAAAACTCTGTGTGGTTCCAAGAATAGCAAAAACATCTTCACAGAGGAAACTCTTGATTAGCAATTGAATGAAAGTAAAAACATAGAACATATCACACAATGCACTGCAAAGCCACAGCAAACAATCTGTGCTATTTGTGCCTCACTGTTTCAGATTCACCTCTTTTCTCTTTCCTGTCCATTGTCTTCTAGAACCACCAAGGAACATTAGATTATTTCAAAAGTGTAGGAATTAAAAACACTTCGAAACAAAGTGGTACCTCAGCAATATTCCAACTTCATTGTAAGCCATTAGCTGAAGGTTCACCAGATTCAATTATTGTAAATGGATAAGAAGAATATACTCTCAGTTGAATACCTTAAATGTGATAATTAAATAATTAATTTGAATATAGTACTCAAATATCTGTTAAACGGGATGTAGGATATAATTTATAAACTAGATTGCTTAATTCAAGAAGAAAATAATGAAGTAATTTCTGTCTGTCTATTTTATCTATCATCAAAATTAAGCTGGCAAGTTTTAAATTTTTGCTTGGGTTTGATTGCCTACATCTCAACAGTACCAAGAATTAAGACAGGCTCACAAAGAAACAAGAGATGTAGAAGAAACATATATCAGGACAAAAAAAGTCTTTTCTCCTTAGGCAAGAATACAGTGGTCTCTAAAAAAAAAAGCAACAGGATATACGGTATAGCACAGGGAATTATAGTCATTATCTTGTAATAACCTATAATGGAATATAACCTGCAAAAATACTAAATCACTATGCTGTATACTTGAAACTAATATAATATTATAAATCAACTATACTTCAATAAATAAATAAATAAAAAATAAGAAGATATCCTATAAAACAAATCAGCAGAGAAGTCTGATTAATTTTGCTAGAGGCTATAATTCCATAGACGTTTAGAAGAAAAAATAAATTATTGAAAGACACTGGGTCTTTCATACAATGAAAATTATTAATATAAAATCTGTTATGCCAAAAATTTAACCATCAATTCGTGGCAAACTATTCCTTCTAATAGAAATGAATCCGCATTACCTATATTTAGCAAGATAACATCATAGAGAAATATACAGCTATTTCCACTGCTAATTTACATAATGGAAAGTGGAAAAGTTTGCTGTTTCCAAATCCCAAGCCAAAGCATATAATTATCTTTGCCAAACATTCAGCAATCTACAGAGTCTGAATGCATAAGATATCCATAGCCAGGATTACAACTGTTTTATAAACAGGCATGTAATGGGAAGGAGGAACACAGATTTAGCCTATAATCCTCTAAAAATGTGATTTAGACTTCTACTTTACATAGAAAATTATCATTCATTTATTTAGTAACTTTTTGAAAAGTAAATTTTCCAACTATAATATTGGAAGATGATTACTATTTAAAGACACAATGTTAATACATACTGAAGAAGTTGAGTGGAAATACCCTATTGTTAGAAAAGTTTCTTCATTCTACTATTTATGTGCCTGAAAGAGTAGCTCTTTATTTATCAAAATAAATAAAATTACTTGTAAATCTAAAAACCATGCACATTTATTATAATGTTCTCCATTTCTGTTTTGTTAGTTCAGATTTTAAAAGAGTGTCTCTGCACTGTTTAGAGGGGGACATATGCAGGCTCCAGAAACCTGCAGTTGTTTTGGCCGGGGGAGCCAGGGGAACTCCCAGAATTGCAAATTCTTTTCCTGTTCTACAACTGAATCCAAGGACAATCTTTAGAAACAATTCTTGCTTTACCAAATATGAAGCCTGCTTTTGGAGATGGCTCAGGGGAAAGGATTAAGAGCTTAGGTGTACACAAGTCTTGAAGACTAAGCATAGTATAAGCATATGAATGGGAAACTTTTAGACCCTAGGTATACATATGTGTCCTTGGAGTTTAAAAAGAAACTTTAATTTCAATCAAAGCAAACAGCAGAAAATACAAGAAAGGACATACATCAGTAAAAATAAAGTTAAGATATAAATGCCTGGAAATCTCTCCACTTTCCTTTTGAATGTGTCACTGTACTGAGCATTACCTTTTGGCCAGACTGAGAAGAGTGATTATCATCTAGTCTAACTTAGAGTGAAAGGCGTTTCATAGAACTCCAGAAACCAAATTATAAACATGAGGTAAAACAAAATATAAAATTATTCCAGACCTTTTGTAGGGTCCTAGCAAATTACATCAAAGTCCCCTTGGTTAGAAAAAAAAAAGTTCCTTTTGTGTTATGATGTGTAGAAGAATAGTGAGGTAGTACGAGGAAACATAATAGAGCTTTATAGAAGAGTTCATTTAAAGTTCGAATAAGAAAAGAACAGAGGTTTGTTTCTGGTTACAAAAGTGACAGAAAAAAACTGTACTTATTACCCTTTTATGCAAACAGATGTAATTCAATAAATGTTTAAATTTTTCAAAGAAATAATTTGGTTTTACTTTCTTTAGAATTTGAATATTAATGATACAACATGACTTCCTTTAAAAAAGGCAAGCAATGGGGCTTCCCTGGTGGCGCAGTGGTTGGGGGTCCGCCTGCCGATGCAGGGGACACGGCTTCGTGCCCCGGTCCGGGAAGATTCCACATGCCGCGGAGTGGCTGGGCCCGTGAGCCACGGCCGCTGAGCCTGCGCGTCCGGAGCCTGTGCTCCGTGGCAGGAGAGGCCGCAGCGGTGAGAGGCCCGCGTACCGCAAAAAAAAAAAAAGGCAAGCAGCAAATTTTGAGGTTTCATTTGATGTGATTGATCAATAGCATAAAGGCTCCTATTGGCCTCAAAAATATGGTTAAGCTAATTTTATATTCAATCAGAAGTTATGGCAAATATATTCAAAAAAGATAAGCAAACAATACCTTGTGTATTCTGGATAAATGATGAATTTAAATTAGGCAAAGACTAATTTTGACTATATTCAGAGACAACATTTTCCTCCCACACTGTGTGGCAAAGATGATAATTAGCCTCTTAGTACAAAGCTCTGGGTGAAGGCCATAGGAAAGAAAGAATCAAAACTCTGAGGTTGTCACAGAGCTGACAACTTTCAAATATATCCAAGTCGTGAAGAACGTATGAACTGAAGCAAAAGCCTACAGAAAGCAATACAAATGGTTGTTTAACTTCAGAACTAGCCAAGTTGTGCTATCATTTAACACTGAAGGCCAAAACAATTCACCAACCCCTTTAATACCACTGAAAATACCTCTTAAGGCCACTTAAATTGCAGAAGGAATCATCTCAAAAGCACACATTGATCAACTGATAAATAAGAAAATCCACTTATGGCACATAGATGGAAGCATTTACTCCTCCCTTACTGCTATTGAAGGAATTCAAAGTATACTCTTCAAACTGAAGTAGTGTAAACAAAATATACAAAGAACTGTCTCTGAGCATCTTCAGAACGAAAGTGTGTCATCTATTTGGTTTGGTTTAAGTATGAGCTGATTTGAAAGCAGTGAGATGAACCTGGAGTTTCCAAATATCCAGAATTAAAGGAATACATACATAAATCTGTATAATACAAAATAATAATTCGCAAACACATAGGCTTACTCTATGCCAGGTAGTGTTCTAAGAGCTTTATATATATTAACTTATACCCTCCAACAAATCCAACAAAACAGTACTATTATAAGCTCACTTTACAAATAAAGCTGAGGTAATTGCTCTAGATCTCATAGCTAGGTAGAACTACATAAGCAGTTGTCAAAGTATGGTTCGTAAACCCTGGAAAACCCATTTCAAAGGAGTCCACAACCTCAAAACTATTTTAGTAATAATATTAAGATGTGATTTTTCTCTTTTCAATGTTTTGACATTTGCACTGATGGTACAAAAGTAACTATAGGTAAAACTGCTGGAACCGTAACATGAATCAAGGCAGTGGCAGCACACTGTGCTGGAAGTCATTGTACTTGTCACTGCTGGGCACTCACAGCAAAGAAAAAAAATTTAAAAACAGTTCCACTTATGAATATCCTTGATGAGACAGTAAAAATTATTAATTTTATGAAACTCTAACCCTTGAGCACAATATTTTATGTGATGAAACTGAAGTATGTATAAAGCACTTTCACTACATAAAGAAGTAGAGTTGTTTTGAGGAAAAACAACAAATGACGTGCAATCATTTGAATTGTAAGCTAAAACAGTCAGGTGTTTTTTTGTTTGTTTGGTTTTTATAATACACCACTTTTATTTGAACGAACAACTGACAAAGTGGTTATTCTGATCTGGGAAAAAAGCGATCTTCTCACTTCAAGGATAATGATTGAAAATGACAAATTTGTCGACAATGATAAAATATGAGTTTTCAAAGAAAAGAAACTGAATTTTAGAAAACTCAGAACCACACTACAACTACTCTGGGAGACTCTGGTGATCAGTGATGATATTAATGAATGTATTCCTTTTTTAATTGTATGCCAAACTGTATCAACATTTTGTAGATCTGCGTAACGCAGTGGATCAATACTTTCCAAATGGCCAATGCATAATATTACAAAATCATGCATGGGTAAAAGATCCATATAAAGTGCAAGAAAAACCAATGGATTTTAATGTATAACAGAATATGAAGGGCTTATTGGTTTCATATTACATTTAACCTGTAAGAAGTTAGTACTTGTTGAGTCTTGGTGAATTATCAAAGAAGAACAACCATAATTAACTGAAAAGGCTATTAAATACTCGTCTCTCCTCAAAGTACATATCTGTGTAAGAACATATTTTCCTCCTATAATTTAAACAAAACAACACAGTACATGCAACAGACTGAATGAAGAATCAGATATGGGAATCCAACTGCCTTCTATTGAGCCAGTCATTAAACAGATTTGCAAAAATGTAAAACAATTCCACTTTTCTAACTAAATGGCTTTTATTTAGGGAAAAAGGTTATTTTTTTCTAACACGTGTTATTTATGTTAAAATATAATGAAGTTTATTATTATTTTAAATTTATATTAATAAATATTTTTAAAAATTTCTCTGTATTAATTTCCAGTAAGGTAAATACTGATAGATACAACCCCCCAAAACGAAAGCTCTTTGGGGTCCTCAATAATTTTTTAAGCATATAAAGGATTCTGAAACCAAAAAGTTGAGAACTGCTGCACAAAGCTATACTATCACTCTTCTATACATGTGAGTGTGTGTATATCCATGCACACGTCAGGGGATGGAGGGAAAACAATAGCCCTTGGCTGCTTCTATATTCACTACTAAACTTCTGGAGCTTTGTTTTGCTTGTGAAGTAGGATTCTCTACTTGCTTACTGGAAAGAGAATGTACTGACCACAAACATGAAGATAATCTTGGCAATTATAATTCTATAACTCAAGAAACTATTGTTAAGCATTAAAAAAAAAGTAGTATTCTGACTAAGCAGAACGTAGTAATAGTAGCTTAGAAAGCTATGAGGGTCAAATGACCAGCAAACCTATGTGAGCACTCCTGAATATCTGAAGAACACAAAATTAAATGTGTGATTCACAAACAGGCCATATTCATAATGTAAGACAAACACTTACACAAGCAAAACATAATGTAATATACCACATGTTCAAATCCTACCCATCTTTGAAGATCCAGCTGAGATATAAGCTTCTTAAAATATGCCCTAAACACACAGCAGATGCTCAATAGATGTAAACAAAAAATAGATGAATAAACTGATTAAAATGATTCTCCTTCCTCAGACCTGCCATTGAAATTATTGTCAGGATATCTTCAGCAATCATGTATGTGGGCCTTATGTGTAGTTCTAATGGCATTTCATAGAGTTTTACACATACACACTCTTTTGTATATGTATACAAATAAAGTTACATATTTATCTCTTGATCCTAGTGGCATTCCAATACATCCCAAATTTCGCAAATTGAGGAAAACCAATTATAAGTTACAACCTCTTTCTATAGGAAAATTTTCTTCAATTCTAAATAAAACACAAATAAAATTGCAAATATGATCCATTTATGAGTCAGTAAGCACCCTGACGTTGAGCCAATAATTCTAAAGTTGGAAACTGACTGAATTTCCTGGACCCAACAAATAACTTCACAAAAAAAGAATGAAACATATGAGTCATAAAAGGTAAAAGGTGAGGCAACTTTTTAGAAAACCCAAATCAAGAAAAATCATTTTATAAGTCATATTAACAGCTTAATTATTCTTTTCTAATCAAATTTATTTTAAATAAACATAAAAATACTGAAAATCACACTTTCATTTTGCACAATCACTGGGATTATCATTTACATAATCATAGATTCAATATTCACTCATTCTTTAACAATGGCTGAATATTTATCATATACCAGATGGCCACTGGTAGAAGCTGTGACTAGTTCTTTAGGTGGCTTCTCGGCCTTTTGCTTGCTTGTACCCTTTTAATAACTATTTAGTGAGTGGAGGAAAAATAATGTGAACTTAATAGCTGCTTCCAGAAATTAACAGATTGCTGTAGACTGGTGAGTTCTTTAGAAGCTTTCAGAGGGAAGTACATGAAAAAGTACGTCAGATTCACATTCAAACTCAGTGAGACTACCTAGTTTTATCCGTTAAATGAGGAAACAGAATGACAGTTGGTGTGGATCTTCCAGCTTTAAACTTACATAATTCTATTTAGGTGCTGTGAACATTTGGCATAGAAAGATTAAGTGAGACAGGAGATTATATGCTACTTAGTAGGAAAACAAAAGTAGTATAAATGACTCATCTAGCTATTTAAAAAAAATATACATTATTCATGTTTTCTTAAATTAAGAAACTAAATAGTAAAATGAATAGTATTCAGAAAGAATCACTCGAAAAATTCTGAAAATATATTAGAGAATATCATTATAAGTACAAAGTTTCTTGAAAACAAAAAGAAAATATTATGACTGATGTAATTTTAATAACTGATTTACTAAATGCCTACCAGCTGATTTACTGAATGCCTTACCAACTCATCTCATCATATAACAATCTGGTAAAATAGGTATTTTTATTCCTATTTTAAAATAAAGAAACTGAGGCTGAGATAGATTAAATAATTCATCCAAAGACACTAAGCTAAATAATGGCACTACTGGTATTCCAATCTGGGTCTGGACTAAAAAGCAATACTCTTTTTCTGACTACAAAGCAATACTCTTTCTACTATAACAACATAATGCATTTTGATTCCTACAAATGAGTCTCTTTTTTTTTTGCGGTACACGGGCCTCTCACTGTTGTGGCCTCTCCCGTTGCGGAGCACAGGCTCCGGACGTGCAGGCTCAGCGGCCATGGCTCACGGGCCCAGCCGCTCCGCGGCATGGGATCTTCCCGGACCGGGGCACGAACCCGTGTCCCCTGAATCGGCAGGCGGACTCTCAACCACTGTGCCACCAGGGAAGCCCGAGTCTCCTTTTTATAGTCAAGTTTTAATTGCTAGTGGTAATGGGAAAAGGAACAACATGGAAAAACAAATCCCACAAAAGCATGGTAGAACAGTTTATGACATAGAATAAATTCTAGTAAAATGAGTTCTGGGGCAAGGTGAGATTCTAGATCAGATGGCTTCTTAGGCCCTTTCCAAGTCTCAAATTTAAGCAGTATTCTCAATTCACTGAAGCTTAAACAGGTTATCTAATCCATTTTCCCACTCATTACATAAATTTATAATTTATATACATGAATTGGAGATTAATCACAAATAATAAGTATATAACTGAAAGGAATAATACTGGAAAACTGTTAAGAAAAGGATCCAAAGACTTGCTTTCTTTTGACTTTCTATTTTCTTTCATTGAGTTTGTTTAAAAGAAAAATACTGAAAACTCAAAAGGCCATTTTAACCCTGGCTAATAATGCTTTCTTAAAGATGGGAAAAACCTGCTCCAAAGAAGAATATACTGATTTGATTTTTCATTTCCACATACTTTTTCTGTTCTTAGGGTGAGAGAACAAAATTGCCACACACACACACACACACACACACACACACACACACACTGTTCTGAAGAAAATTAAATAGGACAAGTCCAAGAAAATTTACCAATTAAAAATTTATTCTTGGATAATCAAGAGGAAACAGAAAGATTTCAAAGTATTATACAAGATAAAACTGAAAGGAAAGACATGAAGCTAATAGTTGTCTTACATTTTGACCTACTGCAAATAATCAAGTAGTAAGAAACAAAGTTAAAATAACTATTAACTTATTAATTGAAATAACTAATGAAGTAGAAAGTCAGAACTTACTACTCAGTCTTTTAGTTTTTGAGAAATAGGATCATTTCCAAAAATCTGATCAGTCAAAGAAATTTATAAGCTAACAGGTATAATTTAAACATTAAAATGCAAGTCTAAGGTGCCATCAAAAATATTGGGGTCATTTATAGAACATTCCAAAAAACCACAGCAGGATACATATCCGTTTCAAGTTCACATGGAACATGCAGCAAGATAAGCCATATCCTGGGCTAAAAAACAAGTCTTAATACATGTAAAATAACTGTAATCTTACAGAATATGTCCTCTGACCACAAGGAAATCAATTTAGACATCAGTAACAGAAAAATATCTGGAAAATTCCCACATATTTGGAAAATAAACAGCACACTTCTAAATGACCCACAGGTCAAAGAAGAAGCCACAAGGGAAATTAGGAAGAATTAGAACTGAATGAACTTGAAAACACAATTGTATCAGTCCAGGTTTAACCAGAGAAACAGAACTCAAAGAATTTCTTCTTCAGGGAGGCCTCAGCTCTGCTCCTCAGCCTTTCAACTGATTGAATTAGATCCCTAGATTATCTTGGATAACCTCCTTTACTTTAAGTCACTGATTATGGACTTTAATCATATCTATAGAATACCTTCAAGACAGCAGAAGCAAGAGGAATTACAATCCTGCATCCTCTGGAATGAAAACCACGTTCACAGAAAGACAGACAAAGTAAAAAGGCAGAGGACTATGTACCAGATGAAGGAACAAGATAAAATCCAGAAAAACAACTAAATGAAGTGGAGATAGGCAACCTTCCAGAAAAAGAATTCAGAATAATGATAGGGAAGATGATCCAGGACCTCGGAAAAAGAATAGAGGCAAAGATGTAGAAGATGCAAGAAACGTTTAAAAAAGACCTAGAAGGGGCTTCCCTGGCGGTGCAGTGAGAGTCCGCCTGCTGATGCAGGGGACACAGGTTCGTGCCACGGTCCGGGAATATCCCACATGCCGCAGAGCGGCTAGGGCCATGAACCATGGCCGCTGAGCCTGCGCGTCCGGAGTCTGTGCTCCGCAACGGGAGAGGCCACAACAGTGAGAAGCCTCCACACTGCAAAAAAAAAAGGCTTAGAAGAATTAAAGAACAAACACCTAGCAGAATTAAAGAACGAACAGAGAGAGATGAACAATACAATAACTGAAATGAAAAATACTCTAGAAGGAATCAATAGCAGAATAACTAAGGCAGGAGAACAGATAAGTGACCTGGAAGACAAAATGGTGGAATTCAGTGCCACAAAACAGAATAAAGAAAAAAGAATGAAAAGAAATGAAGACAGCCTAAGAGACCTCTGGGACAACATTAAACACACCAACATTCCCATTATAGGGGTCACAGAAGGAGAAGAGAGAGAGAAAGGACCTGAGAAAATATCTGAAGAGATTATAGTCGAAAAGGTCCCAAACAATGGAAAGGAAATAGCCACCCAAGTCCAGGAAGTGCATAGAGTTCCAGGCAGGATAAACCCAAGAAGAAACATACCAGGACACATGGTAATCAAACTGACAAAAATTAAAAACAAAGAAAAATTATTAAAAGCAACAAGGGAAAAATGACAAATAACATACAACGGAACCCTCATAAGGTTAACAGCTTATTTCTCAGCAGAAATTCTACAAGCCACAAGGGAGTGGCATGATATATTTAAAGTGATGAAAGGGAAGAACCTACAATCAAGATCACTCTACCTGGCAAGGATCTCATTGATTCGACAGAGAAATCAAAAGCTTTACAGACAAGCAAAAGCTATGAGAATTCAGGACCACAAAACCAGCTCTACAACAAATGCTAAAGGAACTTCTCTAAGTGGGAAACAAAAGAGAAGAAAATGACCTACAAAACCAACCCAAAACAATTACGAAAATGGTAATAGGAACATACATATTGATAATTACCTTAAATGTGAATGGATTAAATGCTCCAACCAAAAGACACAGGCTCGCTGAATGGATACAAAAACAAGACCCATATATATGCTGTCTACAAGAGACCCACTTCAGACCTAGGGACACATACAGACTGAAAGTAAGGGGACAGAAAAAGATATTGCATGAAAATGGAAATCAAAAGAAAGCTGGAGTAGCAATAGTCATATCAGATAAAATAGACTTTAAAATAAAGAATGTTACAAGCAACAAGGATGGACACTACATAATGATCAAGAGATCAATCCAAGAAGAAGATATAACAATTATAAATATATATGCAACCAACATAGGAGCACCTTAATACATAAGGCAAATGCTAAGAGCTATAAAAGAGGAAATCGACAGTAACACAATAATAGTGCGGGACTTTAACACCTCACTTACACCAATGGAGAGATCATCCAGACAGAAAATTAATAAGGAAACACAAGCTTTAAATGACACAATAGACCAGATAGATTTAATTGATACTTATAGGACATTCCATTCAAAAACAGCAGATTACACTTTCTTCTCAAGTGCACACAGAACATTCTCCAGGATAGATCACATCTTGGGTCACAAATCAAGCCTCAGTAAATTTAAGAAAATTGAAATCATACCAAGCATCTTCTCTGACCACAACACTATGAGATTAGAAAGAAATAACATGGAGGCTAAACAATATGTTACTAAATAACTAGGAGATCACTGAAGAAATCAAAGAGGAAATCAAAAAATACGTAGAGACAAATGACAATGAAAACAGGATGATCCAAAACCTATGGGATGCAGCAAAACCAGTTCTAAGAGGGAAGTTTATAGCAATAAAATCCTACCTCAAGAAACAAGAAAAATCTCAAATAAACAATCTACACCTTACACCTAAAGGAACTAGAGAAAGAAGAACAAACAAAACCCAAAGTTAGTAGAAGGAAAGAAATCATAAAGATCAGATGGAAATAAATGAAAGAAAAACAAAGAAAACAATAGCAAAGATCAATAAAAGTAAAGGCTGGTTCATTGAGAAGATAAACAAAATTGATAAACCATTAGCCAGACTCATCAAGAAAACGAAGGAGAGGACTCAAATCAATAAAATTAGAAATGAAAAAGAAAAAGTTACAACGGACACCGGAGAAACACAAAGCATCCTAAGAGACTACTACAAGCAACTCTATGACAATAAAATGGACAACCTGGAAGAAATGGACAAATTCTTAGAAAGGTATAACCTTCCAAGACTGAACCAGGAAGAAATAGAAAATATCAATAGACCAATAACAAGTAATGAAATTGAAACTGTGATTAAAAATTTTCCAACAAACGAAAGTCCAGGACCAGATGGCTTCACAGGTGAATTCTATCAAACGTTTAGAGAAGAGCTAACATCCATCCTTTTCAAACTCTTCCAAAAAATTGCAGAGGAAGGAGCACTACCCACCTCATTCTATGAGGCCACTATCACCCTGACACCAAAACAAGACAAAGATACTACAAAGAGAGAAAATTACAGACCAATATCACTGATGAATATAGAGGCAAAAATCCTCAACAAAACAGCAAACAGCATCCAACAACACATTAAAAGGATCATACACCATGATTAAGTGGGATTTATCCCAGGGGTGCAAGGATTCTTCAATATATGCAAATCAATCAATGTGATACACCATATTAACAAATTGAAGAATAAAAACTATATGATCATCTCAATAGATGCAGCAAAAGCTTTTCACAAAATTCAATACCCATTTATGATAAAAACTCTCCAGAAAGTGGGCACAGAGGGAACCTACCTCAACATAATAAAGGCCATATACGACAAACGCACAGCAAACATCCTTCTTAATGGTGGAAAACTGAAAGCATTTCCTCTAAGATCAGGAACAAGACAAGGATGTCCACTCTCACCACTATTATTCAACATAGTTTTGGAAGTCCTGCCACGGCAATCAGAGAAGAAAAAGAAATAAAAGGAATACAAATTGGAAAAGAAGAAGTAAAACTGTTACTGTTTGCAGATGACATGATACCATACATAGATAATCCTAAAGATGCCACCAGCAACCTACTAGAGCTAATCAATGAATTTAGTAAGGTTGCAGGATACAAAATTAATGCACAGAAATCTCTTGCATTCCTATACACTAACAATGAAAGATCAGAAAGAGAAATTAAGGAAACAATCCCATTCACCATTGCAACAAAAAGAATAAAATACCTAGGAATAAACCTACCTAAGGAGGTAAAAGACCTGTACTCAGAAAACTGTAAGACACTGATAAAAGAAATCAAAGATGACACAAACAGATGGATAGATATACCATGTTCTTGGACTGGAAGAATCAATATTGTGAAAATGACTATACTACCCAAAACAATCTACAGATTCAATGCAATCCCTATCAAATTACCAATGGCGTTTTTTACAGAACTAGAACAAAAAAAATCTTAAAATTTGTATGGAGACAGAAAAGATCCCAAACAGCCAAAGCAATTTTGAGAAAAAAAAAAAAAAAAAAAGCAACTGGAGGAATCAGACTCCCTAACTTCAGACTATACTACAAAGGTACAGTTATCAAGACAATATGGTATTGGCACAAAAACAGAAACAGAGATCAATGGAACAGGATAGAAAGCCCAGAGATAAACCCACACACATATGGTCAACTAATCTATGACAAAGGAGGCAAGGATATACAATGGAGAAAAGAAAGCCTCTTCAATAAGTGGTTCTGGGAAAACTGAACAGCTACATGTAAAAGAATGAAATTAGAACACTCCCTAACACCATACACAAAAATAAACTCAAAATGGATTAGAGACCTAAATGTAAGACCGGACACTATAAAACTCTTAGAGGAAAACATAGGAATAACACTCTTTGACATAAATCACAGCAAGATCTTTTTTGACTCCCCTCCTAGTGATATGGAAATAAAAACAAAAATAAAACAAATGGGACCTAATGAAAGTTAAAAGCTTTTGCACAACAAGGAAGCTATAAACAAGACAAAAAGACAACCCTTAGAATGGGAGAAAATATTTGCAAATGAATCAATGGAGAAAGGATTAATCTCCAAAATATAAAAACAGATCATGTAGTTCAATATCAAAACAACAAACAACACAATCAAAAAATGGGCAGAAGACCTAAATAGACATTTCTCCAAAGAAGACATACAGAAGCCAAGAGGCACATGAAAAGCTGCTCAACATCACAAATTATTAGAGAAATGCCAACCAAAACTATAATGAGGTATTACCTCACACTGGTTAGAATGGGCATCATCACAAAATCTACAAACAATAAATGCTGGAGAGGGTGTGGAGAAAAGGGAACCCTCTTGCACTGTTGGTGGGAATGTAAATTGATACAGCCACTATGGAGAACAGATGGAGGTTCCTTTAAAAACTAAAAATAGAACTACCATATGACCCAGCAATCCCCCTACTGGGCATATACCCTGAGAAAACCATAATTCAAAAAGACACATGCACCCCAATGTTCATTGTGGCACTACTTACAGGTGATGGAAGCAACCTAAATGTCCATTGACAGATGAATGGATAAAGAAGATATGGTACATATATACCATGGAATATTACTCAGCCATAAAAAGGAATGAAATTGGGTCATTTGTAGAGATGTGGATGGACCTAGAGACTGTCATACCAAATGAAGTAAGTCAGAAAGAGAAAAACAAATACTGTATATTATTGCATCTATCTAGAAAAATGGAATAGATGAACCAGTTTGCAAGGCAGAAATAGAGACACAGATGTAGATAACAAACATATGGACACCAAGGGGGGAAAGTGGGGTGGGCTGGGGGTGGTGGGGGTGTGATGAGTTGGGAGATTGGGATTGACATATATACACTAATATGTATAAAATAGATAACTAATAAGAACCTGCTGTATAAAAAATAAAATAAAATTCAAAAGATTACCTTCACAGCAACACCAATATTACTGTTTGAATAAACATCTAGGGTCTATAGCCTAGCCAAGTTGACAGCTGATGAAACTGGCTGTCATAACATGTTAAAATTGGTAAGATGAAGATAAAGCAGTGTTTAGAGGGAAATTTAGAGCTTTAAGTGCTTATATTAGAAAAGAAATTCCAAAATCAACTTTCTAAGCTTCCAGAATAAGAAGCTAAAAAACAAAACAACAACAAATAACAGAAAAGAAGAAGAAAAAGGAGAAGAGAATGACGAGATTAAATAGAAAGTAAGTAGAAAGAAGGAAACTGGAGGACTACTTGATTTCAAGACTATTATATATTATAGATCATGTAAATAGATATCTCAAAGACTTTTAATGACATATGTTGTGCCAATTTGGAAAATTCTCAGCTCCAACTTCTCCTTGCTTACCATGCTCCAGATACAACGTTCATAGAAGTTGAAAGCTGGATGTACCCTTGAAGGTAGAAGGCAGTTCAATCCCTTCGTTTTCAAGAAAAGAATACCCAAGGTGAAAGAGCTGGGAAAAAGTTGTGCAAGGACTAGCATGCTGGTTTCCAAGACCCCTTCCCAGAGCTCTTCCCACTGCAATATACTGTCTCCCAGTTGCCTTACATGTCACTGGGAAAACATATCACCATACCTATCTGCTTATTTTCTTTCACTTCTTAAATTTATCCACAGGTCAGCACATAAAGCACCTCTATGTGAATTCCCTCTGGGAAACCCACTAGGAAATAAACACCTTTTCTCAGCTGAAAGATTAGAAAAAGGCACCCAATTTCTTGGGGCTGATGTGGCCCCTCACCAGTACACAAGGCTTTGAGTGGAGCTCTAGCTAGATTTCAGCCCATGCTCACACTCCATGGCTGAGCCCCCTTTTTCAGGTTACAATGGGCACAACTGTCTTTAGAAGCCCTTCTTATCAATCATTTGCTATGTTGTCAAATGCACAAAACCAAGTAATGTCACTCCATAAAAATACTCCCTTCATAAATGAGTCTAATGTATATAAAAACAAACTTTAAAAGCAACATCTTAAAACTCTTAAGCTGTATCTTAAAACTCTTGGCATACTAAAGTACTAATATTATAAATATTCAAGGAGTACCTCAAAGTTAGGAGTAGACAGAAAAAAGTTTATTACCAATACTTCATTTTAAAAAGTGACATTTTATGTTTGTGTTGTTTAGTAAGATTTGAAGTGTTTCTGTAAGTGCTGTATTAAAAAATCACATGGAAGGAAAAAATAAAGCAACATGTTTTCCTAAGGAATAAATGTCATCGTTGAATTTTCAGCAAGGACATTTATCATCCTAAAATAAAACAGTTGCATACACTAGCTAAAGTTAGAATTTTATCTTTTAAATTTGTTTCCTTAAGTGAACATGCCCATAATCACATTTGTAGACACATGCTATTTTTGTTTTATGAAGTTGTCATTAAGTTTTTATTATAAACAGGATGTTCTCAAAAATAATACTTCCATTTTTTATAAACATTCAAAATGAAACAAATGAAAGAAAAAATAGTAATTAACAATTTCAGTAAAATGTATTATTTTAGAAGATTTCTTTACTAGCAAAGTTACTCCTACAATCTACTTACTCCAGTTTAGGTTCTGGTTATTGGCAATAGAAACCTGCCTTAAAACACACCTTCAGGAAAACTAATTAACCTCATCTGACTTAACAATATTTTACTTCAGATTTCCTATATATTTAGAGTACTCAGTCTGTCTATGCCATTTGGTACTTTTTAATGTATTACTTTCTTAAGTAATTTCATGTGCTCATGGTTTACAGAGCATGATTTAGGCATTAATCGCATCTGATGCAGACAGAGTACATTCTCTGTAGCTAACAGAGGGATGTGGGAGGTCAGATAACCAGGATGTTTATGAAGAACAGCAGTGATTCATTTTCTTTCTAGGTAGGCTTGGCTTGTCTCTCTACCTTGTTCCCATGGATTGGGTTCATCTCTTCTACTTTGTTGGTGTCATACCCCTTAGATATATACATCCCCTTAAATACTACTATGGTTGCCATATATGCTTAATAATTATTGTCAATTACCTGACAAACTAATTTTTCATTTTATTTTAAAATATGCCATGGTTGGAAGGAGTACCAGAATGTGAGCTGCCCTACGGTTGTTAAAGAGAGGGTTGGATTGTGAGGTAGCAAAGGGGCTTTAAACTCTATAATCATGGGCCATCAATGGCATCATGTTTTAAAGGTTGTCTCACATGCATTATCTCATTTGATCTGACCACAATCCTACTGAGATAGGGAGGACAGGTATTAATCACATTTTACAGATGAGGAAACAGATTCAGAAATGTTGACTTGTTCATATCTTATTTAGAGTAAACAATGCTGGGATCATAGTCTTTATAGATCACAGTTGTCATTAAATTTGAGTAACTTGCATTATACAAATAAAATTTTTAGCATAGTACCACAGATACTATTGTTTTTATCTTGCCATTAGGTAGATTCATTTCTCTCCTTAAACTACCACCTCATTTACTATAGGCATTCATTTTCAAATGATAAAAAGTAAAATAAACATAACTACCTGCTAGAGTAATCTCACCAAACCCTCCTACCCGTACTGCTCCTTTCCAAAAATGCAGAAATCCAACATTCACCCAACCTTGAATCTTTCAAACTGATTTACTCTAGCTGAAGAAAAGAGGTTGATCTATGTTTATTTGTACACTTGAATTAACACAAAAATCGAGCAAAATCAGTTATATTTCCACTTTACTATCCTGGAAGGTACCTCAGGATCTGGTCCCAAACTATCTTTCCAGCTTTATTTCCAACTATATCCTCTCCTCTAGTCACAACAGATTGTTCCTCAAATACACTCTGTACTTTTCTCAGTTTCCTCTACTGGAAATACCCTTTCCCACCCATTTCCTCTTATTCAAACTCTAGCCCTTCTTTAGGGACTGGTATTAATGCTATCTACTTTGCATACATGCAGACTTCCTGATCCCTAAAGTCAAAATTAATCTCTCCCTCCTCCATGAAGCTACTGTACTTTCTCTGAACCTCTGTTTCATATTGAGTTCATCCTGTTCTGTAGTTCATGGCTATATATCTGCCTCAGCTGAAAGCTTTTTTGTGGCAAGGGAGTATCGTTCTTTATCTTTATATCTGCCACGTGCATACTGTAAATGTTTGAAAAAATGTTTACTGAATGCAAATTACCTAGCAAACAGAACACTGTCTTAGTTCAGGCTTTCGTATCTTATCTGGACTTGGACTAGTAAAGCAGTCTCCTGGTCAGTTTCCTCAACCTCTACTTTTGGCTCTCTCCAGTTTATTTTCCACATTACTAACAGTGATCCTTCTAAGACAAAAATCTGATAGCGTCCCTTTCCAATTTTACTTTATATTGTTCTCCACCGTCTAAAGGAGAGTCTGGTTTCTAAATATGCCATACCAAGCCCATCTTGATCTGGCCCTAGTCTACTTCTCTAATACTTTGTACCATTAATTCATGCAGATGTGCATCCATGTTTACTCAAGCTCCCACAGTTATCAGGATATCAAACTCTCACCTATCCCCTTGCATGAACATCTGCATCCTTGGTCCACCATTCTACTAATAGCTCATTCTTTGTGCCTCATCTCAGGGGAGGTATAATATAGCAGTTGAGTCAAACATACCTGTGTTTAAATCCTAGATTGTCCGTTACTTGGAGAGTAGTTCTGAGTAAGTTAAATTTTGAAAATACAATTGAGGGAAGATTGGAAAGCTCTCTAGCTTCACCATTCTTCCCCTGCTCTCTTCTCAATACCACTCTGCTCTAGTGGTTAGGTGGACAACTTCAACATTTTGTGTAAAATACAAAAATAAGAGCCAGCATTAGAATCTAAGCTCTAGGTTCCCTGTCAGTAGAAGTAATTAATTAAAGTTCCAGATTTAAAAACAAATAAGCTGTAATCTTTGTTTTCTTCTAGCTCCTTATTCACTATATACTAAAATGTGAAGTAACAATACAGAGAATTTTTTTTTTTTTTTGCGGTACACGGGCCTCTCACTGTTGTGGCCTTTCCCGTTGTGGAGCACAGGCTCCGGACGCTCAGGCTCAGCAGCCATGGCTCACGGGACCAGCCGCTCCGCAGCATGTGGGATCTTCCCGGCCCGAGGCACGAACCCGTGTCCCCTGCATCGGCAGGTGGACTCTCAACCACTGCACCACCTGGGAAGCCCCAGAGAAATTTTTAAATACTTTTTCCCTATAATAGTTGTCTATCTCACCAAGGATATACATATAGCATATTTTCATATATTTTTGCCTCATACATCTTTGGTGAAATCTGTTCAGATCTTTTGTCCGTTTCTTAAATTGCTTTGTTTGTTTTCTTATTGTTAAGTTTTAAGAGTTCTTTATATATTCTGGATACAAGTCTTTTATCAGATATGTGATTTGCGAATATTGCTTCCCAGTCTGTGGCTTGTTTTTTCATCCCCTTAATAGTATTTTCTGCAGAGCCAAAGTTTTTGTTTGTTTGTTTTTGCGGTACACGGGCCTCTCACTGTTGTGGCCTCTCCCGTTGCGGAGCACAGGCTCCGGATGCGCAGGCTCAGCAGCCATGGCTCACAGGCCCATGGCTCGGCAGGCGGACTCTCAACCACTGCGCAACCAGGGAAGCCAAGAGCCAAAGTTTTTAAATCTGTCAGTGTCCTTCATGTTTTTTGGGTCTAAAAACTCATCATCAAACCCAAGTTCATATGGATTTTTCTCCTATGGTTTCTTTTAGAAGCTTAGAAGTTTTACATTTAGATCTTTGACTCATTTTGAGTTAGTTTTTATTTAAATGTGTGGTATGTGTCAAGGTTCATTTCTGGGGCACATAGAACTCTATTCTAGTACCATTTGTTGAAAACACTAGCATTTCTCAATCAAATTGTCTTTGCACTTTTGTCAAAAATCAGTTGACCATATTTGTGTGAGTCTATTTCAGGGCTCTGTATTCTGTTCCATCAATCTCTCTCTCTAGCCATCTATTATTTTTTTCTCTTTAAGATTTAATAGGTATGTAATGCTCTAGATTTGGCAAACAGCATATACTTAAGTACCCCTTCTAGTTCAAGGTACCATAGCTCTATATATGAATTTCTTTCTGTCAAAACAATCGAAAATGGAACTCTAACAACAATGAAAAAGAGTTACCTTAAGCAGAACTTGACTAATGTGAAGCAGAAAAAGAATGCTGTAGCATGCAATAATATACTAAGACTGGACAATTGCTCTGCCTAGAAACTGGGAGTTTTTCAACCTTAAAGAGCCCAGATGAGGTAAATCCCTTTGGCATAATCTATTTCCATATCAGATTTATAGCTTTATTGCTTTTTCATTGTTTGCATTTTGTTTTAACCTGGTTTAGGTGCCAGGTGTTCATCTATACTAAACTTCAACGGTTATAGTGTTTTAAAAAAGAACAATTCAAAAATACATACAGTATGAACTTACAAACATTCTTAAAATGTTACTTTAAAAATTTTTTAAAAGAACTGAAATTAATTTTCTCATATGCAAATACGCTTTATATGCTGTTTCGGTGGAATAAACAGTGATTTATCAGTATTTTATGAAAAGTACCTTGAGTTAGTAGGAGCTTTTATACATGTAAAAGGCTATTACCTTAAACTCCATGAATTAAGGTAATTCAAACATTTCTCCATTTTATGGCCCTACCACCAAAGACCCTAAGCAGTGATGCTGCAATTGAACCATCCATAGGTTGTAGCCCACCTCTGGAGGCCAGGGCCCTAGGTGTTTAATTTTTGTTGAAGGCTGTGTGCAAGTACTATAACAGGTGTTACGTTCCTTTCTTCCTAGCGAAAACTGTTGCTATTCAGTGGCACAGCTTAGAAACAAGGCTACCTTGGCTAGGAGAAGGGACCTTCTCACTTTGTGTCCCTAGAGTAGAGTAACCACTGTCTTCTGCAAACATCTGAGCCTAACATTGAAAAAGACAGATCATCTAGATTCAAACTTGCTTTTTAACCTTTTTACCTTTATTCATCTATACTTTCAACATATAGGAAAACATTAAGTAACATATTTTCATCACTAATTAATTTACTACAAAACTAGTAGCAAAGACTGTTAACTATCTACTAAAATGTAAACACATTTTGTTCCAAAATTCATTGCATACCACACAGCATAGGCTAAAACAATAAAAGGTACAAATCATAATTTTTTAAACTTCACTAGGATACAGATAAATCCTACCTAAGAGTATAATGATGAGCATAAAGTCAAATAATTAAGACTGGTGATAACTTTGCAATGTTATCCTGGCCTTCAATTTCTGGGCTACTCTCCAGCAGCATCAGGATTAGACATTCTCACCTTTTATCACAGGTCAGCTATATATCTTTTTTCTACTTGACTAGGCAAGTGCATACAAACTGCACCTAAAACTGAATCTTACCAACGAGCAGCAAGGACATAAAATACGATGACTGTAACACTCAAGTCTTTGTCTGAGGCCTACATGATATCTTTCTAAACTCTCTGAAGTCAAGCCAAGGGTTTTTCATTTTAACTCCCTTACATAAAGCCCGTCTTTAAGACATTTGAAGTTACTGTCAATATTGCAAACAAATAAGCATATCCAGAAATTTTCTATTAATTTGTAATGATTAATAAAATTAAAAGAGTAAATGCTTATCTAAAAAGAAAAAGAAATTGGCAAGAAGTCATTATATAACTTTTGAAGTTAAGAAGACATTTTCTTAGAATCAAGGAAATCAAATATACAGCAAAGAACAAATCTAACTTCCTATCTGCTGAGTACATATATACCTTTGATCTAATGAATTTCTAGAACAAATTTAAAACACAAAAAGAAATAATTCAGTACTTCAGCTCACATTCCAATTAATAACTGCCTTTGACTACAAGAAAAGTACTTTCAGTAGGAACAGAATCTTATCCATTATCATGTAATAAATTTGAGGCTGTTTAAACAAGATAATTCTTAAAGAAGCAGCTAAATCAACAATGTAAATTTTAAAATGGAAAGCAAACTACGCTGACATCACAAAATTTGCAATTAGCAATACTAGAAAAATGTATTAAGGACCTTTAACAAAAAAAATTGAGTAGAAGATAATAAATATAAGTAAGGCTTATATTCATTTCCTCTCTGCCCACATTCCCACCTGAAAGAACTTACCCTACTCACAGCCCTGGAAGAAATAGGCTTATTGTTTTTATTGGCTTACTGAAAAATAAATCAAATATAAAATTACATTAAAATCTAGTAAGCCACTGAAGCTATACTTCAAAGTAATAATGGAAAACCTATTTAAGGTTTAACACTCACATATGTGCACTTAAATAGTATGCACATTGAAATCAATATAAATGTACACTTATATTGAATGAACTGATACACATGGTATAGCAATATCTAAATAATAAAAACTAAGGAGGAAGGAGACATCAAATATTACTTACATACCAAAATTGGCAAAAAGGTAGGAAAGAAATGTAGTGAATTCTATGAGATTCTTCTTCAGAGTAGGTCATTACCGAATAATTTATATTGTGTCTACTTTTAAAAAGACAAGCTTAAATAAAGGCAAAGATGCAATAAGGCTAAAAAAATAGAACAAAATCCACCTGTTTAGAAGATTAATGTTGATGAAACAATATATCAGTCATTCTTAAAAAGTTGTAGAACTTGTAGAAAAAGTGATTTGGGCTAGGAAAAGAGACCCTCTAACTTTGCCTCCCTAGAGTAGAGTGACCGTTGTCTTCTACAAACATCTGATCCTGAAAAGGACAGATAATCTAATTCCAAACTTGCTTTTAAACTTATTTACCTTTATTCACCTATGTTCCCAACAGTAGAAAAAGGTTAAGTAACATGTATTTTCATCACTAATTAACTGGCTTCAAAAAATGAGCAAATCACGTTAGACCTACTGAATGAGATTCCCCCCACCTGCCCCCCAAGGGGAGTAGTCCTAGCATACGCATTTTGTAAAAGTCAAACAAATTTTTAAAATTGTCCCCAGGTCATTTGGATATGTACCCTTGGTAAGGATGGAGGCAGTTATTTTAAGTAGTGTGGTAGCCTCTCTGATGATACCTGAATAAGGAATTGAATGAAGAGAAGGAATGGTTACTAAGAATATCTCAGAGAAGAACGTTTCAAGCTGAGGTAACCCCAAGTGCAGAGGCCTGAAAGATGAATGACCTTCATGTGTCTGTGGAACAGTAAGAAGAACAATATGCCTGGTGTGAAGTGAGCAACAGGAGTAAGGTGGATAACAGCTTGGCCAAAATGTGTAAGAAAGTGAGGACCAGAGCAGAGAGTGGAGGGGTTGCCTTTGCTAAAAGAATATGGATTCAGATGCAGATGAGTAGATTTGGTGGTGGGAAAATGAGGAAGTTCTCCTGCTACTTCTGTTTCCGTAATGAATTAAGGAGCAACATGATCAGCCAAAAGTGAGAAGAGGGGTGGACATGTTGGGTGCTATTAATTCAGAAGATTCTCTTCCAGGAACAATGAGAAAACCAGCTAAGAAAGCTATTTGAAATAATGAAGTAGCTATTCATTTCCTCCCTGCTCACATTCCCACCTTAGAGAACCTACCCTACTCACAGCCCTGGAAGAAACAACCTTATACTATCAGTTAGGTTTAGGATCTACCACACTTAACAGAAACCCCAAATAATGTGGCTTCAACAATGTTAAGATTATTTTATTTCACATAGAAAAAGTCCTAGACAGGCAATCCAAGCGGGAATTGTAATTCCATGAAGTCTTCAAGGACCCAGGCTCCTTCAACCGCTCCATTCTGCCATCCATAGCTCCAACCTGTGTGCCAGGCTGATAGCAAGAGGAAGGGATGAAGGAGGGCTAGCCTCTTCCTTCTTTCCTTTATAAAAAGACTGCGTGAAAGTCTGACACACTTCTGTTTTATCTCACTAGCCAAAATGTGGTCACAAGGCCATCCTTAGCTACAAAGGAGACTGGTGAATGTCTTTTAGCTAGGCAGCCACGAATCCAGCTAAAAATTTGGGTTCTCCTTACTAAATAAGAAGGGAAGGATAGATGATAGAGGGTCTATTTATTTCTGTCACACCCACATATCTCATGGCTTTTAACTCCCCCTCTGCTACCATTATCCTCTCCAATAACAAGAATGAATGGACACCTACCCCAAGCCAAGCCAATAAGATTCTCTCTCCCAAGAATTTGGGACACAGAAAGCAGGTCAATTTACTTCTGAAGAGCTGAAGTGCAAGAGGGAACAGACTGGAGCCTTACAGAGAAAACACAAGATTATAGAAGATAAGGGAACAAATGAACAAAGGCAAGCAGAGAGTTGAGGCTGCAGAAGGAGAGAAAATATAAGTTTCTGACAACTTCCTTTCCTGTGAGGACTGTGCACAATTCTTTTATCTGGATTCTGCACAACTCCTCTATTCCCTTACATAGAAATCACTTTACTTGAGATAATTTGACTTAATTTATGATTTAATGTTATTTATGATTTAATGTTATGTGCATAATGTTATGTTTCTGCATCTTCTATGAAACTTGTAGAAGACAATCATTATGTTCTTCTCCACCCCTTGTGTAAAGACTGATAAGATAGAATTTCCTTTAGAATTTTATACTTTTTAAAAGACTGAAATAATTAGGAATTGATACCTTTCTTCTTAAAATTCAGATAATGGCAATTATGTAATCCTTATTACGTCTCTTTTGTCTTGTCTGCCAGGAAAATGATGAATAAATTTATTACACAGTCACAGGTACTTATAGCAATTCCTGGCTAAAGCACAGAGACTGTAGTAGATTGCATTACTATTTCTAAGCTCTCAGTGGAAGGTTTATACTTCACCATATGGACATCAGGCTTGGCCATATCATTTACTCTGGCCAGTGAAATGGTGAAGTGATTATGCCACTTCTGAGTAGAAGCTTTAAGACCTAGCATATGATTCATCATCACTCTTTTCCCTCTACCATTCCTCTCAGAAAGAGGCTGTCCCTTCATCCTCAGCCCTTGAATGAAGATGATATGGAGGAGATGCACAGATCCCACCAGGATGTAGCCAGAGCAAGAAAACAAACACTAGTTTTAAACCACTGAGATATGGGGTTTGTTTGTTACCATAACCTAACCTAAGTTGACTTATAAAGGGAACATTAAGTAAGAAATAATTCAGAATGTATGTTTACGTGTCAGGACGTCGATGTAAAACAGAAAGGACTAACAGGACAAAAATGTATGACGTAAGCACTAGGACCCTTCCAGGGTTCCTATCTCAGTGGTTACAACCACCACTTGGCCAGTTATCTAAGCCACAAAACAGAGTCATCTGGTATATATTTTTTTCCTTCAGGTCTCCTACATCCAATCTATTACCTCCTTAATATCTCTCGAATCCATGCCCACAGATACTACCTTAGTTAGTTAGATCCTTATTACCTCTCCCTTGGACTAATCTAATACTCCACTAATTTGTCTTTCTGCTTCAGTCTCCTTCCTCTAATCCACCCCCTACATTTATATGGAGTAATACATATTCCTAAAATGATGTTATACCTTGGCCAGAGACATTCCACATGAGACTTACACTTTAGCTGGACATGTACGAGTTGGCCCTGGCCAACCCCTCTCTAGGCTCCGTAGAGGTGTCAGACCATTGCATGTTCAGGTACAGGCTTTGCCACTTTGGGGCCATAAGCCACTTATCCTCTTCAAATCCAGTTTGTTTGTTTGTTTTCATTTGTAAAATGAGAATCATAATATAAACTGTAACTTGTAGCTTTGTTCTAGGGGTTAAATTAGAGTAATAAACTGCCTTGGCAAAATGTATTGCCTGGTCACACTGTAGAAGAACAATAAATACTTGTGGAATAAGAGAACAACTCTCTGGCTAGATCACCTATGAACACTTCACAGCCCTTATTTGCTTATACAACTGTCCCCCTTTACTAGAAACTAAGCAACTTGAGAAGAGGCTGAGCCTTTCTAATCTGAGCTTCCTGGGACCTAGCACGGTGCCTGGTACAAAGGAGGAATTCAATTAATGTGCAAAAGCTAAATGATCCCTGAAATAAAATCCCTGAACAGTTAGAGAAGGGAACAGAAAGAAAGGCTAGAGTCAGACAGAGTACAATCACTAATAACTATAAATCTTCCTCAGGCCCTTGTGTAACTTCATATGCTTTTAACTTTGTGCTAAACAAGAACTTGGTATCTTGGGTGGCTATTCTCTTCTGTATTTTACCCAAAGTATACTTGCCAATTTAATTTACAGGTGAATTCACAATATACAGATAAGGAAGGTAGGAAAGCAATGAATGTTTCAAAACTCTTCAGTGTGACTACATTTGTTCCAGGGTAGAGAACATTTCCTCAAATGCTGAATAACTTAAAGAACAATAATATAATTGCACATAATCTCAATATTACATTTCAAATGTATAATTCCGTTGCCTATAAACAACTGATACTGCAAGGTCAGTAGAAGGTAACTCTCTAGGGTAACACAAATCAATACACTCTAAAGAGATGCAAACAGCTCTTCTCCCTTTTGACAGGAGAACCTCCCCCACGTATGTATTTCACTGCTTCCTGCCTGCCAAACAAAATCTAATTGTGAAAACAGTAGGGTTGTTGTATTTCCTAAGTATATAACTGAAGTCCAAGGATTTTTTTGTTTGTTTTATTTTGAAAGCGATTCCTTGGATATGGATTAAGGTTCTCAATGAACTAACTGGACATTTTTAAAGTGGTATTTTATTTCAAACAGCCCAAGAAACAGTTTTACCCAGAACATCCAAAAATTCTTGCTATAAATACCTAAAAAGAAGAAAAATGGAAGCTCGCCAGAAATGCCAGATGATGGTGTGGTTTATATTATAATTGTTACTATTCCAAAATTTTAAACATAATAGGTAAAGACAACAGGATAAACCATCTAGTCTACATTGGGAGATTATGCAACATTAATTTAAAGGACTTTACAATGCTAAAATGTTATTTCTTTTAAATGGTGGTTCCAAAAAATGGCTTATCGTACTAGCATTAGGATGAAACTTATGAGGTTGCTGTATTTGACTATTCTTGATCTACAAAAATGGCAATTTTATTTTTTATTTACTTTATTTATTTATTTATTTATTTTTGTGGTATGCAGGCCTCTCACTGTTGTGGCCTCTCCCATTGCAGAGCACAGGCTCTGGACACGCAGGCTCAGCAGCCACGGCTCACGGGCCCAGCCGCTCCGCGGCATGTGGGATCTTCCCAGACCGGGGCACGAACCTGTGTCCCCTCCATTGGCAGGTGGACTCTCAACCACTGCGCCACCAGGGAAGCCCAAAAATGGCAATTTTATATTCATCCCTTTTTAAACCTGGTATTTTAATCTTGTCCTGAAAGATACATTGCCTACTTATCATCTATAATATTTTGCATGCACTTCTATTAGAGCACATACCATACTGAATTGTAATTAATTGTTTATAATTCTTATGCTATATTGTGAACATCTGTGGGCAAAAACCATTTCTCCTTTTTTTCATGTTCCTGGAGCCTGGCACTGTCTGGCATATAGCAGTTCTTGCACAGTAAGTGACAGTAAGAGTAACACATATTTGAGAATAGAATGATAGGTTAAGAAAGAACATATAAAAAAGAAAAGTCAAGTTCTAGTAAGAGTTAGTATGCAAACTAACTGCTACCAGACTGCTCCAAAGCTTACTATCTGCTGTTAAACCCAAATATTTCCTGAAAAGACAGTATTTAGACCACTACTACTCTATATGAAAGAAATAATACCTTCAAATTTTCAGAGACCACTTCCGCAATGTATAGATCTCGCATTTCTTTCTCTTTCTCTTTTTTTACTGTCTGCTTCAGTTCAATACCTTGGGGCAACAGAAGGTGAAAGGAAGCAAAAATGCTCTAACTGGTTAATTTCATTCCTTGCTTGTAAAAGTTCTGAGGAAAGAGGGGGACTTCTTAGAGATGGTGATTCTAATGATTTAAATAGGGTTTTGGAATGCCTGTGGACTTCAACCTTTGTTATTGTACTATCTTTTAAATTTTGTACTATCATTTTTATACGTGTATTAGCTTTTAAACTTTTGAAACTTAAATATGACACTATCTTTTTGAATTTGCTAAAGCAAGCCAAGTTTATGTACTAAAGACAGCTATGTACTTCCTAAGTCTGATCATAAAGTAAGAGAAACCAGAATACAAAGTATATTAAGACTCAAAAAATTCCCTAAGGCTGAGAGAAAGCTTAATTAATATTTTTGAGAAGGCTAGAAATATTGGGGGGAAAAAAGTATTCAAAGTTCCATAAGAAAACGTGGTCCCATATTTCAAATTCAACAAAAGGAGACTTGAAAGATTAAAATTAGCAGCAGTTCATTTGGATGTTCACCCAGGCCAAAGGAGGTATTTCTGATTGTATTATCCCTTGCTTCATAATTTAAAGTTCAATCCAACTCATTAGATTTCAAACTCAACTTCAATATTTATATTTAAATTTCTGATATTATCATATAAGATATTTCACATTCAGTCAACGTAACACAACTCATGAGTAAAACACAAATTCTACTTGACTTTACCAAATAAGAGAATTGTTTTATGATATAGGAATAATGCCACAGTCAACTAAATATGACAGGTAAACAACACAGCTGATCAAACCAGAACCTGTTCAAACACCAAAACTAACGTACTCTAGTTAACCTTGAAGGACTACTACCAAAACTAGCAATGGCGATTTCAGGGTATATGTCAAGATTTCTTTGATTTATATTTCATTTTGATGAAAATACTTTAGAAGAGTAATCAAAATAAAATTAGAGATGACAGAAATTACACAATGAAAGACAGAATTTCCCTAATGACTGTAATCAGCACAACAAACCACTGACTTTTGACTCTCCAGTCTGCTTCCTACATCTGATTTTACTGTTTAGCCATTTATTATAAATCTGTAAACAGATGCTAAAAACAAGTAGGGCAGACGACTCAATTTGGTTTATATGATTAACTTGCAGCAGGTGAGCTCCACCTGCAGGCAAAGAAAAGATTCTTTAGAATAAATTTTAAAACAGGACTTTCCAAAGACAGGCTGTAACTACCGCCTTTCAGTTAACCTTGAGTGCACATTAGAATAACCCGTGCTTTTTAAAACTTCTCATGGTCGAAAAATTCTGATTGACTTGATCAGGGGTGGGGCTTGTAAGGTGACTCAAATATATGGAAAACATTGAGAGACACTGATTTGAATCTTTACCAGCACACATCTTGAAAAACATTAGGAAAACTCAAATATCATTTTGTTTCTTCTAAAATGACTTCTCACTATACTGATCCTTTCACCTTTTTCAGAGATTAAACTGAGTTCAACTGATATAAATGTCTTATCTCTGTTAGACCACAAAAAAGACCTGAGGTGACCCTACAATTTTTTAAATCTACCTTTACATTATTCTGTGCCTCAGAAGTAATCAAGAGAGCGAGTGTTTGGTGGGGGTTGGGGTTCTTAACCCTTAGCTGCGCATTAGATTATCTGGAGAGATTTTACAAAGTCTTATTGCCCTAAATTAATGTTATGTTCTTGGAAGTTAGAAAAGTGGTTACTATCAGGGGAGGAGGGGAGAAACAACCAGAATAGGGCAAGAGGGAGACTTGTGGGTAATGGCAATTTTCTGTTTCTTGATCTGGGTGATGGGTATAGGGGTGTATTTGGCTTGTAAAAATTCAGCAACTGGTGTATTTATTATATGTGCACTATGAAATATAGTTCATACAGATATAGTCTGCACGTACACTATATTTCAATTGAAAGTTAAAAAGTAAAAATGCATGTGCCCAGGCTTCACTGCAGACCAAATGATTCAGAATCTTTGGGATTGGGAGCTGGGCATCAGTATTTTTTCTTTTCAACATTTCTCCAGTGAATCTAATGTGGAGTCAAGAGTGAAAACCATTCTTCTAATGAATTACAAATGTATTTATTCGCCCACTCATTACACAAACTTTAATGACCAATTACCCCGTGCTTATTATACAAGACTCGGAGGACGTAAGACAGTCTCCAAAGGAGCTCATTATAGGCAACGGATAGTAGGCAAAGCAATATATCTCAGGTGACACATACAAGGAAGTTACTTATAAGATCTGGAGGAGAAAGTGATTTGTCAAAGAAGGATTCACTCTTTTTTTTTGTTCATTCATTTATATAAACATCTGAGTACCTATGATGTTTGACCACAGGTGGTAAATGGATACAATCTCTGCCTTTAAGAAAATTACACTATAAGGGTACACAAGGAAGAAAAAAAATGTATAACCGGATGTCATAATATCACAGAAGTATGAAAAAGGTACTATGGGAATACCCTGGGGAGTCAGAAGTTGCTGACCTTGGAGCTAAGATGATACAAACTTGAACTAGTCCAGTGGCACTGGTGGTAAAAATTAGTATTCTAGAGAAGTGCTTCTCAAACTTTAATGTACAAATCACCTGAGGATCCTATTAAAACACAGATTCTGATTCAGAAAGTGTGAGGTGGGGCCTGAGACTTGGCATTTCTAAAAAGATTCCAAGAGAAACTAATGCTATTCGTCCACAGGTCGCAATTTAAGTAGCAGGTTCTTGAGGAAGATGGTTTTCAAGAGGGAAAAGGCAAAAAATGCCAAATTCCACAGCAGAGACACCAGGAAAAACAAAAACTGGAAAGTAGCCATTAGATTTGTCAAGTACATGGCCTTGTACTTGACATGTATTTAAAAATAAATGGGAACTAAGGTGGTGGGGACAGGAAATAATGAAGTGGTGTTTTTGTTTTCACTCTCGAATGCTGGAAGAGGCTTAAGTCTATCCACAAGCTGAAGGAAAGGAATGAGTGAAGAGAGAAAACTAAAGACAGAGCAAAGAGGATGGAATCATTTTGAATGGGCAGAGGGATTCCTCCCTTTAAAACAGAAGAGGAGATAAGAATTGGTCTGAATAGGTACAGTGAAAAGTGAAAAGAATAAGAGTTGAAGAAGTTATTCTTGTTTCACAGAACAGGAAGCCAGGTGACCTAATGAGAGAGAGTGAACCTGAGGTTGAAGGGAAAGCACTGGAGGCACAGCTGAGGCTGGACTTGTCTACGGTTGTGTGATTCTGCTCAGCAGCATTCAGTAGTCAAAGTATAGGCTTACAGAAAGTGGACTGGGTAAGAAAGAGTGAGACTGATGCATTTAGAAGAGGAGGGAGGCAAGGGACAGAAATCCTCAAGAAATCAGAATAAGTACAATGAGAGAAAAGAAAGGAGAGGAGGTAGGAAGAGCTTTGGATTTTTTCCGCTTGAACCCCTAAGTACTTTTCAATAGAACAATTAGAGAAATAATCTACTCTGTGTGAATTTGTTGAAAATTATATTGTTAAATATTATTCCCCAATTTAAATATTAAGTACTCAAGAAACCTGCTTGTAGGTTTACTATCCAAAGTGATGAGCAGCTTTAACAGATTCCAGATGTTTCTTTACAAATAGAAGCAATATCACAAATTTTCAGTAATATCATACTTTGAATGGCTCCTTGCCTAAAAGGCTGGGAGGCTAGTCTAGTCCCTGATCCTACTGCTTGAATCAGAAAATGACTGCAGGATAATGGAGTACTTCAAGCACATACAAATGAACCGTTTGTATATACCAAGAGCACTGATTTTTTTAATAGATAATGATTTCACACTGACATCCTATCTGGCTAGCAGGTATACCCATTATAATTCAACTTAGACTGAGCAGTGATTTTCCTTTAAATATAATTATCCTTTTTTACCACATTACAATTTTATAAGATTCTTAGAAGTTTTTCTGTTTTTCTTTTAACATAAAATTAACATGAGACAAACTGTAGTGAAGCTGGTATAACTGACCGAAAGCACTAATGATTTCAGACATTTGCTGAAATTTCTTTTATGATATCACTGAGATTAGGAGGGATAGACAGTATAAATCAGACTTGAAAAGACATTTAAGAGGGTTTTCAGGCCCATACATTTCTTAACCAGTTTAGACAAATTTTACTCAAATCTGAGGATGTCTCTTTTTGTTCCATACAATTGCTTTACTGCTTTTGTTGGTTTTAAACAAATACAACCTTCCACATCTAGCTAATACATTGTTTGTCCCAAATATAAGAACAATTTAGAGGCTTTTAAAGAAGAGATCAGAGAGGAATGAACTGGAATTTGACTCACATGACCACTGCTGTAAATAAAATTGGTCTATTTTCTTTTAGGCCTCTGAATGGGCTAAATTAGCATGACTGGTATATATATCAAACATTATGAAAATAGTATGTTAGAAAGTAAGTTGAATAAAGGGCTCAATCTTAATTTAAAATTAACTATAAAATGACAAAAACTCTGATACTTACCTAAATGGGAAGGAAATCCAAAGGAGGAGATATATGTATATGTATGGCTGATTCACTTTGGTGTACAGCAGAAACTAACACAACATTGTAAAGCAACTATACTCTAACAAAAATTAATTAAAACACAAAAGCAAAAGCAAAAACAAAACTCTGATACTTAGAAGCACAACGCTTGACTCACCTGCGGCTAACTGATTTCTTCTCCACTTCACTCTCTCCAGCTGTCTTAACATTTGCACTTGTGCCCTTTTTTAACTTTTTCGCAATTCTTTCTCTCATCTGGTCCTTCTCATCACCATCAACATATTCATCATGCTCTGCACTTCCATATTCTCCATCCTGTAAAAATTGAAATGGAGTATTTGCTGGGCATTCCATTTTCTTCTTTCACTTCCAGAGGTCCATCTCAAACTCTCCTTGCTGCATTCTACGCCAGGTTACTTTTTGTTTCGTTTTGTTTTGAACTAGTGAGGGCTTGAAGAATCTGCTACAGGCGGGAATACCCCCTGGGATCTGCTCTAGGCTGGCTATGTAAGTACTGTATAGCCTAGTAAGGGCTGTTGCTCGATCCACACCCAGCTCCTTTGCACAGCAGACTATGCTCCCTCTGGATCGCCCAGGATATTGTCTATCTACATTCCTATTCCTTCCCAGTAGGAAATGTGGCTTTTGGAGGCAGTTGGCCAGCGTACTGACCGCACCCAGGGATTAATGCAAGTAAAAGAGGTGGAGGTAGAGAAACTGATATTTCTTCCTACAATCTAAGTCATAGCAATCACTCCTCGGCTCAAAACCCTCCAGTGGATTCCCAACTCACTCAAACCCTACACAATCTGGACCTCCCTGACATAATCTCCTACAACTCCAGGCCAGCAACACTAGCCAACTTTGGAGTTGCTCTTCTCTCCAGCCTGAAACTCTCCTATTCCATGTATCTGCATTGCTGACTCTTTCATCTCCTTCAGGTCTCTGCTCAAATGCCACCCTTTTGGTGACACTTTTCTTGATCCCCCGAATAAAATGGCAGAGCCACCCACCCACCTCCAGTACTCTCTATTCCCCTCCCCTATTTTATTTTTCCTCAAAACATTTATCACCCATACTATACATTTTAATTATTTATGTGATTATTGTCTCTCTCCCATAATCAGAGGAAGGAGTCCATTAGAACTAAAATTCTGGATTGTTTTGCTTACTGCTAAATCTTCAACTTCCAGAATAGCTCCCAGCATCAAGACAGCGAGCAATGGAGGGAGAGAGGAGGAAAGAGGGAGGGAAGAGGGTAGAGAAGGAGAAGGAAGAAACTACCCAAGTGGATCTTTTTCTTTTGTGATTCTCCAGGTGAGTCATGGTGAGGCAGGATTCTTAACTTGAGGCTTGTGGACCTTAGAGCAGTGGTTCTCAAAGTCTAGTCCTCAGGCTATAAAACATGGATTGGCTCTAAAAATGTAAAATCCTAGTCCTCATCTCAGTATTACTGAATCAAATCTCTAGGGATGGAAATTGTGAGTGTTTTCAATGAGATGTTTAAGAAATTCTTAGCCTTAAAACTTGATAACCACTGACCTAGGTCTTCCATGCTTGGTCCTCAGGAGATATAAAAAAAGAAAATGCCCCGCAAATTCATAAAATTTTGTTTGTGGATGTAATATATTTCCTGGAAAGAAGGTCTGCAGTCTTAGTAATTGCAAAGGATCTTGGGACACAAAACAGATTAAAAACTATACAGTGTCCTTAGATGACCTCACTCCCTCAAGACCATAAGAACATAATTTTACATTAGGCCTTGAGCCTATCTTACAGACCCATATTGTTATACAGATGTCTCCAAGTTATCTGAATCTCAAAATGCACATTATTAAGCACATTATTTTTCATTGTTCTCCCCACCTTTTTTTTTTTTTTTTTTTTTTTTTGCGGTACGTGGGCTTCTCACTGTTGTGGCCTCTCCTGTTGCGGAGCACAGGCTCCGGATGCACAGGCTCAGCGGCCGTGGCTCACAGGCCCAGCCGCTCCACGGCATGTGGGATCTTCCCAGACTGGGGCACGAACCCGTGTCCCCTGCATCAGCAGGCGGACTCTCAACCACTGAGCCACCAGGGAAGCCCTGATTTTTAATTTTTGATAACAGTTAATAACGTGAAGTAGCTAGCAAGATAAAGGAAACAAAGAGTTTAAAACTAATAACCTTGGAAAAAATTTCAGACTGGGTACATTGGGGATTGCCAGTAATGCTCTTTTGTGATAAAGTCATTGGATTATCATCTCAGCCTTTGCCTCCTTATGAGTTATCAGTGTAATTAATGTATTAATTTGTTTAAGTCTGTGTTAAGTATTTCAAACGGTACAGAAGGTGTAGTAGATAGTAAACACTCCTTCATTCCCTTTGAGCACTCCTGTTTTCCTAGTTTGTCTTCTGGAGCCACCAAGAAAAAACTCGTGCCTTTTTAAAAAGCACAGCAGTTCAAGTATTTGAAGACAGCTATTGTATAATCCCTTTCAGCATTTTGTCTTCCAGGCTGAATTCCTCAGTTCTCTCCATAGTTTATTTATGAGATGGTTCCCACCTTCCTTATCTTTTTGTTGCCCATTTAATGCACATTTTTGAGTGTCAAAATCCTTTAAAAGTTCCATGCTTAGAACTGAATATACATTCTGGGTATGCTCTGCTAGTCTCAGGATAAAAGGACTAAAATCCCCCATGATCCGAGTACTATACTTCCTTGATCTGAACACTATACTTCTTTTTTTTTTTTTTTTTGCGGTACGTGGGCCTCTCACTGTTGTGGCCTCTCCCGTTGCGGAGCACAGGCTGCGGACGCGCAGGCTCAGCGGCCATGGCTCACGGGCCCAGTCGATCCGCGGCATGTAGGATCTTCCCGGACCGCGGCACGAACCTGTGTCCCCTGCATCGGCAGGCGGACTCTCAACCACTGCACCACCAGGGAAGCCCTCCCCACCTATCTTTTGTACCCATCTAACAAGTTGCCCAAATCAGAAACCTTGTGGTTGTCCTAGACTCCTCCTTCTCCCTCACTCATAGTATGGAATCAGTCACCTCTTGGACCTCTTTCAAATCTGTCTCTCTCCCATCTCACACCTGTGGTCTTCTATCAAGCTCTCCTCCTGCCATAGCTTCCCAATAGGTCTCCTTGACTCCAGCCTATTTCTTCTAATTTGTCCTCTCTAATATTGCCAACAGTGATCTTCCTAAAACGCAAAGTTGACAATATACTCTTCCTTTTAACTAATACCCTTCACTGTTTCTCATTACTTTGAGGATGAAATTCAAACTTCTCCCCATAGCCCAGGAAGCTCTGTAATATTTGACTTCTTCCTCCCACTCCAACCTCACCCACTCTCCCTCCTGTCATGATGCTCTGGTCACACTAGTTTGCTTTCAGCTCCTGGAACACATCAAACTCTCCTACTTCAGAGCCTTTTGCACATGTAGTTCCCTCTACCTTTAACACTCTTCTTCACTGCTCCTCACAAGGCAAGTTCCTTCTCAAACTTTAATCTTAGCTTGTACTTCCTAAATAAGGTATACTCTCTCCTTGTTACCATGCATTAGCATATGCTGTTCTCTGAGGAATCCCACCCTTCACCAGTTTCTTTTTTGATCTAGTTAACTCCTAATTCTCCTATAAGACACAACACAGCATCATCTCTTCCCGGAAGGTTTTCTTGACCAGGTTAGATAGCCATCCTTTCTCTATTATATATAGTCAGAGAGAATCCTCTCTTTTGACTATGGTAATAGAAGAAGCTGTGTTCTTGCATGGACAGTTATGTACTTCCTTCTGTACAACACACAGATCAATGGGTTTTTATATAAAGTGATAAACGAATGACTTGAAAAACTTGATCTCTTATACATAAAGGAAACTCTGCCTTCTGTTTTATCAGCTTTAATAGCCAGTACAAATAATGAAGAAAGGTCACTACAGTCTTGAGAGAGAGAATCTTCCAAAATGTGTGTATGAAGAAGGAAACTACCATAAATGACTGGTATCCAAGTATTTCCCATACATCATGCATCAACATTTAAACTTTTATCATAACAAAATAAAATCAATGACATCTAAATTTTGAGTATTCATGTTACGTTACGTGACAGGGAGGAAAAACAGGCTAGAAATTCATATGTAAGATTCTGATTTTGTAAGGAAACACACACATACTATGAAGGAAAATTCCAATATCAAAATAAATATTTTTCAAATCTTTCCATTTTTTTTTCAAAATTTTCCATATATAATTATAAAAGGTAATACATATTACCTTTTAGGAAAAATAATTTAATAATTTGTATAGATTTTGAATTTTCTATAAATTGTTCAACTATATTTATACTAAAATTAATACTTACATCATCTGAATCTCCTGCTGCATCCCCTTTTTCACTACAAAAAAATAAGGAAAACAAATTTTAGCTTCAAAATGAAACTAACAAAATTATTCAATTATCCAAAAATTTAGAATAGTTTGCTGGGATTAATAGTTCAAAAACACTTCAACACAGGAATTTCAGAATGGCATTGTAGAGCAAATAGAAACATTCTAAAGGGAAGTTGTTTCTATACATAGAATAAAAGGTATGCTCCGTTAACACAAATACAAATTCACTAGAATTTTTTTAAAAAAGCAAACAACCAATAGTGTTATTTTCATGAACAAAAGGCTGCAGACAACAATTTCTTCTATTGGCTTGATGTATTCAGGCTGAAGAAGCCAAATCCCTCAAATGAAAGGATATTAAGAAAAGATTGTTTTAATATAGAATTTTTTTAAATGAGCTACAATAGTGAGTACAATAGTATTTTAGTCCCCTTTTGACACACTGGCCCAGTGAATCATGTGCAATTATATTTAACAGTAAGACATCTTCCCTTATCAAAGAGAAGCAGCAAAAATTTTCTGATAACTCCTGAAATATGTAAGGAATAATACTCAGTGAATTGGCCCAAAATGTGGTGACTTCTTCACAAAACCCTTCAAATCTGATTTGCTTACTCATGATTCTGAGACAAAAATTATGCAAGGAAAAAGTTAGCAAAGAAATTTTCAATTAAACATTAAATTGTTAAAGCAGACAGTTTCCTAGTATTCAAACTATCCCAAGATTTAAAAGGTTAACAGCTAATTTTAAATTTAATTAGTTCAGCAGAGGTTGATAGATAGCAAGGAGAATGAATGTGACTAGCGTGATTCTCTCCATTATGCTAGTAGCTCTACTACCCCCATTATCAAAATGCTTTAGTTTTTTGGTTGGGTTGACAAAACTTGACTTATGAGAACTGACTGTTTACTTCCAAAGGAAGCAAGAAAATGATCTGAGCCAGACAATAAGAACTTAGGATCACACTAGCACCATGCTAACCTTTCAACAGCTGGAACAGAGCTGAGATGTGGATCATCCTTAAGCAAGTCATGACTACTTTTGCTTTTTCCCTTCATGCTCTAGAAAGGAATGTATGATATAATCATGAGTAGAGAAAAATAGTCTTCCAAAAGGACAAGTTAACACATTTATGTAAAAATCTAGTACTGATATAATGTGGTTAGCAAAAGATATATGTTCCTGAAAATTTGAGTACAAACAGAAGCTTTATAAATAGCAATCTTATTCTCCCATTGACTAAAAATATTTTAGAAACATCTTTCTTTCAAAAAGTGATATACCCTTAAAAATAAGTTTATTGATTACTATTTCCAAACACTAAACCCTCATTGTGATTTACCACTAATTAATTTTTGACCGATATATTAAAACTTAGAAGATAGATCACAAAAGTAATTTGAAATAAACACACACTATTATTCTTCAAATATACTGTCTATACTGCATAGAATCACTTTAAAAATGTACCCAAGCAACCAGATGAGAGCACCTACAAGGTGCTATTTAACATATGTAAAAGAGCCTTTCATGTATGACAATATTCATCAATGACCTAATATTTATTAAATACTTCAATTTCAAAGTTCATGTTCTCAATAAATTTATATTTTAGTAGGGAAACAAGACATAGTAAGATATAAGAAGTAGAACTATTAAAAAAAACTACTACTACTATTATTCTAATTTATTAAATATATACATTGTGTCAGGCACTGTGCTACAGTACAATATTCCCACCTTTCAATTCCTCCTGTCCCCAAATGAAAGTAAATAAGGTGGGCGTTATTAGCCCCATTTTACAGAGGGAAAATAAAGACTTAGAGAGATTAGCGATTTACTGAAGGTCACAAAGCTAGTGGTATAGGATCTAGGATTTAAATCCTGGTCTGTCTCACAATGATATAATAAATCCATTTTTCTTTTCCTAGAGGCCCCTATGGACCCAGAACAACTGGCCTGGTTTCAGAGCTGCAGACTATCCTACAGACTTCTCCACCACAAGGTATGAAAACTTCAAATTTATACCTTGTATCTCGAGGTGGAAAGCTGCTCACCATCCCCACCCCTCAACTAATCATGTAAGAGGGAAGAGTATGAGGTTAGAGTTGACAGGAAGAAAGGAAAATTTCTTTCTGTTTTGAAGGAACATTTTATTTTGAAAAATTCATCACAAAATGTGTTAACTAAAAATACAGAGAGGTAAAAATACCTCTTTCCCTTTAGCCCCATTCTTGACTGTTTAACAGCTCTGGGAACAGACTTCTAAATTTGACAGGCTTTACTTTGAGGCAGATGTATATTTTCTGAAATTTATTTCCATGATGAAAATAAAGGATTTTTAAATTTCTGTATTAACATGGAGTACTCCACATTTTCAAGACCTAATCAGTTTAAACATGCTTATAGTCTAGTTTAAAAAGGCAAAACAAAAATTTTTCTCAAACAGTTAATCTAAAGATACTATTTTTTTTTTTTTTTTTTTTTTTTTGCGGTACGCGGGCCTCTCAGTATTGTGGCCTCTCCCGCTGCGGAGCACAGGCTACGGACGCGCAGGCTCAGTGGCCATGGCTTACGGGCCCAGCTGCTCCGTGGCATGTGGGATCTTCCCGGACCGGGGCACAAACCCGTGTCCCGTACATCGGCAGGCGGACTCTCAACCACTGCGCCACCAGGGAAGCCCAATCTAAAGATCCTATTATCTGTAATTTTAAAAAGTCGTAGAATCTGAATTATGCAATTAAAATATATTTCTACTTCCATAACCTTACACAAACCAAGGAGTAATAAAAAGACAAAACATCAAAGAATTATTTGATATCTGTCTAACAATGAAAACTGTTCAAAACCCAGAAGATGGTATAGTAGAAAAAACACAGGAAAAGAAGATAAGAGTTGGACCAAATGAGTTTCAAAATCTAGTATTCAGTAATTCTATGGGTTTTAGTCCAAAATGTGTACCATTTGAGGAAAGAGAATGACCTCATCCGACCTCAGAAACTCTGCTTACAAAATGGAAATAATAATAGCAGCCTTGCTTACTTCATACAAGAGAACTAAACAAGATATGTACAAAAGTGTACAAGTGAATATAAAATGACCTCAACTAGAATAAAACTTGAATATCTTTTTTTATGCTTTCCTTCCTAAAATTTCTTCCTCTTGTGTCTTCAGCCATCAATGTTTATTTTCATCTATTCTAAGAAATAGTCCCTTATTAATTCTCCCCATGTGCCTCCCTAATGGGAGTCACAAAGACATTACAGCCAGAGTTGGCCTCAGACCCTCTTGTCCAGCCTCTTAGTAACATATCAGAAAATGAGAGTTGCACTAATAAATAACAGGAGTAAGATTAGAATTCAGGTCTCCAGGCTCTTGGTCCATTAACAAGCTCAACTATTTCATTTACTTGTAAATGTTAGTTTACAATTGTTAGCTTAATTAACATTAAAAAAATGGGTTCTTTTTTATCTCCCAAAACTTAAACCAGCTTGAAGGGAAAAAAAAGAAACTTGTCTTACATTAACTTTAAGTAAGACTTTACAGGGCTTCCCTGGTGGCGCAGTGGTTGAGAGTCCGCCTGCCGACGCAGGGGACACGGGTTCATGCCCCGGTCTGGGAAGATCCCATATGCTGCATGAGCGGCTGGGCCCGTGAGCCATGACGGCTGGGCCTGAGCGTCCGGAGCCTGTGCTGCGCAACGGGAGAGGCCACAACAGTGAGAGGCCCGCTTTACAATAAAAGGAAACTAATTAATCTGAATAATCATTACCATTTCAAATTTTAATTAATGTTTTAAATTAACATAGAAATATATGATCAAAAGCCATTTTTTAGATGTCCCTTCCTACTACAGTAGACTTTGAATCCTGCAGGCAGAGAAAACAAATTGTGGAAGAGCTGTAGAAATTGGGGATAGTTAGTCTCAAAGAGGATAAAAATGAATTCAGATATTTCTCTTTCATGCTTACTCTTTCTGAATGACCTATTTTAAGGTTGTTATTTACACCATCAGGTAACAATAATTTTAGAGGAAGAACAAACACCTAATATATTTTAAAACAATTTTTGAAAAAATTACATAAAAGCAGCTGGCTCATTAAAGAGTTTAGGGACGAACAAAATACTAAATGTATTTAGTGAACACAATGTAAGAAGCGCCACAGTAAATTCAAAACTGTCTGTAAGCAAATCTGAAAATGAATATCAAAGGGGATGTGGGAAAATTATATTACCTGCCACTTCACACCCAAGAACATAGAGGCAGTGAAACAGTGGAAACTAAACAGAGTACAAGTGGAAAGAAAGAAAGCAAGAGGCATAGTGGTACAGAGGAACAACACTGGTCAAGAAGTGGGAAGGTCTGAGTCTCAACCTCTAACTACCTCTGTGTGATGGTTAATTTTATGCTATGTACCCAAGTTGTTTGGTCAAACACCAGCCTAGATGTTGCTATGAAACAGTTGTTTTTAGATGTGATTAGCACGTAAATCAGTAGACTCTGAGTAAAGCAGATTATCCACCAAAATGTAGGCTGGCCTCGTCTAATCAGTCGAAGGCCTTAAGAGCAAAGACTTTCCCAAGCAAGAAGCAATTTGGCCTCAACACTGTAACACAAAAATTATGCCTGACTTTTCAGCCTGAAAATTTTGGACTCAAGACTGTAACATTCACTCCACCCTGAGTCTCCAGCTTGCTGGCCTACTCTACAGATTTTAGACTTGCCAGCCCCCACAAACATATGAGCCAATTCCTAAAACTCAAGCAATCTATCAATCTTGATCTCTACTTCTCCCCCTCTCCTATATGTGTGTGTGTGTGTGTGTATATATATATATATATATATATATATATATATATATATATATATACACACACACACACACAGTTTCTCTCATGAACCCTATTACATTCTGTGACCTTTAGCACAGAACCAGAAAATTTAGTAGTTTGGGGGGAAAAAAAAGATCTTACAGGCCACTTAATCTAGTCTCCACACAATGCAGGAATCTCCTTAACATTACTGCTGACTATCAACCAGTGTCTCCACACCTGAAAGGAGCTTAATAGTCACACACACACACACACACACACACACACACACACACACACGAAAATCATCCCTTTTAAATGGCTTCTATTATTGGACAACTCTCTCTCTAATTGGGGAAAAACAGAATCTGTGTAATTTTCAACCATCCAACTAATCCTAGTTGTACCTTCTAGAACTAAAAATGAACTACAAACAATTGCTGTTATCAGGAATATTCCATACAGTTTAGTTTAGATACAAATAAATTGGTAGGCAGAGTAACAGCCCCTAAAGATGTCCACTTCCTGATCCTCAAAATCTGTGAGTATGTTCCTTGACTTGGTGAAAGGGATCTTGTAGATAAGTTAAGAATTTTGAGATGAGGAGATTATCCTGGATTATCAGGGTGGGTCCAAGGTAATCACAAGAGTCTTTATAAGAAAGAGGGAGGCAGGAGAGTCAGGTGCAGAATGATGAAAGATAAGAAAGACTTGACCTGCTATTGCTGGCTTTGAAGATGAAGGAGTCATAAGCCAAGGAATATAGGCAGTCTCTAGAAACTGGAAAAATAAGAGAATGGATTCTCCTCAGAGCCGCCAGAAGGAAGGCAGCCCTGCAAACACCTCGATATCTAGCCCAGTGAAACCTGTTTTGGACTTCTGGCCTCCAGAACTGTAAGACACTAAATTTGTTTTGCTTCAAGTCACTAAATTTACGGTAATTTGCTACAGCAGAAATATGAAACGATTACAAATATATTAACATTTAAAAAATTAAATATGAGCAGCTAGAAAGATAAGCATATCAAAGTTTAATACAATTTAATGGGGCAAAAACATTTTATAAAATAGACTGGGGAATTCCCTGGCCGTCCAGTGGTTAGGACTCTGTGCTTTCACTGTTGAGGGTGTGGGTTCAATCCCTGGTCAGGGAACTAAGATCCCGGAAGCCATGCACTGCAGCCAAAAAACAAATTTTTTTTTTTTAAAAAAGGGACTATTTAACACTTCTGACAACCTCTGTACAAATGGCCTAGCAGCACTCTCCAAGTCATGCCCAACCCACCTCCCAAATTTGGGGGAAACTTAAATTTCACAGGATAAATGAGAATAAGATAAAGACCTTCTTTATTCTCAAAAGTGATGCATTTGTCTATTGATATACCTTTTTCTGGGTAAGAAAATAGCTTTCTTATAACTTTGGATTTGAAGTTAAAATGCTAACATATACTGTAGTAAGAGAAATATTGTGTATCAATGTGAATGTGGCACAAATTAATCACTATTTTCAAATTTAGCTATTGAGACACTTTTATACTAAACCTACCATTTAACTTGCCTCAAGAAAACTACTTGTCTGATTGTAGCTTTTACTTGAAAAATATTTTCTGACATTTGTATTTAAGTCATACACAAAGATTCAGGGGTAAACTTGAAACCAATACAGACATTTGAATGAAACTGTTATTTAAGAAAGCAATATGAAGGGGAGGATCTTCCAGATAAAAACCTTTCAAATATTTGAAGCCTAGGATCACATTTTCACTTAGTTTTTACTTCACCAAAGTATATCCAGTCCTTAAGCATTCCCCGAGTAAGATGTTTTTTGGCATCATCCCCATCCTCCTCATGACCCTCTGTTCCTCTGGACACATCTAGTTTGTCAGTATCCTTCTTAAATGTGTTCAGAACTGAGCAAAATGCTGCAAATGTGATCCCCCCAAATGCAAAGAATGTTAAATTCCTTATTCCAGAGACTTCATTCTTAGTAATTCAACTAGGGCTTACAGGCTATTAAGTCTTACACCTATTCAGCTGATTTCATTAAACTAAAGTACAGAATATACACGTACTCTTATTACATTTTAACTTATTCGTTCAAATAATCAGGCACAGGTTGACAACAAAGCACTCTTTGGGCAGAAGTATTCAATTAGCTATAAATCCATCTGACTGTACTATCTCCCAGATCACATTTCCTCATGTTGTCCACAAGAATATCATGAGAGACGCTGACAATGTGCTTTCCTGAACTCAAGATATGTTATTATGGCATCCTCCTATCATGCAATCCTATCAAAAAGGAAATGAAGTCAGTCTGGCCAGTCACTTAACCAGGGTCTCAGTTTCCTCATCTATAAAGAAAGGAAGTTGGACTAGATCCCTTTGAGCTATAAAATTCTATTATTCTAAAAGAGATTTTATCAGGTAGTAGAAAGATACTGAAATAAATAACGAAAGAAAGCTAACCCATGGGAGAGAGGCACCTTGTCATGAGTAATGAGTGGGGTGAAGCAGCGTCTGTAATCCCACGCTGATAACCCATAAACCAGAGGGGACTCTATCTTATTTCTCCTTCCACATAAAGTAAAGCCTCAATTCAGACTTTACCAATTATTAACTTGTGATGTTAGGTTCTGGAATAAAGATTAACACTGTGGAGTCACTGGAAAAAGAAACTTGATAAGCAAATGAATAATGAAACAATTATTTTCAAGCCCTCTAGAGATATTTAATTTCATGCAACCACTGAAACTGCAAATTGTTCTCAGTCATTGTGAAAGACACTGATTTGACTTTGGCTCTAGTTATTTACACTTAAAAACAGTAAGGTTAAATTTTAAAAAAATATATTATTCAGTCACACTTTTCCAATACTCAGGCTAGCCTTCCCTTTTCTGGTCAAAGTTTCATTTCACCCAAAAGGTAAAATGTATGTGAAGGATGCCCATAGTCTGAAGAACAGTACAAAAGCAAAATAAACAAAACGCACTCCCATTTCTGTTCTCTCTAGAATTTATCTCATGCCCTCTAGAGAAATGTCCTTTTCTTTAAGCCAGTAAATTTCAACAATTTTTGCTTATCGTTGCTCTTTTCTCAAGCTAAACTTACCCATGACTCCATTATATGAACACACAAAACAGCTAAATTCGGTAGGCCAAAGATTCTGCAAGACCCACTCACATGTGGAGAGTGGATTGTTGGTGGGTCACGATGTACAGATATACACCCATGCTCTCCAAGGCCGTTCAAGCTACTATTCAGAACCCTGTGGGAGCGCTCAGGAAGGGCACTGCATCCGCAGTGCTGTGCTTAGGGCTTCCTCCCTCAGGAAGCTGAACTGGTGAAGTTTCTCACTAGCCCTCTAGACTACCTGAGTATGAGGGCAGCAGCTTCTGCGTGATAATCATGATCATATTAGTGACTGATATTCTTTAGCTCTCTGAGAATAAAATACAATTTATAACATACAGTATACAGTTTAAGACATTTGACTTTTGAAACCATCTTTCGATTGCATGACATCAAAATAAGGACTATCTGTATCCTTATTTCACAACTGTAAATGTAAATATTATTGCCATGTTACAAAGGAAAATGGAGACTCAGAGAGACTAAGTTATTCAAGGTCGCAGACTATCTATAGAAAGTGAAGTGCCAATATGAGTTTGTATAATCCCAAATCCATGCTATTTCTACTGCAACACACTGCCACTCAAAGATGACACAAAGTTTACCATGAAGGAGCTCACAGCCTAGGACCCTACAAAATTAATAAGGCAGAAAGAAAAGGGTATAATGTTTGAATACTATACAACAAGAACACAGTCATACATTTCTTGTGTAATAAAGCAAAAAGAATGTTTTTAAAAGCAAAATATAAGTATCACAAGAAAGGTAGACATTAGATCAGAAAAAGAAAAGATTAAGAAAAACTGGAAAAGACATTTAGAAAAGATAGTGTTCTAGGTGTTGAAAATAAATATGACTTCGACATTCAGAAGTGTGATAGAACACTTCAGGCAGGGGAAAGAACATGAACGAAGACACACAAAAAGGAAAATACAAGGCATATATGTAGAACAGCAAATATTTCAGATCTGTTAACACAGTGTTTCCTACATTTCCCAGATAAGATTTCCAGTGAATTCATTAAAAGTACAGATTCTCAGGTTTCTCCCTCGGAGATTTTGATTCAGTAGGTGTGAGATGGGGTCTAGGAATTTAATTTTTTTTTAAAGTACTACAAGTGACTTTTTTATTACTAAGGAAGTTTAAGAAGCATTAGACTAAAGGACAGAGTTGGCAAAGGGGAGTCGTGAAAGAAGCAGCTTGAAATAATAGGCCAAGGAATTTGGCCTTATTTCTATAGTCAACAGAAAGCAACTATAACATCTTAATCAGGCTTCAGGAAGACTATTCTGATAGTAAAGAGTGGAAGGGAAAAAAGAGAAGGGAGATGGGAGACCAGTCTGTAGACTAGGGCTGCAGCCCAGGCTAGAGATAATAAAGCCTGGAACAAGGGTAATAGTAAAATAAATTAAAAAGAAAAAACAGATTTGAGATACGCCATGGATGAAAAATTGGTAGAACAGTTCAACTAACTGGTTGTGCAAGAAAAAAAATAAGAAAAACGTCAAATAAATCTAAAATTCTTCTTTAGGGGGCACTGATACCAGGGAATTAGAAAGAGAAGTCACAGAACAGGGAGAAGTTTGGGAAGAAAAGATAATGCATTAAGCCTTTGGCTAGGGCTTGGGTAACAAGTGAGATATTTAAATATAGAGATGTCTAGTAGGCAGCTGGAGAAAAGAAAAGTAAGTCAGCCTAGAGATACAGATTTGAGAGTCTGAAACAAACATTTGATAATTTTATCACAGAGCACCCTCAATTTAAAAGTCAGACAAGAGAATTGTGATGACACCATACTAGAGTTATCCTACTTATTTGATAATGGACTGTGGGTTGCAATTTTCTTGGCAGAGAGGAAAGAATTTACTTGGTCTTTCTACTGTTTAAAGTGTTTTACAGGTTTAAGAGCAAACATAAAAAGCAAGCTAGAACTATCTACGGTGGTATCTTTCATATTTCAACCTTGTAGCAAACACAAATTGCTTTTGGAGTATCCAGTTCACTATAATTAAGTAGAAGTTAAACATTATTATTTTTTCTTTTTTTACTTTGTGCAAAAGTAAGCAGCAGGAGGAAGATATGCTTTAAACGTTTAAGACATGCTGTTGCTACCAATAGAAAAAATTCAAACTAATTTCCTAGTAGAGTCAATCTCAAAGTAATTGTGCACAAAAGTTATTTTAGACCAGAAATTTAATTCAACAAAGGATTGACAGAAAAATTCCTTTTGCCTACACTTGCTCTACAAGGCTGCTAAACTTAGTACTACCCAAGACCCTACAGAAGTTAGGGAAGGGCAGTGGGCCGACTGCATTGAGCTGACCCCCACCCCAGAATGCTGTGCTACCAGTGAAATTTCTTGCCAGCCTTTTAGAAGGAGGCAGCTTTTTTTTCCGGCCGCACCGCTTAGCATATGGGATCTTGGTTCTGAGACCAGGAATGGAACCTGCGTCCCCTGCAGTGGAAGCTCAGAATCTTAACCACTGGACCGCCAGGGAAGTCCCTTAGAAGGAGGCAGCTTTTGCAGCATTCAAAATCACATTAGATGCTTTAATAGCTATAGAAACCTAAGTTCAAAATTCTGATTCCACGACCTCCTAATTACACAGTCTTAGGCAAGCAACTTAACATCTCAGTATTGATTTCGTCATTTACAAAACAGGAACAGTAACATCCATATCACATGGTTGTTATAGAGATTACATAAAATAAATACTTAGCACAGATAAGAAGAAAAATCATTACAACGCAGTATAACACGTGTTTGATGGCTCAGCCTGGGTGAAAGTTGTCTTGGGGAGGGAGGCAGAGGTAGTGAGGAGTTAATAATGGAGGTAAATTTTAAAAGGAAAAATAAAAATTAGCCAAATAAAGGAGAGCACACACTCCAAGCAAAAGAAAAAAAGGGGTTGGGGGGACACTGGGGAAGGCATGGATACGCAAGGAAACTTGACATCTTCACAAAACATCAGTGAAAAGGAATCCTGGAAATTCCCAGATCTAACATTCATGATTTTTTCCATTTACAAATATACCTACAGGATCATGACATACAGTGAATCTTTCATTTTGATTAGGGACAAATTTGAATCATGAATAATATAAGACTAGTATACTGACGATGACTTCTGAGATACCAGGGTAACAGTGATTGGTGATGTTGATAAGGAATAGGAAAAGGAGGTTTTCATGTAAAGATGGATTTAATTTTGATATCTAAAATAGAGATGTTTCCTAAAGGCAACTCAGAATGAGGGACAAGAGCCCAGAAGAAATATTTGGCCTTGTCTCCTAGAGTTCAGAATGTTAGTATACGTGTGGTAACTGAATCCATGCTATCAAATAGATCAATCAAGGATACTGAAGCCAGCAAAAAAAAAAAAAAAAAAAGACTAAATATTTCTTATACATGTCCATTTTAATTCAGTTTTAATGCAAGGGGTATAAATAGAGTGCTTACTCTATGCCCAATATTAGCCTACCAAAACCAGGCTCAACGATGAGGGAAGCATATGGATAAAGAAGTAAAGACAAGGGTAAAAATAATGTGCTTTTAAGTCGATGCTATTGTAAGTGTCAGTAAGAAACAGGTGACTACATCAAGCAAGTAAGGTAGTACTAGGTTACAGGGTTTTAATTACATACTACAGTAAAGACTTTGAATCTTATCCTTTAGGTCTCAGTGTTCACTAATTTTTAAGAAAGAAAGACATACGAAAATTTGGGGGAGTAAAAACCCTTGAAGATGATTTTCTTGGGGCATATTTGTCAGAATCACTGCTTTAAACAATGGTGGGGCACTGTAGGTGTTTCAGCAATGAGTACTGTGATGAAAGTGATATTGAGGAAAACCATACTTAAAGGCCTATGGTGAGCATTGGTGGGATAAAGGACAGGAGGCAATGTATAACCTTGAGACATGGATTTTATAGTGAGACAGATGTAGGTTCAACTCCCAGCTCTAGCTACTTATTAGTTATGTGACTTTGAGCAAATTACAACCTATTCATACCTTAATTTATTCATAGGTAAAATGGGAATGATAATTCCTATCTAAAGAGCTGTGATGATAATTAATGAAATGATTAAATACATATAAATAATACTAAAATGAATACAAGAGCTTTGGTCTGTCACTGTTTATTCCAGTAATGATAATTACAAAATCATCTGGCAATCCAATTAAACCAAGCATAATTAAAATCTGAATCATAAAATTAAATAATTCTTTAACTCTAGTTGTAACTGATTTTTTAAAATGCCAGATTAAAAAAAAATAACTATCTCAAATCATCTCAGAAGTTGCAAATATTACGGACCACAGATCATTTTATGAATTGGTTCAATGAACACTTACTGAATGTGTACCATGTAAAACATGCTGTGCTATGTATAGCAGGAGATTAAAAAATGAGTGAGATATAGACCCTAATCTCTTTTATAATTCAGAACAAAGGGCAAATTAAGAGTTTTACCTGACTAACTCGATTTACTTCCTCCTCTTCTTCCTCAGCTTCCTCTCCAAATGAAAGTAAACTAAAATTTCTGATCAGAAATAAAGAAAAAAAAAAAAAAGAAGGAAAAAAGAATTAAAGAAAAAATTTAGGAAGAAAAAGTTAAACAAAACTTATAAATATCCTACTTTCAAAGCAATAGAACCATTAAATACACTAAGTCAAGCATGACAGAAATAATTAAAGCTTTTTATAGTTACCAAAACTGGTGAGCAAAATGGGGATTTCTAAAAAACTAATAAACATATAGCTCTGAGAGTACTACAAATGGGAAGCAATTTATCTAGTGTCTGCCAAAACAATCTTAATATTTTAAAATTAATAAGTTAAACAAAATTGTCAAAAAAAGCAATAAATTTAGCTAACCAAATGGTACATGGGAAGAAAAATCAAGTTTGTCTTTTTTGAGCCTTCAAATTAATATATCACAAGGAAGATAAATAATAAGTTATTAAAACTCTCCTTTCAAATATTGGAAAAATAAAAGATTTGGCCACAAAAGAGGAATTTCATTTAAAAACTTAGATATAATCAATAACTACCACATCATCCCTATTATATTTGCTATGAATTAAAAACAAAAACATCCAACTTTTGGGCTTGTTGTCAAGATAAATCACAGTTATGGAATATTATATCTGAATATAGTGACAGTGACCTTTCACCCAGAAATAAATTAGTTAAAATAAATAATTAAAAATAAAAGGAAATCAAATATAAAGCTGTATAAGAAGTTATTTTCCCACAAGATAGCAACGGCTTATTAAAGTGTCTGGCTCATATGTGACAGTTTAATAATAGCAACTTAACTTACTTACATTGTAGGATATCAAGAAAAGAAATGAATATATATTGAATACCTACACTATTGGGTGTTTTCAAATTCCCCTTCTCATTTAATCTTCATTATAACCAGGTGTTGTATTATAAATCTCCATTTTATAAGATGGGGAAACTGAAGCTCAGAAAGATTAATAAACTTTGCTTCTTATAACTGGGGCAGGCAGTATTATACTTAAAACTGTCTGACTCTAACACTTGTAAGTACAATAAAATCCCTAATACGACGCTACAGTTCAGTAAAAAAGTTGAAATCCAACTCTCTGATATCTATTTTAATAAAATAGACAAAATAATCTAAAGAACATTGTTCACAAATTACTGAAATTTATTAAAAGAAGAAATTTCTATTTTTAGAAAACTATCCTTAGGAAATAATACAGAAACAGCTCTATGTTTAAATATATTTATAATAAGATTATCTTAATAGCACCAAAAAATAAGAGTGAAAAGTTAAATAATGTAACCAGGTGGTCATTATATCCTTCATACTTTACTTTCTAAGTTCTTTATCCTGAGCATATATTAATGGAAAAACAAGTAAAAAACAAAAAAATTTCTCAATAACTCATTTACATAAATAAGTCTTGTAGTGATCATAAATATTTACCTACTTTTTAACACAGATTTCATATGGACATCGCAGACAATACTTATTTACCTTAAGGTTTTAAAGTTATATATTGTATTTGAATATAAGAAATGTACATTTAGAAAAACACACGCACAATATAATTTAGATAGTACCTCTTGGTCCAAACTGACCTCCCCTCACTACTAAACAATTGTTACTAAAGGAAATAAAGTGAACTAAATGAACCAGTGTTGCTTTTCAAGCTGAGGAGAAAATCTTTCTACTCTGATTATTACTTTGTGCCTCTGGGTTTCAATTTCTTTACTTCCTCCTCTGGTTTCTCTTTTTTTGGCTTTTTTATTTCTCTTGGAATGATGTCATCAAAAGGATTAAACAAAACCTATGGAAAGAAATATTTTGAAAACACGATTCAATTTTATAAAATTTCACAAAAACTTAAAACCAATATTTAATTATGTTGCCATTAGTGTCTATAATTTTTCCTCACATAACCACTACAAGCATAATGATATATACTTCCACTTACATGGCCTCACTGGATTCTCCCAGTAATCCAATATGCTACTAAGTAAAAGGTATTTTATCCCTATTTTACAAAAGGGAAAAATATTCAAGAAAACATAACACATAGTAAGAGAGACAAACTCAGGTATTTTGACTCCAAATCAAATGCTCTAAGGTCCTTGCTTCCTCAATGAAGAATCACTCTTAAATTACCTAAGATATCACTTCACTGGGCTAAATAAACCTAATTCATCCAGCTTTCCATTATGAGTCCAGTATTGCACTCATTGGATTACCAGCTGAAGTTTTATCTTTGAATTCGAAATCTTCAATTAAAAAAGTTCTTAATCAGAAACTGTGACTAAATTACAGAGATAAAATCTAAGTAGTGATGTTAATTTCATCTAATAATTTAACAATACAAATAATCAATTTCTCTTAAGTGATAATTTAAGTAATGTATCCCATAATAATCACGCTCCTACCTCACAACATTTTATTTTGTGTGGATTACGTGGTCTTTCTTCATCATCAATGTCTACTTCTGTCAGTCGTAGCATGTTATATACTGTATCCCCTGTAATCTAACAAATAAAAAAGAAAATTTAATTGAAAAATAGTAAATTCATTCTTTGAAATAAGGGAGGACTTTTGAAAATATTTTTTAAATAACTGAAAGGGAATTTCATATTGTTATATAAGAGTATACGCATTAAATGGTATAAAAAAGCAACATCATCCTAAGGGGAAAAGGCATTGATGAAGTTTAATCCCTCAGTAAGATTTCTGAGAAATTTCCAATATATACTTAATGTCAGTTTTTATTAAAAATATAATGCCAAATAACCTCCTTCTGAATGACTACTTTTTGTTCAAACATTATAAACAAATTTACACTTTAGAATAGGGTAGAACAAGCAAATAACAATAACAATGTGGTAAGTGCTCTGCAGACATTATTAAAGGCATTCTCCAAAGAGATAAAGTTGATTGTTTTTAGAGGTCGGCCATGTCTGCTAGAGTGGGCTAAATACATATTTCAGGGAATCCTATACAGAACATCCAATGATTCCACTTTTGGTTTGTTTTACTTTTAGCAAGGATACGAAAGAGTAATATAACCCAGATAACTTCTAAGCCCTGGAAGTTATATCAAATAAAAGAGAAATGGAATTTTTAAAAAAGACATTATCTCATTTAATCCTCAAAACATCCTAAAAGTAGGTACTATCATTATCTTGCTTTTCCAGATAAGAAAATTGCGGTTCAAAGAAGTTATACAGCCGACAGTGACGGCCATTCTGACTTGTAACCACTATGCTATACTTTGTCTCTAATGTGTAAGTTATATAACATCAATTGTAAACAGTGGTGCAGAATGGCAACATAAATCTCATTTTATTATATACTTATTTTTTGTAAATAATAGGAAGGAAAATCTGTGAACATCAGACAACCTGTGTTGGAGTGACTCAAATGCACCAATGCATATTTCTTAATCCACGTTAAGTATTAAGCAACAATACTGTATTGAATGTTTTTGGCATGACTCCTCTTATTCAACATTTCTAAAAAGTTCTAAAATAATACCAGTTTTCCAGTTGTGCTAAGTGTGTTCTTTCCCTTTTCATCTTTTGCCTAAGATGGGGGAAACCATTCTTGTTGAACCAGCAGAGGGAGCTGATGCACTAGTGATGTCTAACACACCTAAGACTTAATAAAACTATCTGGGAAAATACTGGAATATTTATGAAAAGGGAGAAGCATGAGAAAAAAAAATCTTCAGAATCCTTTTAAAGAAAACTATTGAAAATTCTATGGAAATGATAATCTCTGATATGATGTTAAATGTAAGCAGGATTAAATAGGTATTGTTCAAAGTAATATTTCAGGTAAAAAGTTTTAATGTTGGGACTTCCCTGGTGGAGCAGTGGTTAAGAATCCACTTGCCAATGCAGGGGACATGGGTTCGATCCCGGGTCCAGGAAGATCCCACATGTGGAGCAACTAAGCCTATGTGCCCCAACTACTGAGCCTGTGCTCTAGAACCCGCGAGCCACAACTACTGAAGCCGGCGTGCTTACAGCCCGTGCTCCACAACAAGAGAAGCCACCGCAATGAGTAGCCCGCACACTGCAACGAAGAGTAGCCCCCGCTCGCTGCAACTTGAGAAAGCCCAGGCACAGCAGTGAAGACCCAACACAGCCAAAAATAAATAAATTTATTTTAAAAAAAAAGTTTTAATGTTAACACAAGTTCCACTTTAAACTGAAGGGAATTCATCATTAACAAGATAAACTTTAAACTACTAAATGTTATTACCTAGGTGTCTTTCTAAAAATTTTAAAACAGTAGCAGCTGAGTGACGTAATAGTTAATAATACCATTAATACAATTTTAGAAAACAGAAAAATTTAAAGTTAAAACCAATGACTTGTTTGAAAAACACACACAAAAATTCAGGTGGTTCCTCATAGTTTATTATAACAGGAATATACAGTATTCCATCATTTTTAGTAATAATAAATAAATATCCTAGGGAATATTTTTATGAAGGCAGCTCTTAGATAAGTTGATCATATATATCATAGAAGCTTAAGATAACTGGATACGAACCTTTCCAAAGATGGTGTGCTTATTGTTAAGTTCATCTGCTCGACCCAGTGTAAAGAAAAACTGACTGCCATTATCATGAGGACCAGCATTTGCCATGGCAACCAGTCCTCTCCGATTAAAACGCAACCGTGAGTGGAATTCATCCTGAACATTAAAAAAAAAAGATTTAGTGAATGTCCTCAGTTATAAGGCCCTTCATATTTCAGCTAACAAGCAAGGTCCCATACAACTTCTAACCAAAAATGCTGAAGTTTTATTTAGCTGATTTTCACATATAATCAAATCCAATATCTACAGTTCCTGCAATTCTATTAAACTTCACTAGCCTGTAAGTATCTTCTAAATATACTCAGCCACAAATTTAGCCTGTTTTGTGGAAAGCTTACTACTTACACAGAGGAAGGGTACTCAAGGGGAATGGATTTCTGAGTCATTTCGCTATTCTTCTCATCTCTCAAAGCCATCTAAGCATTTAGAACCTTCTATTTTTTTTTCTCCAGGATAACTACTTTTGAATCATTACAGAGTCTTCAACTATTCCCTTCCTGACCCCATTCTAAATGTCATGAAACAATTGTTTTCTTCTTATTTTTTAATTCAAGGAATCTAGTATGATTATGTTATGTGCTTCACTGTGTTTTTTAAAGTCCTAAGTTGAATCATCTCTGAACTGGCACTGGTCCCATTTGACAGTTTTCAAAAGAGCAGGAGCAAGCCATTCTAAGGTGGTTTTCTTGCTAGGGCAGGATTACATAACATATACATTAGTCTCTTAGTTAATAGAAGACCTGATACTAGACTCATTTATAATATAGGCATGTTATGTAATCAATGTTTTTCAGAAAGGAAGTTCTGTTTCCTTAATAAATTCGTCTCAAGGGATTTGAACTCAAAGAATCATAACTCTGGATACTGTATTAAAAATGACCTAATTGAAAAACTTACCAAGATATCTGTATCATTTGAATATAATAAGCAAAAATCTCAATTTAGAAAGGAACTGTCACAAAGAGCTATTCTGTTAAACCAAATAATAGAATAAAGGAATGCTTCCTACCAGATGGAGGCTCTAAAATAATGAGATATCTCAATTTTGTAAAATATAAAATAGTCTAACAGTGACATTTGAGACTCTTTTATAACCATTTCACATGCTCTAAGGCCACTATCATATGAAAATTAAAGCAAACAGTTGAAGTATTTTTCTCAAGAATCATACAGTAACCCAATATAAAATTAAAGGAAATTCCAGATACTCTATCTTACTAGTATAAATTTGAAGTTTTTAAAAATTCACATATTTTAAGAGCTATTGATGCTTACTCATTAAAAGAACATAATATTGATACCATCAGATTAATAAATAACCCTGCTTTTAGCTTTTACTTGAACCCCCTGCTATCCTTTATATCTTAATTATGACATTAACTTTTTTTCTTTTTAGATCTATGTTGGCAGTTAACAAAACACTGACCTATTCTTGATTAAAACCCACAGCTCTTCTAACTTTTATGTTGCTTCTTCCTTCTGTTTCCCCTTCTGATTTCTTGTTACAGCATGCATTTTGTGCTACAGAGGTCTATTGTGTACAATTTAAAATGAATTCTGCTATGGACTGAATTGTGTCCTCTCATAGTTCATATGTTGAAGCACTAACCTACAATGTGACTGTACTGGAGATAGGGCCCATAAGAAGATGAAAAAGGTTAAATGACTTCACAAGAGTGAAGTCCTAATCCAGTAGGGCTGGTGCCCTTAATAGAAGAGGAAGAAACACTAGGACGTTCTCTCTCCACCATGGGAAGACACAGCAAGAAGGCAGCCATTTGTAAGCCAGGAAGAGAAGCTTCACAGAACTGTATGCTAGCACCTTGATCTTGGACTTCCTAGCCTCCAGAACTGTGAGAAATAAATTCCTATTGTTTAAAGCACCCAGTCAGAGGTATTTTGTTATAGCAGTTCAAGCAGATTAATATAAATTCTATACAGTGTTAAATAAAATGTTTTAAAATAGGATGGCATATGCAATGTTCTAGAAATGTTTTACACATACAAAGTTGCCGAGATCAGATACAGTCAGATATCGGGAAATCTGTTATATAGTCTTTTTTTCTGACTCACATTTTCCTCACTACCACCTTTAGCTCCATCTGGATTCAATCTAGCATAAAACGTTGTGACAAGACAACTTAGAAAGAATGCTTGATGGGGTAAGTGCTGCTCTTATTCTGTATAATCCTAAATATATGATAGACCCGATTTTGTGCACTAATGTAAAATGCATTTTCTTCTATGGGGGACAATCATTTTTAATTAAGCAATCCAAGCTGACTTGAAAATAGATAAAAAATATTCAGTCTCACCTTGAATGGGGCTCCATAGATAGACTCTCCACCAGTCCCTGTACCAGTAGGATCTCCCCCTTGGACTATAAAACCAGGTACAACTCTATGAAATATGGTGTTGTCATAATATGCTGGAAGAAAATAAAAAGAATTTATCATTCTTTTTCTGATTTTTCATTGTTAGTGTAAAGAACTGCAACAGATTTCTGTATGTTAATCTTGTATCCTGCTACGTTGCTAAAATTGTTTATCAGTTCTAATAGTTTTTGTGTGGTGTCTAAGTTTTCTACATAGAGTATCATATCATCTTCATATAATGACAATTTTACCTCTTCCCTTCCAATTTGGATACCTTTTATTGCTTTTTCTTGTCTGACTGCTATGGCTAGGACTTCCAATACTATGTTGAATAGAAGTGGTGAGAGTGGGCATCCTTATCTGGTTCCAGATTTTGGCAAGAAAGCTTTCAGTTTTTCACCACTGAGTATTATGTTGGCTGTGGGTTTGTCATAAATAGCGTTTATTATGGTGAGATATGTTTACTTCATACCCACTTTGGTGAGAGTTTTTATCATGAATGGATGCTGAATTTTATCAAATGCTTTTTCTGCATTTATTGAGATGATCATGTGGTTTTTGTTTTTTCTTTTGTTGACAAAACAATCCCTTTTAAAATCACATAAAAAAATAAAATATGTAGGAATAAACCTGACCAAGGAGGTGAAAGACCTATATGCTGAGAACTATGAAACATTGATAAAGGAAACTGAAAATGATTCAAAGAAATGGAAAGATATCCCATGCTCTTAGACTGGAACAATTAATATTGTTAAAATGACCATACTACCCAAAGCAATCTACATATTTAATGTGATCCCTATAAATTACCTATGACATTTTTCATGGAACTAGATCTAATAATCCTAAAATTTATATGGAACCACAAAAGACCCAGAATTGCCAAGCAATCCTGAGAAAAAAGAACAAGGGTGGAGGCATAACTCTCCAAGACTTCAGACAATACTACAGAACCACAGCAATCAAAACACTGTGGTATTGACCCCAAAACAGATATATGGATCAAGAGAAAGGAATAGAGGGCACACACCTATGGTCAATTGATCTTCAACAAAGGAGGCAAAAATACACAACAGAGAAAAGACAGTCTCTTCAACAAGTGGTATTGGGAAAGTTGGACAGCTGCATGTAAATCAATGAACTTAGAACACTCCCTCACACCAAACACAAATACAAACTCAAAATGGCTTAAAGACTTAAATGGAAGACATGACACCATAAGACTCCTGGAAGAGAACATAAGCAAAACATTCTCTGACATAAATCATAGCAATGCTTTCTTAGGTCAGTCTCCCAAAACAAAAGAAATAAAAGCAAAAGTAAACAAATGGGACCTAATCAAACTTACAAGCTTTTGCACAGCAAAGAAAACCATATACAAAGTGAAAAGACAATCTACAGAATGGGAGAAATTATTTGCAAAACATGAGACTGACAGGGATTAATATCAACAATATACAAACAGCTCAATATAAACAAAGAAACAACCCAATCAAAAATGGGCAGAAGATGTAAATAGACATTTCTCCAAAGAAGACATACAGATGGCTAACAGGCACATAAAAAGTTGCTCAACATCACTAATAATTAGAGAAATGCAAATCAAAACTATAATGAGGTATCACCTCACACCAGTCAGAATGGCCATCATGAAAAAGTCTACAAATAATAAATGCTGAAGAGGTGTGGAAAAAAGGGAACCCTCCTACACTGTTGGTGGGAATGTAAATTGGTGCAGCCACTATGGAGAACAGTATGGAGGTTCCTTAAAATAACTTAAAATAGAGTTACCATATGATCCAGCAATCCCACTCCTGGGCATATATCCAGAAAAGACAAAAATTGAAATTTGAAAAGATACATGCACCCCATTGTTCATACGGCATTATTTACAATAGCCAAGACATGGAAGCAACCTAAGTGTCCATCAACAGCTGAACGGATAAAGAAGATGTGGTGTGTATATATATATATATATATATATATATATATATATATATATGTATATATTACTTAGCCATAAAAAGGAATGAAATAATACCATTGGCAGCAACATGAATGGACTATAGATTATCATATAAAGTGAAGTAAGTCAGAGAAAGACAAATATCATATGATATCACTTATATGTGGAATCTAAAAAATGATACAAATGAACTTAATTACAAAACAGAAAGAGACTCACAGACATAGAAAACATAGAAAACAAACTTATGGTTACCAAAGGGGAAAGGGGTGGGGAGGGATAAAACAGGAGTTTGGGATTAACAGATACACACTACTATATATATAAAATAGATAAACAACAAGGACCAATGTATAGCACAGAAAACTATATCTTGCAATAACCTATAATGGAAAAAAATCTGAGAGAGAATATCTATCTACCTATATCTATATATATATCTTAATTACTTTGTTGTACACCTGAAACTAATACAACATTGTAAATCAACCATACTTTAATAAAAGAAAAATTTATCAATGTCTAAAACTAAGTGTATCTATAGTTATCAGAGTAAATACAACTAGTCACAAGATTTTTTCCCCCAGAACGTTAAATAGGCTCCTAAACCAAAATCTTTTCTTCTGTATTATAAAATATCTACTCAAGGGGTTTCCCTGGTGGCGCAGTGGTTGAGAGTCCGCCTGCCGATGCAGGGGACGCGGGTTCGTGCCCCAGTCCGGGAAGATCCCACATGCCGCGGAGCGGCTGGGCCCGTGAGCCATGGCTGCTGAGCCTGTGCGTCCGGAGCCTGTGCTCCGCAATGGGAGAGGCCACAACAATGAGAGGCCCGCGTACTGCAAAAAAAAAAAAAAAAAACAACTACTCAAAACGGAACAATTTCTATAGAAACCATGGTAGTGGTTGTTTCATATCTACTTTCAGGATTCTCTTAAACTCCGGATTACAGTTTTCAAAATAAAAATTGGAGAGTTTTGGTATAGATCTGTGGTTCTCAACTGCGGTGAGGAGAAGCAGCATTTTTCTCCCTAGGGGACACTTGTCAATGTCTAGAAATATTTGGTTTTCACACATGGGAGATGTTACTGGCATCTAGTAGGTAGAGGCCAGGGATACTGGTAAACATCCTACAAAGCACAGGAAGCCCCTACAACAAAGAATTACTGGCTCAAAATGTCAACAGTCCTGGAGATTGAGAAACCCTCATAGAGATAAATACCTTACCTCCTAATTCTTCCTCTTCTCCCCATAGAAAATTAACTTATATAAACAACATACAAACCCAAAATATATCAAAATTACTCACTGATTATAGGTCTAGCACCATCAATGCACCACCCTCAAGAAATTTTCAATAAATAAATTAACACAATACATGAGTCCAATTAGACTCTCAGTAAGTTTGCTAAATGAAGAAAATTACTTATATTTATATATATTAATGGGAAGCTATAAACATACAAGAGAGATCATATATGATCTCCTAATTGATTGAGCTGGATTCAGTTATTGAGCATAGTCATAATTTAATCACATGCTGAGGAATGCAAAGCAAAGAGATGGAAAGAGCATAGTTCACTAAAGTCTTTACTGAGCTGCAGAACTTCTGGACACCAGATTTCTTACCAAAGAGGATGATAAATGTCTTCATTAATTAAATAATTTTGAGTTGAGTCTTCTATTACTTGAAACTGAACCAACCCAACTCATTCAATGACAGATACTTATCAAGTGCCTACTGTGGGCCAGACACTGTAATGATACAATTACTGACATAATTCATAAAACACCAATTGCATGAGTACTTTGTGATACTTTATTAGTCAAAACATGACTATGGTTTATCATAATTCATGAAGTACTATAATACTGTGGCTTGCAGGCACCCTCATAATTATTTACATTTGCAAGCTATAACTGGAAGTAAAATCCACATTTTAAAAAATGTAATCTGTAATCTAACAACTGTATCCAGTTCATAGGATGGATTGGAAGAAGCAGAAAGGAAGATTAATGGAGTTTTTTCAATCGCTTCTCCCAGTGAAGAGCTGTTAGGCTATGTTCACAAGAACTCCCCAGTACAGACAAGTTCTCCTTGGTTACAAACCAGAAACTGTAAAAATCAAGAAGTCTACAAGTATTTCTCCTGTATCCCTAAGTAACCATTTACTCTGATTAAAAATGTATATAGCAGTCAGGAATTCTGAGCCTTGCCTCTTGTTAGCTGTGCAATCTTAAACTCAATTTTCTTTCTTTTTTTTTTCTCTTTTTTTTCCTCTCTCTTTTTTTAAATTGAGATATAATTGACACATAACATTACACTAGTTTCAGATGTACAACATAGTGATTCAATATTTGTATATATTGTGAAATGTTCACGGACAATAAAGCTAGTTAACATTCATCACCATACATGGTTACAAAATTATTTTTCTTGTGATGAGAACTTTTAAGATCTACTGTCTTAGCAACTTCCAAATATGCAATACAGTATTATTAACTACAGTCATCATACTGCACATGTAATTTTCTCATTATAAAACTAATAATATAAATTCACTCACAGTGCTGTTCTGAAGATTAAATAAGATAATGTGGAGGCAACCTATAAATTTTCAAGGTCAAAACAAATGTGAGGTCAGACTTTAATATTTTCACTTAAATTCTACAAATCCATACTCAAATTTGAATACTTACCTGAGTATGTATCAAAAAGTAAAAATAATCCTTTATGCCCATAATATGCAATCAACAGTTTTTTTATTATTTTTTTAATTTTATTTATTTTTTTATACACCAGGTTCTTATTAGTCATCAGTGTATACATGTCATTCCCAATCTCCCAATTCATCACACCACCAGCACCACCCACCACTGCTTTCCCCCGCTTGGTGTCCATATGTTTGTTCTCTACATCTGTGTCTCAATTTCTGCCCTGCAAACGGGTTCATCTGTACCATTTTTCTAGGTTCCACATATATGCATTAATATGCGATATTTGTTTTTCTCTTTCTGACTTACTTTGCTGTGACAGTCTCTGTGACAGATTCATCCACATCTCTACACATGACCCAATTTCGTTCCTTTTTATGGCTGAGTAATATTCCATTGTATATATGTACCACATCTTCTTTACCCATTCATTTGTCGATGGGCATTTAGGTTGCTTCCATGACCTAGCTATTGTAAATAGTGCATGCAATCAACAGTTTTTGAGCACATGATCAGATTTACTTTTTCAAAGGATCACTTAAACTCCATAATGAAGAACTGATTGGAAGTAACAAGGTTGAGAGAGAGAGAGAGAGAGAGCAACTGTTGTCCTAAGAGTCAAGACCTGACTATGGCTTATTTTGAGGCACAGATTCAAGAATTCTCTAGGAAGCAGGATCTATAAGGCTCAGAGATCTATTAGATATGAGGGAAGGGGGACATGAAAGAGGTCTTTATTACTTGTGCTTTCCAATTTTAAAATTACCCATCTTATTTCTTTTTCCTATTAAGTATTTCAGTGATGTTGGATTTTAGCTTTAAGCTTTCCTTTATTTTCCTAATTATATTCTTGTTGGATAAATGAAATTATTATACTACTACATATATTGAGTAGAAATTTTCTATAATTTCTCTACACCTTAAATTTTGTACTCTATTGTGCCTAGAATTGCAAATTTCCAAATAATTTCCATATCCATTATTTCCATTTCCTTGTAATTTATTAATAATCACTGTTGAACTATGCATTTATACTTACAGCTTACCATGTGCTTAAAAGATCTTCCTGCTTGCAATAATGTTTGACGTCCTTCTTAAATGTTTATGTATCATTCCCATAAGTATTTTGAAAGGGTTTTATTATCTCATTATGTGTGTTCAAAATATCCTCCTGAATTTTTCCAGTATTGAAAAAAAGAAATTTACATGTACCTCAAATAGGAAATGAAGTTTCTATTCGGATGCCGTGAGTCTGCTATTTGTCATTATGTTTTTTATTTCTGGCTGTACAATGTATGGGTATCATGACATATTTTGACTAATTATATTTCTGCCCAAGTATTAATACACACAGGAATATATATTTGCATTTTAAAATCATATATATCTGGTTCTTCTTCTAGAATTTTGTTTTGTGTTTAATTTTGTAAATATTATCATTAATAACTTTTTATTTAAATCTCCTTTGTGAGCTCTCTATTTTAGCCTCTTGGGTTTTTTTAAACGAACATTTTAGTTTTGTAAGATATTTCTTTAAATCTCTTACCATATACTTACGTTTGTAACTTCTAAAAAATTATTAAAACTCTTGTTAAAGGAGGAAGGGGATAAAAGATAACTGATGAAGCACGGACATTCAGGAGACAGGGCTGAGGTAAAATTTCACAGGAGTTAATAGTCACATAAAGTATAAAAATTTGGATTTTCTTATCTACTTCTCTTTCTGTTCCCCACTTTGTTTTTCAGACCTAAAATTCTTCTCCTTCCTCATTCTTCAGAAGAACTAACAAAATTTTCAAAGATAACAAGCTTCCCTTTCCTTCTCTTCTTTTTTAACCTACTTTTTAAACTTAAAATTTTTTAAAATTTTCACTCATTTTTAAATGTTTACCTATCTATCCTACAAAGACCTGAAATCCAAGGTTAAGTCTGTGTAACTGTAAATGTTTTGTTTTCATAAAAACTAAAAACTCCCCCCAGACACAGAAAGACAAATACTGTATATTCCTACTTATATGTGGAATCTAAAGAAGTTCAACTCATAGAAACAGAGAGTAGAATGGTGGTTGCCACAGGCTGGAGGTGATGGGGGAAATGGGAAGATGTTGGTCAAAAAGATACAGATTTTCAGTTATAAGATGAATAAGTTCTGGGGATCCAATGCACAGCATGGTGATCTTAGTTAATAATACTGTATTGTATACTAGAAATTTGTACATCTCATGTTCTCACCACATACACTCACACAAAAAGGTAACTATGTGAGGTGGCAGATATGTTACTTAACTTGATTGTGGTAATCATTTCACAACGTATACATATATTAAGTCATCACATTGTACACCTTTAAAAAACTCATGTTGTATAATCTAAATATATACAATTTCTGTCAATCATACCTCAGTAAAGCTGGAAAAAAAATACTAAGAATTTCCCTTTAACTGTGAACACCATTTTAGTTGAGAGCCATATCTGAGGCTGTGCTTCCACTTGCTCATTTTTATTTATTTGCTTTTTAATTTTGGAAATCATGTCCTTTTTTTAAAATATTGATATGACCATTACAAGATCTAGAAATATCATCATTTGTTTAAATAATACAATCAGAGAATTAAAATGAGGTTCTCTGAATTAAAATTTTAAAACCTTGACTTTATTCATTTAGGAGCTTTATTTAAATTAGTTTTCTCAGGCTTCTTGTTAGCCTTTGCAATAATAATTCTATTTCTCACCTATTCAATTAAAAGAATTGTTCTAATTATTTTTTCTTATTATTTTTCTATTCTTTTTTCTTTCTTATTGTATTCTCATAAATAGGAAAATAATTTTTTAATGTTGTAATTGTTTCATCATCACCTAACTTAAGAACCTTATTTCTTCTTTCATTGTTATATTATATCCAGATGTTTTCTGTTTCTTCCATTCACCTGGTCATGGATTATAATTTACCATTTATTCTTTGTAATGTTTTTGTACTTTCACTCATCTGTAAAATTTGAGCTTTTGATTCTTCAAAACTTCTTTCCAGAAACAAGTCTTACTTTTCAGTGTCTACTGTGTTTCTCGGCTCTGTTGACAGTTATTTGAGGCTTCTCTGACTGAACTACCTGTCTGATTCAATTTCCTTCCTGCCTGCCATAGCAATTATTAATAATGGTCTTTACAGATGTCTTCTTTTCTCTTTTTCTTTTTTGTCAGCTCGATTTATTTTTTGTTTTGGAGAGGCGGTTGTTTTTGTTTTGGTCTGGGTGGTTTTATTCCTTAAACTTTCCCCTGGTAATTTTGCTTGTTTAGTTATCTATTTGGAGAACTCTCACTGTACCATACTACTGGTTATTTTGTATTCTCTTTCACATCTTGCTTTTGACTCAAAGTGCTGTTTTCTGATACCTTGAACTTCATTACTCAAATCTAAGAGTTACTAGTGACATTGATAATACCATCACTGAAAGCTGGCTGGAAGGCTTTGTGGAGAAAGTAGAATTTTGAATAGACATTAAAAAGTGGTGGAATTCCCTGGCGGTCCAGTGGTTAGGACTCAAGTGCTTTCACTGCTGGGGCCCAGGGTTCAGTCCCTGGTGGGGGAACTAAGATCCTACAAGCCAGACCGTGTAGCCAAAAAGAAAAAAAAAAGTGACTTGAGTAGAAAAAGAAGAGAAGAGAAAGTATTCCAAAAAGGCGAGGGAGGATATGAGAAGATTCAGGATATGAAGGAGGTATGAGTGGAAATGGGAAAGAACTGCTCAGGAAATAAAGATAATAGTCAACTGAAACCATGTGGTTATATGCAATGAAAAATAAAATTGGAAAGCTAGGAAGCTAAGCTGCCTGAGGATTCAAATACCAGATGAATAAATGTGAGGGTAAAGAGGTCAAAGATGAGAAAATGCAAGACCAGGTAAAAGGCAATTACAATCACATTGGTGACAGTCAAGGCAGTCTGAGGAAGAAACTGGTAAATTTGGTTTTCATCAGTTTAGTTGTAGCTGACAGTAGAAGATTTGAGTAGAAAAGTCCACTAGGCAATTAGATATGTAAATTAGAGCTCAAAAGAGGAGAAATGGCTGGAATTCTATATTTGACAGTCACTTGGTTGGAAGTAACAATTGAAGAGTAAAGACAATAGAGAACTAAAGGCAATCTTAGGGAATACCCATATTTAGAGGATGAAAGAAAGAAGTGAAAACAGCCAAGGAGATCAAAAAAGATCAAAGTATTATTTGCTGAGATAAATATCTCTGTTAAAGACATAAAGATTAAAAAAAAAAGATATAGAGATTTACTGGGGGGAAGGATTTTCATCTCCTCTCTCCATTTCCTGACACACAGCTCAAGATGGTATCATTTATATCAACTCCCAGCATCCATTACCACTATTTAACACCAGTCTTCAATGTTATGGGAAAATACACTGCAGTTTATTTTATTTTATTTTTATTTATTTTTGGCCACACCGTGCGGCATGTGAGATCTTAGTTCCCTGACCACGGACTGAACCCATGCCCCCTGCAGTGGAGGCACAGTCTTAACCACTGGACCACCAGGGAAGTCCCTGCAGTTTATTTTTAAATTAACAAAATTTCTCCTACAGAATAAAATTCAAGAATTATGATTACCTTCCAAACAAAGCTGAATGAAATTTCTGCAAGCTTTAGGAGCTTCTTTTGACCACAACTCTATGTCAATATCTCCAGCTGTAGTTTTCAATAAAACCTGTAGAAAGCATACAAAATCACTATGTTAATTATCATTTTGTTTAATTATGAGTTGATTGGTTGCTCAACTTAAAGTATTCACTACTGAATTTTCAATTTTAAAATAAAAATTAGAAACTTTGCTTGGTTTTTGTTATACTCAAAAAAGTTCAAATATTCAGTACAAGTCACTGTACATTTATACCTTTCAAATACCATTTTCAGAAATAATTTTGGCTTTAAGAAAAAATAGCATATGTTTTTGAATCACAGAAAAAACCTCATTCATCTAAAAATCAGTAATATAAACTTGTTTTAATTTAAAAGGTGTTCTACAGCATTTCTTCCAATAAAATTGGTATAGCAAATTAAGAAATTAAAGAACAATCCCATGAAATTACAGCACTGTAGGACAATTTTACAATTACCTTTCAACATATAAACACTCTACTTTTTCATTCAAAATCACGCCATTCCTAACTTACAAAGGAACATTCTTAATCTAATTCTGGGTTGTATAATACTAAAATGGTGTGCCCTAAAATTACCATCTACGGTAAATGGAATCCTTTGATAGCCTTCTTTCCATAGCTCATGAAGGCAGTTACTCGTTGGTGCAACCAGCCATCTTGCAACAACCAAAATCCCTACTGAACCCACAGGAGGAGACAGCTTATAACAGTCTTATTAATAACCACAAATAACCAAAAAGAACGGAAAGCTCTAAATTTGACACTGTGGCACAGCTAGAATCCAACTTCTCTAGTATCACTCCCCGCACACACCCACCCCACAGTGTGCCAAAGTAGATCAGTGTCAATCTGTGATCAATGGTCAATGATATATGACCATCACCATCACTTTTGCTATAATTGCCTTTCAGTTTCTGTTTCAGAAGCTCAAATTAATTGCCATAATTTATGTAACATTGATGAATTTATTGTATCTTTTTGGGGTTTTACTGGCTACATAGTTCTCTTACAATTATGCTCCATGGGGGTGGAAGAGGTGAAAATATCTATACTGTGGTAGCTTTTAAAATGGTTCTTAACCCTTAACGAAATATAAAAGAACTAAAAATGCAAATGTGCATGATTTTCTCAATCCATTACACTTCCTCTACAAAAAGAAGGGGACATTTGTTGAGTGCCTTCCAGGTGTTAGCTTCTGTGCCACTTTACATATCCTACCTCATTTAATCCTCACCTACAAGATAGGTATCATTACTCCTATTATACTTATGAAGAAACAGAGACTCAGATAAAGTAAATTTATCCAGGGTCTCATGGTGAACAATTTAAGCCAAAGGCTGTCTGCTGCAAAGCCCATGCCTTTTCTATCTCACTGTACTGCCTCCACAAAGTTCACCATAAATTCCACACTATACTGGAAAAACAGTCCATCAAGCTCTAGGGCCCTGCCACATGTCACAAAATAAATCCCCAAGTTACTCTGGTCACAACTGATTTGAGTAGAGAAAAGTGCCTAAGTCAAAAGCATTCATATATTGGTTGGACATGAGAAAGGCCTTCTAACTTGGCTTGGCATGAAACAACGCCCAAAAGAGATTCTCCATATTGAATGGTGACACACCAATCCAAGTGGATTCTCATTCTCCTGGAAAATATACATGTGGGATGCAAAATGAGAGGCTGAGTAACTCCTTCTACCTCAGATTGTATTATCTAAAATAACACTGTGTAACACGATTTGATTTTCCACAAGGCCTGATATACATCCCAATCTTAGAAGTACAGTATACATAACAAATGTCCTTCCTACCTCATTATCCCCTTGTATACTTGAAATAAAGTTCTATTGTTAAAGAGAACCTAGACAAGTTTCCATATTTCCTATCCCCAGGCAACCACTAATCTATTCTCTGTCTCTATGGATTTGCCTATTGAACATTTCGTATTCAAGCATACCTCTGAGATATTGCAGGTTTGGTTCCAGACCATTACAGTGAAATGAATATTGCAATAAAGTGAGTCACATAAAGTTTTTGGTTTCTCAGTGCATATAGAAGTTATGTTTACTCTATATTGTAGTCTATTAAGTATGCAACGGCATTATGTCTAAAAAAATGTGCAAACCTTAATTTTAAAATACTTTATTACTAAAAACTGCCAATCCTCATGTGAGCCTTTAGCAAGTCATAATCTTTTCCCTGGTGGAGGTTTTAAAATATTGCAAGAATTACCAAAATGTGACACAGAGACACAAAGTGAGCAAATGCTATTGGAAAAATGATGCCAAGAGACTTGCTCTTGTATGTATAAGTGAATCACTTTGCTGTATACCTGAAACTAACACAACGTTGTAAATCAACAATACTTCAATTAAAAAAAACAACTGAACAACCAATGGATCACTGAAGAAATCAAAGGAGAAATTAAAAAATACCTAGGGACAGAAATACCACACACCAAACCTTACGGGATGCAACAAAAGTGGAAGCAACCTAAATATGCATCGACAGAGGAATGGATAAAGAAGATGTGGTACATATATACAATGGAATATTACTCAGCCATAAAAAGGAACGAAACAGTGCCATTTGTAGAGACATGGGTGGACCTAGAGAGTGTCATACAGAGTGAAGAAAGTCAGAAAGAGAAAAATAAGTATCGTATAATATTGCTTACATGTGGAATCTAGAAAAATGGTAGAGATGAATGTATTTGCAAAGCAGAAATAGAGTCACAGATATAAAGAACAAACTTATGGTCACCAAGGTGGGGAGGAGTGGGTGGGATGAATCGGGAGACTGGGATTGACATATATACGCTACTATGTATAAAACAGATAACTAATGAGAACCTACTGTGTAGCACAGGGAACTCTACTCAATGCTCTGTGGTAACCTAAATGGGAAGGAAATCTAAAAAAGAGTAGATATATGTATATATATAACTGATTCAGTTTGCTGCACAGCAGAAACTAACACAACATTGTAAAGCAACTACACTCCAATAAAAATTAATTTTAAAAAAAAGAAATACCACACACCAAAACTTATGGGATGCAACAAAAGTGTTCCTAAGAGGACTTCCCTGGTGGCGCAGTGGTTGAGAGTCCGCCTGCCGATGCAGGGGACACAGGTTCGTGCCCCAGTCCGGGAAGATCCCACATGCTGCGGAGCGGCTGGGCCCGTGAGTCATGGCCTCTGAGCCTGCGCGTCTGGAGCCTGTGCTCGGCAACGGGAGAGGCCACAGCAGTGAGAGGCCCGCGTAAAGCAAAAAAAAAAAAAAAAAGTGTTTCTAAGAGAGAAGGTCATAGCAATACAGGCCAATCTCAAGAAACAAGAAAATCTAAAACAATCTAACTTTACACGTAAATGAACTAGAAAAAGAAGAACAAGTGAAGCCCAAAGTTAGTAGAAGGAAGGAAATAATAAAGATCAAAGTGTAATAAATGAAATAGAGACTAAAAAACAATAGAAAAGATCAATAAAACTAAGAGCTAGTTCTTTGAAAAGATAAACAAAACTCACAAACCTTTAGCCACACTCACGAAGAAAAAAAAAGAGAGGACTCCAATAAATAAAATCAGAAATGCAAGAGAAGTTACAACTGATACCACTCAAACACAAAGGAGCAAAGAGACACTCTGAACAATTATATGCCAACAAATTGGACCACCTAGAAAAAACAGATAAATTCCTAGAAACATACAATCTCCCAAGACTGAATCATGACAAAATAGAAAATGTGAAGAGACCAATTACTAGTAAGGAGATTGAATCAGTAATCAAAAGCTCCCAACAAACAAAAGTACAGGACTAGATGGCTTCACTGATGAATTCTACCAAACATTCAAGAAAGATTTAATACCTACTTGTCTCAAACTCATTTTACAAAGCCAGCATTACCCTGATAACAAAACCAAAGACGCCACAAAAAAAGAAAATTACAGGCCAATATCCTTGACAAACATATATGCAAAATTCTCAATAAAATATTAGCAAATCAAATGCAACAATACATTAAAAGGATCACACAGGATGATCAAGTGGGATTTATCCCAGGGATGCAACAGTGGCTCAACATCCACAAATCAACCAATGTATTACACCACATTAACAAAATGAAAGATAAAAATCATATGATCATCTCAATAGATGCAGAAAAAGCTTTGGAAAAAATTCAACATCATTTATGATAAAAAGTCTCAACAAAGTGAGTATAGAAGGAATGTACTTCAATGTGATTAATGTGATATATGACAAACCCACAGTTAGTATCATACTCAATGGTGAAAAGCTAAAAGCTTTTCCTCTAAGATCAGGGACAAGACAAGGGTGCCCACTCTACCCACCTTTATTCAACATAGTACCAGTAATCCTACCCACAGCAATTAGGCAGGACAAAGAAATAAAAGGCATCAAAATTGGAAAGGAAGAAGTAAACTGTCACTATTTGCAGTTGACATGATACTATATAGAAAACCCTAAAGACTCCAGCAAAAAAATGTTAGAACTAATAAATGAATTCAGTTAAACTGCAGGACACAAAATTAATATTCAAAAATCTACTGCATTTCTATACAGTAATAATAAACTATCAGAATGAGAAATCAAGAAAAGAATCCCATTTACAACTGCACCAAAAAAAAAACCCTCAAAAACAAAAAACCTAGGAATAAATTTAACCAGGAGGCAAACCATCTTTAAAATATAAGACATAGATGAAAATATAAGACAGAGATGAAAAAACTGAAAAAGACACAAAATAAGTAGAAAGATATTTTGTGCTCATGGATTGAAAGAATATTGTTAAAATGTCCATACTACCCAAAACAATCGATAGATTCAGTGCAATCCCTATCAAAATTCCAATGGCATTTTTCACAGAACCAGAACAAATAATCCTAAACTTTGTATGGAACCACAAAAGACCCCAAATGGTCAAAGCAATCTTGAGAAAGAATAACAAAGCCAGAGGTACCATGCTCCCTGATTTCAAACTATATTACAACGCTATAGTAATCAAAACAGTATGGTATTGGTATAAAAAGACACATAGATCAATGGAACAGAATAGAAAGCTCAGAAATAAACACACACATACACAGTTAATTAATTTACAACTAAGGAGGTAAGAATACACAATGGGGATACGACAGTCTCTTCAATAAACTAAGCTGGGAAAGCTGGACAGATGCAAGTAAAAGAGTGAAACTGGACCACTATCTTACACCATATATAAAAATAACCTCAAAATGGATTCAAGACTTGAATATAAAACCTGAAACCATAAATATTCTAGAAGAAAAGATAGGCAGTAAGCTCCTTGACACTGGTCTTAGCAATTTTTTTTTTTTGTATCTGATACAAAGGCAAGGGAAACAAAAGGAAAAATAAACAAATGGGACTACATCAAACTAAAAAGCTTCTGCACAGCAAAGGAAACCATCAATGAAATGAAAATACAACCTACTGAATGGGAGAAGATATTTGCAAATTATATATCTGATAAAGGGTTAATATCCAAAATATAAAAATAACTTATACAACTAAGTAACATAAAAACAACCTGATTAAAAAACGAGTATAAGGATCTGAACAGACATTTTCCCAAAGACATACAGACGGGCAATAGGCACATGAAAAGATGCTCAACACCACTAATCATCAGATAAATGCAAATCAAAACCACAATGAGGTATCACCTCACACCCAATAGAATGGCTATTATTAAAAAGATAAGAAATAGTAAGTGTTGGCAAAGATGTGGAAAAAAGGGAACCCCTGTGTACTGTTGGTGGGAATATAAACTGGTGCAGCTACTATGGAAAACAGTGTGGAGGTTCCTCAGAAAATTAAAAATGAACTACTGTACTAACCAGCAATTCCACTTCTGGGTATTTATCCGAAGAAAATGAAAACACTAACTAGAAAAGATATATGTGCCCCTCTGTTCACTGCAGCATTATTCACAATAGCCAACATATGGAAACAACTTAAGTGTCCATTGATGGATGAATATAAAGAAGATACACACTAGAATACCACTCAGCCATAAAAATGAAAGGAATACTGCCATGTGCCACAACATGGATGGAGCTTGACAGTATTATGCTAAATAAGTCAGACAGAGAAAGACAAATACCACATGATTTCACTTACACATGGACTCTAAAACACAAAACAAACAAAACAAAACAAAACCTAGACTCTTAGATACAGAGAATAGACCAGTGGTTGCCAGAGGAGAGGAGTGGAGGTAGGTGGGAGGTGAGTGGGTAGAATGGGTGAAGGAGATCAAGTGGTACAAACTTCCAGTTACAAAATAAATAAGACACGGGCATGAAATGTACAGCATGGAGAATACAGTCAATAACGTAGTATTAACTTTATATGCTGACAAGTGGTAACTAGACTTATTGTGGTGACCACTTTGCAATGTATTCAAACGTCAGATCATTATATTGTAACACAAAACTAATATAATAGTGTATGTCACATATACTTCAATTAAAAACAACAGGGATAATAATATCCTCATAGGTTCGTTGTAAGGACAAAATGAGTTATTATACACAGACTGCTTAGAACAGTACCTGACAAATAGTAAATGCTCAAAATATGATAGCTATTATTATTGTAAATATTATTCTTATAAAATTTTTTGACCACAGGAAACTTATTCCCAGTAAAAAGAACGCATATATGGTTGGGCCACCTTGTTTACCAGGTTTTCTTAATCTTTTACGAAGATTAACTACTGAATTAAAAAAAAAGGCACATGGCTCCTCCTTTGGCCATGCATTCCCATTAGCCATAACTACTACGTCAAGCATCAGTGGCTCTTTTTCTTAAAGCTTACAAGTAAGACAATACTTTGATAATAAAATGTCTCTTAAGAATAAATATTGGGTTAATATAAAATTTAGATTAAATCATCATAATATGTGGAAATTCATTTTCAGTAGATAAGAAAATTTCTGTCAAGGGTTACATTTCTGTGCCTCATCCTCAAAGGCCAGAGTTATAACATAACACAGCATATTTACAGACTACTGCCAGGGGTTAACCACCGGTATAATGTGTCAATTACTTCCCAAGTTGACACTATACTCTTTGAAGAGAGAAATTTTGTCCCACATATTTGGAATATCTCTGAATCCTTTCAGTACCTAATGTAGCATTAGACAGTACAGCCACTAAACAAACGTTTCATTAAGGAAACTTTTTATTCCATCTGCTTTAAATTCCTTCCAGGCCAAAATTCTTGCCATGCTCTCTATGGTACAAAATTTTGAAGCCTCAATGTCTTCAATCAGTCTTATTATGCTGGGAAAAGTCCCAAACTGGTTTTGAAGGAAAACTTGGGCTATGCCTCATATTCTCCCTCAGCCCAATTCTGTTCAGAAGGACAATATTCACCACAGTTTGCATACACTTATTTGCATGATTATTTCACCACGGTATATTTCACTCAACTTACTCTCTGATAATAGGGACAATGCTGGTTTTTCTTTCCATTGTGTCCCTAAAACCTAGCATAGAGCCTGGCCTATGCTAGGTGCTCAGTAAATATTTGTTGAATGAAAGATTTCTGTTCAGGCATATATCTTTGTTAAAGCTTCTCATCTTTATGACCATGTTGAATCTTCCTCCAGAGTAAACCAACTAAGTCTGCCCTTGACAGTAGAAGTATAACCTCAAACTCACTGATGCTTTGTACTTCTCAGAAGTTAAGAGAAATACAGTATTAATTCATCCACCGATTCATTCAGTACATATTTGAACTGCTGCTACCATGTGTCAAGCACCATTCTAGATGTCTGTCTCTGCCCTCATAATGCTCATTCCATGGGCGAGAGTAGTGGAGGACGATACAACAATAAAAAATAAGTACTGAAAAAGAAAAAAAGTACTGGAGAAAAAACTAAAGAGGTTAAGGAGGCCAGGGAATGTTGAATGCAGGATATGAATGAGGTTTGCTATATTATAGAGAGTTGATAGGAAAGCCCTCTCTGCTAAAATGCCATTTGAGCAGGCTAGAGTATACTACAGAAAGGAACAACAAGTGTGAACTGCCTGCCTAGCAGGATGGGCAATGTATTCCATCTCTACCAGTGTTTATCAACTGGGGGTGATATCACTCTCAAGAAACATTTGGAAGTAAGAAGAGATAGATATTCTGGGTTTTCACAATGATGTAGGGTAGGAGTGAGGAGGGGGAAAAGTGCAAACAGCAGAACTGAAAGAATTGCTCTGCCCAAAATACCCACTAAAATGTTTGCTGGGGGTATCATTTACAGCATTTTTGCTTTTGTTTTCAAACTGCTCTCACTGTATTACAAAATGTAAATAAACAAGATTGCAACATAATTGTATCTGATACAAATTCAGTTTATCCTAATTCACCTCTATGCTTTCATTCTCATTTTATTTTCTCCATTACGCTGGTTCATCATATTTTGTGTGTGATACAGACTAGGTCCCAGTTCAAGAATTCAAGTGATACTTATTCCATTATTGACTGCCTCATACTGCATATAAACACTTTGAATAGGAATTGACATACCTTGACCATCAAAATCAATCAGGAAATTATTCTCTCATTCTAATGTGGGAACATTTTCCATTCCCCACCTTCTCTGACAAAGACCAGCTCAAACGACACTTCATCCATGAAGCCTTTCCCTACTTTCCCAGTTGCTAACTTCTCAGTACTACCAAAGCAATATGCTCCTCTCTCCATTAGAACGCCTACCAAACATATAAGGTTTTTCTTTACCTGCCTGTCTCTCAAACTAAACCATTAGCTCTTCTAGGGCAACAACTAGGTTTTATCCATCCATCTTTATATCCCCAGCACCTGGTGCCTAGTAGGCATTCAATAAAGGATTGTAGAACAAATGGAGAAAGAGCGATCTCCAAATTAAGCAAAAAAAAAAAAAAAGTCAATTTATAAAATATACTTTGCTTTTTACCTACGACCCTAGAAAACGCCTGCAGAGTTAGGTTGAAGCCAAGTAGGGCCAGGAGGTTGGTAGATGGAGGAATCTCCACTTGAGGACTTTTTCAATTACGTGCTGAGAAGTGCCAGTATATGGCTTTCGATGCAATCCTGTTCAGAGGCAGGGGTAAGGACAAGACTTCTAATCTCTTCCAACCCTAGGACCCCAGAATTCCTTTAACCAGTGAGATATCGCTTTGGGGAGCCCAGGTACCCTAGATGACGCTCACCTTCCCGTTCGTGGGAGGCTCCTGGATGTAAATGTTGCTCATGCTGGTCAGCGCTCAGGACTCTGCTCCTAAGTGGGGATGAGAGCGAACGGTCGATAACTAAAGCTGTCCACCTATCGGTACACGCTTCCTTAAATCGGGAGGTCGTGGAAAGCTGCAACCTGTCAAAATCCCGCAAGGCAGCGACACCAAACGCTCTCTTTTCCTAAAGCTAGCGCCTCACGGATGCTGCCATGTTGCTCCCGGACCCGAGCACCGCTAATCCTGAGAAGGGGGAATTCCAGTAGCCTCCAGGGAATCGAGAAAAAGATTATTAAGCCCCTATAGATTACTTTAATTTGTATTACAATTTTTAAGACAACAATTCGTAAGTCTTGGTGTTGTTTACTTCACTCCACGCGTGTGCAAATCCATTAAACCCCTGGAAGCTGGCAGTAATGGTTCGGACCGAGTGAGTCTACAATACAATTCCCCCAGAAACTAGAGCAGCAGCTACTTGGTTCCGCTAGCGCCGGAGACTTTTAGGGCCTTCCCAGACTGTCACCTGGGTGCCGCGGCGCCGGTGGGAGGAAGAAGCCGTCCTAGCTGTGTGTAGTCCTCGCGGCCAGCGGGAAGCGAGCGCCCTCTCGAAAGCCCAGGGGTCCCGAGACCCCTCTTACCAGCGCCATGGCAGTTCCAGGTAAAGACCCAGGGTCTGGGCGAGGGAGGGAGCGGGTAGGGTAGGGTGGAGTGCGCTGGGGTAAGGAGTAGAGCTCAAAGGCGAAGGCGTTAAAATTAGCAGGTTCGCTTGGTTTACGGGAAAAAGTTTACAGTCCAAAAATAAACTCTGACGGAAAGAGAGAAGGAAAGAAACTATCGCCCCCACTCCAGTCAATCTCCCAGGGCACCGGATGCACCACAGGGAAAGTATATATAGGGTGGAGGAGGGGGAGGGGTGTTGCAGACAGACTAGTAACTGTAGGCCTAGGAGGAGGTTGGCCGAGGAAAACTGACCTTTAGTATGGCTTGAAAATAAAATTTAGGTGGCAACACCTGCGAACCCAAGTAGCCAGAGGCATTGTTTGTACTGGAAGGACCGAAATGGGCGTCTGGGGTTCTACTTCTCTCTCTTCCTTGTTGAATGTAGTTCCTGTGTGGCCTTGGACCGGTCGCTTTGCCCTTCTGGGCCTCAGTTTCTGAATCTGCAAAAGAAGGAGATTTTTTGATTTATGCGTGTGGTTCCTTCCAATACTGGTTGCAGGAGATATTTTGAGAAATATACACCACTCCCCCCGGCCCCCCACTCACACAACTTGGAGATTCACAATGCCTATAGTATAAAAAAGATGCTGAGAATTGCTGTGGTTCAGAAGCAACTTTGTTTCCCAGTATTATTTGACCACGTTTGTTCTGTGGCAGCCTTTACTGAACTGTATTTTACAGATAGCTGTTATGGGAAGGTAGTGCTGTTCTACCAACTGCAGTTTTAGGAGGAGCACCGCGGGGGGGGGGTGCGCGGTGGGCATTGTAGGAGAGGAAAGATACACTCATTCATACACATAAGTTTTTATTAAAGGCATACTGCATGCTAGGCTCTGTGCTAGGCACTGGGAATACAGTTGCCTTTCACACTGAACTTACAATTTAGCAGTGAAAAGAAAGTACCAGAAAGTCTGACAAGTGTAAGTCAGGGAAAATACAAACACTTGAGGAGCACATAGTAAGGGCACCTAACAGGAGACTGGAGGGGCCAGAAGGACTTTCCAGAGGATGTGGCATTTAGGATGAGACCTGAAGAATTGTGGGAGGGGGAGTTGTAGCCAGAGGGACTGGATATGTAAAGGAAGAAGAAATGTGTGAGAAGATGAAATGAAAGATGTGCACTATGGATGGAACTAAGAATACAAATGGAAGAGAAGTGAGAAATTAACTAGAGCGATAACAGTAGCTAATATTTACTAAGCATTTACTATGTGTCAGATGTGTCAGACACTGTGTCAAGCATTGTATTTTATCTCATTTAACATTTGCACCCACACTCTGAGGTCAGTGTTACTATTTCCATTCTACAGATGAGGATACTGAGGGACAGAGAAATCAGGTAACTTGACTGAGATAGCTAGGAAGTGACGGGTCACTCTGGCTCCTCTAGACCCCATGTGCTTATCCATTTTGCTGTGTTTTAGTAGAACTTACAAGGCAATTTCCAGTTCTTGCAGGATGTTTTAAGCCATGACAAGGAGTTTGGATGTTTTCCTAAGGACCATAGTAAGATATTTAAGGATTTTTAAACATATTCACATTACGGAGAGAGCATTCTGGCTGCCCAGTAGATTGAAGGAGAGCTAGTTTGGAGACAGAGTCGCCAGTTAGGAGTAACTCTGGTAAGCTGTGATGATGCCTCAGGAATGGTCTCATTAGAAAAGGAGAGGAGCAGATAGATTAGAGATATATTTCTGGTGGTAGAATCACTGGGAATCAGCAATATATTCACTGTAGGTGAGTAAGATTGGAAATGAGGTATACCTGGGTTTCACTGTTAGTGGGGCTGGGCGGGGCTATTTACTAATATAGGCAACACCTGAGAAGGAACAGTATTTAGGGGGGATGATGATGACTTCAGTTGGGGCTTGTGTTGAGATGTACTCAAGGAATGGAAATATCTAATAGTAAGAGATAGGAATGGAAATATCTAATAGACACTAAGAGAGAAAATTTGTAGCTTAGGAAGGAAGCCAGAATCAAAGAACAATTTGGTATCATCCACACATGTAATAGGCCATGGGAATGGAAGCCTTTGCTCAGGTGGAGTGCATAGAGTGTGAAGGGAAGGTCTGTGGCTGGAGCCCGGAGAATATCAACATGTAAGAGGCCAGCAGAGGAAGTCCAGTCTGCACAGTAGATTGCCTAGGCATCCTGATAGGCCAAGTCAGCCCTGATGACTTTGGCCACACACAAATGCATCGAGAGCTGACTTGCTGTCACTGTTGGTTTCATTATTTGAGCAAGCATTTTGAGCATCTACAGGGTATAGGTATGTCACAATCTGTGTCCTCATAAAACTTAAGTCTAGTAATGAAAATGTAATGTGCTGCTTAAGAAAGAAGACAAAAGTGATTTTTTTAAGTCCTTATCGAAATTCCCTTAAACTTAGACTAGTGTTATAGCTATGTTAACCTTCTTTCAATTCAAAATAATGCTTCAAAGTGTAATAATCTTAAATTGTGCCATTAAGCTAGATGGTAAGACATAGATAAACTATTTAAACCCAGAAAAAATTGAAATAATAGGCATGACGGCACTGTAAAAGTACAATGCAGGTGCCATTAGAAAATACGGAAAATGTTAAGGTAATTTCTTGGATGATTGATCCAGGCAGTGTATTACAGGAAAATAGGGCTCCATCAGAAATCTTTGGAGATAATCATCAAGAAGGAAAAGAATGCTCTTTTATTTTTAGGTATAATGCCCATATGGATCCAGCATGGCATTTTTTTGGTGGCTCTGCTAGTGATTATTACAAGGTATGACTATAAAGTACTGAGGTTGCTTTCCACAAATGATAATCAGCCTCATCTATTTTATGGTCACCTACTTTAGCTGTTTTTCCATAGCAGTGTGTGTAACTATTGTGTAGGTAACACAGTGAAATGTGTACTCTGTTACTTAGAGAAATCATAGGCTTATAGTTGTTATTAAAGAAATGACATTTAAAGACACTGAAACTCAGTGAAGTTTACTTTCTTTTAAAACTGCTTTTACAAAAAAAAAAAAACTGCTTTTACCATTCACAGTTGTTGAAATTAGTTCTGACATTCATGTTAATAATTAACCATTCCCAATGAAGAGTTACCTGGCACAAGTGGCAATGTATGTTATTGATGTGGTTGGCAGGAAAACTTTCTCTTTCTCTCTCTCTCTGTCTGTCTCTGTCTGTCTCTCCCTCTCTCTCCCTCTCTCTCCCTCCCTGTCCCTCTCCCTCCCTCCCTCCCTCCCTCCCTCTCCCTCTCCCTCTCTCTCTCTCTCCCTCCCTCCTTCAGTGAAATCTATATAGCCAAGATAGTGAATTTCCTGTAGCCAAATTAACATTACATTCGGCTATCAAAGTGTGTCAAATTCTTAACAGGTTACTATCGCGGATTCTAAATTATGCTACATCCAAATTCTTTTCACTCCTAAGTTATACTATACACAATTTCTTTTTTCTCTAGTCTATGTGGCACGTTTCTCCTGAAATACTTTTCCTAAGTCATGTACTTGATCCTGTCATTCCTGGGAGACAGGAACTTAATTCTTGACCCATATCTGTGAATTTTGTATTTCTTTTCAAGCACCTTAACCTTTCAGAGGCTCAGTTTCCTTGTCTCTATGGTGAAGGAGTTGATGACTAAGCTTTCTTTCGCTTCTAAACTGTTATAATGCCAAAGCTCCCCATCTCTGCAAGAATGAAGTACACACTTCCTAAGCACGGCCGAATCACTCTTGCTGCCCTTTCCTCCCACCACTGCTCTCATGCATTCTGCAGTCTTCTGACCTGGCCAACTATTCTCAGAACCTCTGTGCTTTTCTACCTACACGCTTTTGTTATCCCTGTCCCTGATCTATTGTCCATGTCTACCTGCGGGAAGCTTTCCTGATCTCTCAATGGAAAGTTATGCCAGCCAGTTCTTCCTGCTTACTAATGGAGCTATATGTCTTTAAACTGGCACAGTCTAGCATGCCTTACAGCTGTGGATGCATTAGCCTAGATAACCTAGTATATTGTAAGTTTCCTCTAGTATAGGAACTTTATTCATGTTGACGGTTTCTCTCACATCTATTTCAGAGTTATGCCTGTTATAGGTAAATAATATTTAGAGGGATGATCACTAGAATTGCTGCTGAGCAGAATCTGTTACTAAAGTAAACAGACTAAACTAGACAGCAGTCTTGATTCTGTTTCATTAGACAGTGAATTAAACTTCTCCATGTCTCTTCTTATCTTAAACTGGTAATATCTATAGCCTTTTTCATCACAGGTTATTTGTATTTTGTGAGGCAAGCAAGTGAAAGCATTTAATACATTTACTTAAATGTTAGCTCTTTCATGCCAGTAGTTTAAAATAAGAAATTCTTTGATTTACTTTTATCTCTTCTTTTGAGGGTCAAATGATTATGAAGGCATTTTTAACTGAAGGTGGGGACATCTGCTCTTTTAAAATGTTTACATCAGGGAACTCATTTAACCTATTTTTTTAGTATGCAGAGAATTTTTTATTTCTGCTGTTCTTTCTGTTTTGCCTTCAGTATAATCTTTGGGGATCCCAAAGAAAGGATTATATCTATAAATTCTTAATATAAAGCAGTGGAAAAGTTTAAATACATGGCATTTTACTCTGCATTCAACTTTAGCAGAGTACATATGCTATATACATACTATATAACACCTCTATGGTATAAAATCTGGCCATGATTTGAATTTTCAAAGCAGAAGAAATTGAAGTTATCTTTAAGGGTCACCAAATTATAACTAAAATTATTATTGAGTAACCAAATGTAAAGTTTTACAAAACAGAAAAGGAATCTAATTTGAATCTAATCGAGTTAAAAATGAAAAGAATGGACAGAGGTGATTACAATTGCTAATTACTTACTACAAAGAAAACAGTTACTTAAGCTCTTTACTTTTAAATTTAAATGATTACAGAAAATATTTTAATTATAAAGAAAGCTTTTACAGGCTTCCCTAAAATCTAAAATATACAGCATGAGAGAAATATAATATTAAGTTCCAAGCATCACTGTTAAAGTTCCCAGTGACAAAATTGTTGACTTTGGAAACAGGTGATGTGAAATTTCAGGAGAATAAATTGAGGTCAGTATGATAGTTTGCCATACCTTTCGGGGCCAGTGAACAGCCTGAGGCTACTGTCAGGAACACTCCATCCCTTTGTCTCACGTTTTCTCATTCCTTTTATTTTGTCCCTGCTTTTTCATCTTTTTTAACGTTTCTCTTTTCACTTCCTTCTTTGTCCTACTATTACTATTTTTTCATTTTATGCTACCTACTAAAGTATAATTCATATATGTGAAAATAAAATGCACAATCACAAATGTAGAGCTTGCAGAGTCATATATATAATAAAGATTTTGAATATTTCCATCATCCCAGAAAGTTCCCTGTGCTTCCGTCATTTGCCCCTTCCCAGCAGTCATTATTTTCATTTCTTTTGCCCTTTTATTCCTTTTCTTTTAGTGCCTGTCATGCCTCAGGTGGACCAGTGACACTGCGGGCACTAGTTTCATAGCTGGCAATTGGGAGCAATAGAAGTTACTGATTCCCGGCTGTTGAAGTATTTTCTTAAATTTATCAGCTCAAAGCAACAAAGACTTTTTGAGGACCCCCTAGCAACTCTACACCAGGCTAGGCACCAAGCTGTAAACAAAATGTAGCATGGTCCCAAATCTAGAGAAACTGACGTTCTCTAGTCCTTTAAGTTACTGGGAGAGGAAGGACCCCTGCCACTCAAGTTCAACAGAATTCTAGATCAGAGTAAGGCTTTGTTAACATATAACAAATACAATAAATAAAGACCTCTATAATTTGTTCCTAAAACAGTTAATAAAATTTTGTTGAAAATCTGCAATGTAGCTTCTCTGAAGAATTTACAAGTGCAATCATTGCCTTTTGTCAAAGAATGCTTGCATGACAACACCTTTTCTTAGTGTTGGGGCTAAGGGAAGTTTCTGGGTTTGGTTTTTGAGAAGGCAATTCATTCACGTTTCACATTTTAGAGATACAGAAGGTCTATAGTGACGTGTCTCTCACCCTTTCTTCAGGTAACCAATGTATATATCCTTGCAGAGATTTTTTTCTTTACATATCTCTATTAATATAATCTATATATAATCTATCGTATATGTAAGTGTGTAGGGATATATATATTATATATATAACCTATATTATATGTAACGTGTAGGGATATATATAGATAATTTCCTTTCTTTTATACAAATGGCAACGTTCCGTAAACACTGTTCTACAGTTTGCTTTTTTTCTCTTTATATCTTAGAGATCATTGAATATCATTAAATAAAGAACATCCTTATTCTTCTATACCAAAATTGGAGACTAAATTATTTCTACTTTTTTTTACTGTTACAAACAATGGTGCAGTGAATAACTTTGCACATAAGCCTGTATGCATTGGTGCAAGTAAATTGAGTGGATTAATTTCTGGACGTGGAAGTGCTGTATCAAAGGAATATGTACACTGGTAGTTCTGATAGATTTTGTCAGCTTACTTTCCATGGAGATGGTACTCATTTTTACTCCTACGAGCGATACATGTGCGTATGTCCCCCCACACCCTCTTCAACCTTTTCAATTTTTGCTGTTCTGATAAGTGAAAATGGAATCCCAGTTTAGATTTTAATGTACATTTCATTTATTATGAATAAGGCTGAGCATCTTTCTGTATGTTTCAGAGTTGTTTCTATTTCCTTTTCTGTGAACTTCCTGTTCAGTTCCTTTGCGCATTTTTTTCCTATTGGTCATTGATCGCTTTCTTAATGCTTTGGTGGGTTTTATAGAGTAGGGATAATTGCCCTTTGTTGGTGCTATGAGTTGCAAATGTTTTGTCCCAAGTTTTCATGTGTCTTTTGAGTTTGCTTTTGGTGGTCTTTGCCATTCAGATTTTGTTATGTAGCCAATTTTTTTTTAATGAGTATATGTGTTCTTTATTAGGATTCTCACAAGAATGAGACACATTAACACTGTCCTTCTGATGTGATAGAGAATATGTACATCTGACCCACATCATGGCAGGAAATAGGCAGGGGTAAGGGCTCTCAGAGCGGGTACCAAGTGTCCACTGAAGAAATCTCCTTTCACCAAAGCAAGGATGTTTCCTTGAATTCCATCATCTCTGCTGTAGCTTCCGGTTCTCCATGACTGGCCCAGAATCCTCCATTCCAGAACCTCTTGCCACACCTTCAAGACCTAGGTCACCTGTCCCATGTCTCACTCACCGAGGCGCCTCTGGAATTTTGTAGCATATCTCTTTGGTATGTTGCTGCCCTGCCACCCTCAGAGGCGTAGGTGGGGGTTGGGGGAAATATATTACCGATATGTAGCCAAATTTGTAAGTTTTTATTTGATGGCTTTTGAATTATAGGTCATGATTATTTAATGGCTTTCGGATTGTAGGAACATTTCGAGGGAGGCAGGGTCTATTAGTCTAGCAAACTTTGAAGAGGAGTGAAACAAAGAACAGCACGGGAACCTAAGATGGGGAAATGGATAACTTGTCAGAGTCAAGGCCTCCCTTATAGTCTTGCTATTCAGTTTGACATGGATCTCGAGTACCATTGTTATCAGCAGAGTTCTTGTTCTAGACAACAGAAACTGACTAGTTAACTTAAACAGAAAAGGAAAGATACCAGGAAGCTCACAGACTCTAAGAAAAGGGTGGATAATAGAGGCTCAGAAAATAAACAAGAGCAAGGGAACCCGTAGCCAAGATCCTGCACAGGCCTAGACCTGGTTAGGGCTGCTGCTGCCAGTGGCATTACTACCACTAGAAACTGGATCCTGACAGCAGAATGAACTAACTGTCCCCATTTCATTGTCACTTGTCTCAGATTTACTGTGTCTGTTGCATCGGATTCAAAGTTCCAGGTAGAAGTATTTAGTTGGCCAGACAGTTGTGAAAATGATAGACAAATGAAGCTTGAAATCTTAGTTTAGCCAAAGGCTGGTGAGGAAATAGCTGGTATGAGATTATTTAGAGTTCTTGTTATACTTCCCTCTCATGTAAAAAATTACAGCCTTATTAAAGGAGATGAACTGCTCTGAAAAAGTTTCATATTTTGTTCATTCTAAAAATAGGAGATACTTGAATGATAAGTTTATCGATGGCTTTAGTCAAAGATGAGTTAATTTCTAATACATGCTGAGATGAGATCATTTCGAATCTGTCCACTGTAACATTTTGAATTTGTTGTAGGAGAGGTAATGGTGCATTTAGCACAGTTTTGTTCAGTATTATTCAGTGTCTGTGGTTTCTGTGGGAACGGACTTAACATTGACCCGGATTCTCTGAGCATCTTTTTCAACGTGCAGTTATTTCATAATGAAAGAGCCTGATTGTATTATTAATCCAGTTTTATACCACAGTTCTGCTACAGTGCAGCTTATGTGTTTCTACACTCTGCAATAAAACCCACAAGGTTTATGGAAAAAAAAATGAGGTTGGGGCACAATACTTAAAAACTTCATCAGTGATACATAAAAACTCATAGGAACCTATCTGCATATGTTAATTGGTTAAAAGATACATAAATACTGCAATAAACAGGACACTGTACCTTTTAAAAGACCTGAAGTTGGGCTTCCCTGGTGGCGCAGTGGTTGAGAGTCCGCCTGCCGATGCAGGGGACACGGGTTCGTGCCCCGGTCCGGGAAGATCCCACAGGCCGCGGAGCGGCTGGGCCCGTGAGCCATGGCCGCTGAGCCTGCGCGTCCGCAACGGGAGAGACGACAGCAGTGAGAGGCCCCCGTACCGCAAAAAAAAAAAGACCTGAAGTTTGCTGTGGAAGAGGAGTTCAGAAGAATTGTAGCTTATGAGTTGTTCTGAAGTAGTGGTAGGAAGGTAATAGTACAAAATCAGATGGGAAGTTATAACACCAGATGTGGGTGGGTGCTGCTCACAGCACACGTGGTGAACTGAAGTTGCTAGAAATGTTTGAGATGTGTCCATGTATGTTTTGAGGCTCAGAGCAACTGGATGCAAGTTTCTGTATTCACCTAGTGTATTTCATGGACACTTTGCCCTCAAATTGTTCCCTCTTATATCAGATGCATTGGAACAAATTTATGTTTTTTTAAAAAGCATCGTAGCAGAACGGACTGTGTTTTTACTAGAACAACTCAACAATGTATATTTTAGGAGGAAATGACTAATATTTGACTTTATACCATTAAAGAAATGGTTTGAAAATTATCTTTCTTTTAAAATTAAATGTATTACATTTGCACTATATGTACTTTATTGTTAAGCTGAGATATCTCCATTTGAAGGACTTAGGAGTTAGATGCCCTTAACTAAGAAATAGAGTAGTACTGTACTGGCCCTCTATTTGGTTAATGGAAGCCCTTATTGGAGGTTAAATTTGGTTTCAACTACATATACGTACAATGGAATATTATTCTGTCATAAAAAGGAATGCCATTCTGGTGTGTGCTACAGTATGGATGAACCTTGAAAACTTTATGCTAGGTAAAATAAGCCAGGCACAAAAGGATAAATATTGTATGGTTCCACTTATATGAGATACCTAGAACAGGCAAATGCATAGACACAGAAAACATAATAGAGATTACCAGGAGCTAGAGGGAAAGGGGAATGGACAGTTATTGTTTAATGAGCACAGTGACTGTTTGGGATGATAGTGATAAAGTTTTGGAAATAATAGATAGTGGTGATGGTTGTATAACATTGTGAATGTACTTAATAGCATTGAATTGTGCACTTTGAAATGGTTAAGATGGTAAATTTTTATGTTATATGTATGTTATCACAATAAAAAATCAGTTTTATTTCCTCTGTTATTTGTATCTTCAACGTTACCTGTATGTACCACTATTTATACAGAGATACTGTAAATACTTCTAAACATTGATCACACTGAATATGTGACTAGTTTTTTTCTCTTGTCAAAATTTGAGTACTGAATTGAGATGTTTCTTACAATACCTAGCAATTAAAGTATGTTTCTGGAATTTCACCAATTCCTTTAAGAAAGTTAGAATTTTTTTTCTTCTAAGAGTAAGCAGAAAAATATTTGTTAACCTGCATGTTTACGTATATATCTAGTCAGTTAATTATTTTACATTTGAGAGAGAGGCCAGAGTACCCCAGAATTTCTTCTGCAGTGTTATAGAATTCCTGGAATGTTGAAGCTCTTGACTATAGTACAGCATTTCTGTTGAATTAGAGAAAAATATCTTCTTTAAGTATTTGTCATGGAAATAATTTGAGTAAATTAGCTTTTCCACTGATTTCTAATAGTTATAATAATTGAGTAGTATTCTAAGCTAGGTCAGAGATGTTTTTTTTTTTAAGAAATAAATTCTCTAACAAGTGGTTTTCTCAGCTTTTCCATGTGATGAAATGTTTGTTCTTATTACTTATCTATATGTCTCCTAAAATGTTATCCAACTGTATTTCAGGTTGCAACAAGGACAGTGTCCGAGCAGGCTGTAAAAAATGTGGCTATCGTAAGTACATTAAAAAATTGCATTTTGTGCAGTGAATCATTGCCTCTTTGGGCAATATGATTTAGCATCCTGATTTCAGGGCCCTGAGCATTGTCCTTTAGCCCTGTTATTTAGCTCAGGTTTGCAGATAATTCAGAAATTCCTCTGTCAGCACCGAATACTCACTTTTCTTCCCTGCTCTGGACCCAGTGACAGGTGGCTATATATCTGGTGACTAGCAAAAATGTCGTGAAGTACAAGTGGAGTAGTAGATTTAGGAGTCTGGCGAAAGTATATTCCCCAAAAAAGTACATAGATACTTATTCTCTTATTCCTTATCCTTGTAGATACTAGGCAAAGAGGTGAAAGCAATGAAAACTATTTATGAAAGGTTTTCCTGTTTATTGAATTAACTCTTTATAAGGGTGAAATTGGTCCCAGAATTTCTGCTCACTGGTGAAACCTTGATTTAAACAATCAACCTCCATTATGATTAGTGAAATGGAGTGGAAAAGTAAACTTCGGCATGAGCAATTATGTAGTCTAAATTTGAACTTATGTAGTATAAACAAGTATCATTTCCCTAGGTAAATGTAAAAATTCCTAAAGACTTAATAACAGCTCTAACAGTAGCATTACACTGTTTTCTAAGTTGTTTGGAGAGCATGCAAATGAGCCTGGATTGTTGTTTATACTCCCATTCATAGCAGAGTTATTTTGTAACGAAATAAAGATGCTCTTGTATGGAAAAACAAATTTATTTTTTCAAATCATGTAATAAGAGAGCACTTGGGGCATGAATCTCTATTAGAAGGGCTAAGAATAAAAGCATGCTAGGAGAACCAAGTCACATGCCTTCAAGCAAAGGCTGAAACCTGGCTCAGTTGAAGCATGCTCAACTAGCAAAAGTGGACGTATAAGTCTACATACCCTTCATATAAATAAAAACTCCTGAAGAATGTGCTTGCATGCAAGAAATGAGTGCAATGATGTCTTTTCTGGTTTTTAAATTTGCTTATATTTATTTATGCTTTGTTTATGTTCTTTCAATCCTTGCTAACTTCATTTCTTTATTCAAGACTTAAGATTAGGAGTACATACGTAAGGAGTAAAACCACAAAGAAAAGCAAAGAAGACATACATAAGTGAGGCTAGTGGTTATCTGGGGGAAGTGGGGGACAGCAAGTGGTTTGTGGGGGGAGGGCACACAGAAGATTAATTAGGGTTCTGGTAACAATCTGTTACCTAACCTGAGAGATGGGTATGCAGCTATTTACTTTATTAATTCTCTTTCATCTGTAAATATTCATTGTATATACGCTTCTCTATGTATGATGCACTTAATAATAAAGATTGTTTGAATTTTTACATTAAAAAAAGACTTAAGAAAGTACTATATATATCGATGCTGTATTCACTTCACAATCTAGAATGGATTTCCCAGTCTGTCTACTAATATCAGTTCATCTACTTGGACTCCTTTTAACTTAAGACTTGTAGGAAAGCAATTAAAATCATTTTTTTGGAAATAGAATTCTTGTTGATCTAGTTTCCTCATTGCTACTTTATATTAGACAATAATGGAAGCATCTGTAGTAATTATAATTTATTTAGAGAAGCCAAGTAAGCAAATAGTTTTGACTGTCTGTCCAAGTTTAGTGCCTTCTGCTATATTATTCAAATCTTTCTTTTGATTTTGGTGATTAAATTATAAACAATTTCTAATTTGTCTCCTGTGGAGAAATTTAGTAATGTTTCCCTTCTGGGTTAAATTTACGTCTTACAGCTGCTAGAGATGAAAGTCTTCTCAGTGTACACCTCTTTCTAATAGAAACTACATTTTAAAAATTATCTGTTATTTGGAGGCCAGAATCTTTGTGTTGCTTGTAGAGGTAAGTCAAAGGTCAACAAAACCCTTCAAAATGTTTTTAATGCCTAAGAATTTGAATATTTGTCAGTGAGGTACGAAAGAGTATTTTCTCTCTATTATTGTGAAAAGAGTGGTTTAGCTTGTACACTTTTTAAAACTTTAATACTTGATTGAAAAATATTGTCAGTATGTTTCAATAATGTTTATATTGTTTTTTAAAAGTTTCAAATTAAACATGAATGTGTTGCTAGGTTAACATGGATCTCACTTTTTCATGGCAGAATTTCCTCAGCAAAGTTAGAAGAATGGTCATTTCTATAATGAGTTTTTATTTGAATTTTTTTGAAGTTGGCAACTTCTGAATATTTAAAAGCTACAAGGACGCTAAGCCTTTGTCCATGCAATAAATGTCTCAGATAATTATGACAGTTCTCAGAAAATATGCTAAAATGAGTTTCAATACAGTAGACTCAGTAGTTGAGCATTTGATTACAGCAATAGGAAATAAAAACATTTTATTTAACTTAAAAATGCTAATCTATTGATATAATATACAGTCATGACCTTTTCTTTGCCATGGATCTGCTAATTGGTGTTACACACAATCTTTTGAGTGGAAATCATATTTGAAATGTATTTTCTACTTTTTGTAGTTTGTTTCTTCAAAGATGAGCAAGCAGTTAAGATACTTGTAAAGAAATCTGAGTGCAGAATCCTTCTATCATTAGTTCTCAACTAGAGGTGATACAGGTTCCCTGGAAATCTGTGAAGGTTTTTTTGTTTAGTTGCCCATAACAACTGTCATACCGGAGAAGAGCAGTATGACATTTAGTATGTAGGGTCCAGGAACTATAAATATCCTGCAGTGTCTTGGACAATGAAGAATTGTCTGGCCCAAAATGCCAATGACACCCCCTTTGAGAAAAAAAGATACCTTTTCTCACTGTTTTAGGGTTTTTTCTCCTATCTTTACAGTCTTCTTACCAAGACCTAATTTGAAAACTGCTTTTTTAAAGCAGTTCGTCTAAATCAAGCCTTTCCAGAAGTACTGCTTTGTTTCATGGAAACAACTACTCTTTTTTTTTTTCCACATTCATTTTTTTTTACTTACATGATATTATATAAACAAACTTTGGAACAATGAATAACAGACTCTTGGTGGAGTAAAATATCAACAGATGAAGTAAAATAGATAGGCATGAGCTGAGCAAAAAATGATCAAGAAGGTACAATGCCAGGAGAAGCAGGACTGGGCAGCATCATATAAGCCAAAGGAGTAAGGGTTTTCAAGGTTGAGGAGAAATGTCAGGTGTAACAGATAAGATCTGTGAGAAATAGATTGAAAAATGTTCACTGGATTTGCCAGGTAGAATGCTTTGCTGACCTTAGCAAGATCAGTTTAAGTAGAGTTGTAGGTCATGAAACAAACTTTGTAGATTCAGGCCTGAATAGTGAGGGATAGGGCCTATGTTATTTCCATTTTTCAAGAAATTTACATGAGGAAAGTAGGGTACTGTCTTAAGGTCCATATGGGGTGCTATAACAAAATAACACAGGTTGGGTAGCTTATAAACAACAGAAATGTATTGCTCACAGTTCTAGAAGCTGGAAGCCCAAGTTCTGGATACCAGCATGGTCGGGTGAAAGCCCTTTTCCAAGTCACAGATTTTTGTTGTATCCTCAGTTGGCGGAAGGGGCTAGGGATCTCTCTGGACTCTCTTTTAGAAGGCACTAATCCCATTCATGAGGGTACCACCCTCAGAGCCTAATCACCTTCCAAAGGCCCCACCTACTAATACCATCACCTATGGGGGTTAGAATTTCAACATATGAATTTTGGGGGACACAAACATTCATACCATATTGAATAATTCCTAGAAGGGAATATGGGATAAATGGAGGGTTTTATATTTGAAGTATAAAATGTATATATAGACCAAGGGGATATTAGAAGAGATCTTGTAGATATTGGAGACAAGAGAAGATTATGGAAGTTTCTCTTAAGAGGTATGACAAGGATACCTCTTAAGTCTGGAGGAAACTAGGTGAGAAAAATATGGTTGTTTTCAGGTGCAGAGACAAAGTAGAAGGAGATGCTGCCTGTTAATCTTAATTTTCTTTGTAAATTAGGAGGCAGGATCATCCGTTTTGGGAGGAGGCACTGAGTGGGCCAGGGAATGGTCGAAGAATGATTTAAGTCAGGCATTAGTTTGGAAAAGTCATTAAGGGAAATAGGGGAGGAAGTTGACCAAAGACAAATAAAAAATTAAAAAGTTTGTGTTTGTGCTCATGTCCATGAATATGTGATTGTGTTCATGCATTGTTTGGCTGCTCAGGGGTAGGCACGACTCAAAGAAAGGATAGCTTTGACCCAGATTAGTTGTTTTACAGTGAGGTACAATAGAACAGGAATATGAAAGAGTCAGATGAGGCTTATAAAAGAGTGTTCAGATGGTCAGGAATGATAGACTAAGAGAAAAATGAAGGGATTAAGTGACTGAAGTTTTTAACGAGATTCAGAAACAGATCTGTGCGTGGGTGTAAGGGAATAAGGAAGCTAGAAGGATAAAAGGTTATAGTCAAAGTACTATAATATTGGAGTTTAAAATTTCAGACATGAAACAGTTCCAGGTGATGACAAGGAGCCTTGTGTGGCCATGGCATCTAGAATGTCAAGGAGCTGAGAAAAGCCATCCAAAGCCATAGGCTGTCCGTCTAGGCTATGGAAGGTCTTAAGGTAAAGAGCTAGAGTGTGAGTCAGGCTCCAACGATTTTGGTGGATGGGGCTGTTACACAGCAGCAGAGGGCTAGCTGCAGGGGAGCGTAGGGGACTGCTATGTGGAAGCAGTGTTGAGGAGCCTGGAGGATGCTAATAATACAGAGGTAAGCTGTAAGCTGTCTGCAGGAAAGAGCCAAGTATCCCTTAAAAAAAGCAGTAGAGGGGGCATTCTGTGAACAGGTAGCACAGTTTGTTCACCAGGGATTGCAGGTTTCAGAAGCTGTCATAAAAAGATGGGGAGAGAAGGGGGTGATGATTAGTTAAGTCAGAGGAATAGAAAGAGCAATGTGTGGATAAGACTTCAGGGAAGTGATATGAATACAGAGGCCTGCACTTTTGGGTGGGAACCAAAATGATAGGGATGTGAAGTTTCGGGAATTAACTAGGTTTAAGAATTCAGAAGTTTATAATGTAGCTTTCATCATCTCAAAACTCAGGACCTTAGGTAGAGACAAAGCCTGGTAAAAATTAATACTTGTTAGCCTAGTCTGTACACTCTGTAGGCCAAGGAAGAAGTGCATGGGCACCCTAATTATAAAACAAGAGTTTTTTTTTAATGCGTTGACACATTTTTATCTGCACAGTCTAAATGAAACTGTAGGTTTTATTGTTACTGGACACTTAGAGTTGCCCACATAGCCACTCCTTGAGTGAGAACAAGAGAGAATATGCCTTTGCTTTTATTGGTACAACAACTGGTAAGAACCTGGTACTGTGTATTGAATATCTGCTTGGTGCTAGGGTCTGTACTAAGCAGTTTAAAGATATGATTCATTGCATTTCATTCCTAAAACAACCCTGTGAAGTAGGTTTCATAGTCTCCATTTTTATGAACATTCAAAACCATTGGTCTGGCATGTAGGTACAAACCTTAGCTGGCAATTACTAGCTGTGTGACTTTAGGCAGGTTACTTAACCACTCTGTGCTTCAGTTTTGTGTCGGTAAAATGAGATAATTATAGTACTTAGTTCCATAGACTTGTTGTAAAGATTAAATTAGTTAATTCAAGTTTTACATCAATACTTTGCCAAAAATCATTATTATTGATTATTATTGTTACAAATAATTACTGTGACAAATCAGAAAACAGGCTCAAGAGGATTACTCTGTTATTAAATAGGAAAACTGAAAATTGAAATCTGGTTATTAGTAAGACTTCATACTGTGCCGTGGTGCTTTTTTCCCCATTTAAAAAAATTGTGGTAGGAGATTGGTTCAAGATGGCGGAGCAGAAGGACATGCACTCTCTCCCTCTTGCAAGAGCACCAGAATCACAGCTAACTGCTGAACAATCATCAACAGGAAGACACTGGAACTCACCAAACAAGATACCCCACATCCAAAGACAAAGGAGAAGCCACAGTGAGATGGTAGGAGGGGTGCAATCATAATAAAATCAAATCCCATAACTGCTGGGTGGGTAACTCACAAACTGGACTACACTTATATCACAGAAGTCCATGCACTGGACTGAAGGTTCTGAGCCCCACGTCAGGCTTCCCAACCTGGGGGTCTGGCAATGGGAGGAGGAATTCCTAGAGAATCAGACATTGAAGGGTAGCGGGATTTGATTGCAGGACTTCAACAGGTTTGGGGTAAACAGACTCCACTCTTGGAGGGCACATGCAAAGTAGTGTATGCATCAGGACCCAGGGGAAGGAGCAGTGACCCCATAGGAGACTGAACCAGACCTACCTGCTAGTGTTGGAAGGTCTCCTGCAGAAGCAGGGGGTGGCTGTGTCTCATCGTGAGGACAAAGACACTGGCAGCAGAAGTTCTGGGAAGTACTCCTTGGCATTAGCCCTCCAAGAACCTGGCATTAGCCCCACCAAAGAGCCCAGTAGGCTCCAGTGTTGGGTTGCCTCAGGCCAAACGACCAACAGGGAGGGAACCCAGCCCCACCCATCAGCAGACAAGCAGATTACAGTTTTACTGAGCTCTGCCCACCACCAGTCCCTCCCATCAGGAAACTTGTAGATAGCCTCATCCACCAGAGGGCAGACAGCAGAAGCAAGAAGAACTACAATCCTGCAGCGTGTGGAACAAAAACCACAGTCACAGAAAGATAGACAAGATGAAAAGGCAGAGGGCTATGTACCAGATGAAGGAACAAGATAAAACCCCAGAAAAACAACTAAATGAAGTGGAGATAGGCAACCTTCCAGAAAAAGAATTCAGAATGATAGTGAAGATGATCCAGGACCTCGGAAAAAGAATGGAGGCAAAGATAGAGAAGAAGCAAGGAATATTTAACAAAGACCTAGAAAATTAAAGAACAAACACCTACAAGAATTAAAGAACAAACAAACAGAGATGAAGAATACAATAACAGAAATGAAAAATACACTAGAAGGAATCAATAGCAGAGTAACTGAGGCAGAAAAACAGATAAGTGACCTGAAAGACAGAATGGTGGAATTCACTGCTATGGAACAGAATAAAGAAAAAAGAATGAAAAGAAAAGAAGACAGCCTAAGAGACCTCTGGGACAACATTAAAAACAACAACATTTGGATTATAGGGGTCCCAGAAGGAGAAGAGAGAGAGAAAGGACCCGAGAAAATATTTGAAGTGATTATAGGTGAAAACTTCCCTAACATGGGAAAGGAAATAGCCACCCAAGTCCAGGAAGCACAGAAAGTCCCAGGAAGGATAAACCAAAGGAGAAACATACCGAGGCACATAGTAATCAAACTGACAAAAATTAAAGACAAAGAAAAACTATTTTTTTGTTTGTTTGTTTTTTTACAGTACGCGGGCCTCTCACTGTTGTGTCCTCTCCCGTTGCAGAGCACAGGCTCCGGACGCACAGGCTCAGCAGCCATGGCTCACGGGCCCAGCCGTCTGCTGCATGTGGGATCTTACTGGACCAGGGCACGAACCCGTGTCCCCTGCATCAGGAGGTGGACTCTCAACCACTGCGCCACCAGGGAAGCCCCCAAAGAAAAACTATTGAAAGCAACAAGGGAAAAACAACAAATAGCATACAAGGGAAGTCCCATAAGAGTAACAGCTGATTTCTCAGCAGAAACTCTACAAGCCAGAAGGGAGTGGCATGATGTATTTAAAGTGATGAAAGGGAGGAAACTACAACCAAGATACTCTACCCAGCAAGGATCTCATTCAGATTTGACAGAGAAATCAAAAGCTTTACAGACACGCAAAAGCTAAGAGAATTCACCACCACCAAACCAGCACTACAACAAATGCTAAAGGAACTTCTCTAGGCAAGAAACATAAGAGAAGGAAAAGACCTACAATCCCGAACCCAAAACAATGAAGAAAATGGGAATAGGAACACACATATCGATAATTACCTTAAATGTAAATGGACTAAATGCTCCCACCAAAAGACACAGGCTCTCTGAATGGATACAAAAACAAGACCCATATATATGCTGTCTACAAGAGACCCACTTCAGACCTAGGGACACATACAGGCTGAAAGTGAGGGGATGGAAAAAGATATTCCATGCAAATGGAAATCAAAAGAAAGCTGGAGTAGCAATACTCATATCAGATAAAATAGACTATAAAATAAAGAATGTTACAAGCGACAAGGAAGGACACTGCATAATGACCAAGGCATCAATCCAGGAAGAAGATATACCAATTATAAATATATTTGCACCCAACATAAGAACACCTCAATACATAATGCAAATGCTAACAGCTATAAAAGAGGAAATCGACAGTAACACAATAATAGTGGGGGACTTTAACACCTTACTTAAACCAATGGACAGATCATCCAAAGTGAAAATTAATAAGGAAACACAAGCTTTAAATGACACAGTAGACCAGATAGATTTAATTGATATTTATAGGACATTCCGTCCAAAAACAGCAGATTACACTTTCTTCTCAAGTGCACACAGAACATTCTCCAGGATAAATCACATCTTGGGTCACAAATCAAGCCTCAGTAAATTTAAGAAAATTGAAATCATATCAAGCATCTTTTCTGACCACAACGCTATGAGATTAGAAATCATTTACAGGGGAAAAAACGTAGAAAACACAAACACATTAGGCTAAACAATATGTTACTAAATAACTAGGAGATCACTGAACAAATCAAAGAGGAAATCAAAAAATACATAGAGCTAAATGACAATGGATACACAATGATCCAAAACCTATGGGATGCAGAAAAAGCAGTTCTAAGAGGGAAGTTTATAGCAATTCAAGCCTTCCTCAAGAAACAAGAAAAATCTCAAATAAACAATCGAACCTTACACCTAAAGGGACTAGAGAGAGAAGAACAAACAAAACCCAAACTTAGTAGAAAGAAATCATAAAGATCAGAGCAGAAATAAATGAAATAGAAACAAACAAAACAATAGCAAATATCGATAAAACTAAAAGCTCGTTCTTTGAGAAGCTAAACAAAATTGATAAAGCATTAGCCAGGCTCATCAAGAAAAAGAGGGAGAGGACTCAAATCAATAAAATTAGAAATGAAAAAGGAGAAGTTACAACAGACACCACAGAAATACAAAGCATCTAAGAGACTACTACAAGCAACTCTATGCCAATAAAATGGACAAGCTGGAAGAAATGGACAAATTCTTAGAAAGGTATAACCGTCCAAGACTGAATCAGGAAGAAATAGAAAATATGAACAGACCAATCACAGTAATGAAATTGAAACTGTGATTAAAAATCTTCCAACAAACAAAAGTCTGGGACCAGATGGCTCACAGGGGAATTCTGTCAAATATTTAGAGAAGAGCTAACACCCATCCTTCTCAAGCTCTTCCAAAAAACTGCAGAGGAAGGAACACTCCCAAACTCATTCTATGAGACCACCATCACCCTGATACCAAAACCAAAGATACTACAAAAAAAGAAAATTACAGACCACTATCACTGATGAATATAGATGCAAGAATCCTTAACAAAATACTAGCAAACACAATCCAACAACACATTAAAACGATCATCCACCATGATCAAGTGGGATTTATCCCAGGGATGCAAGGCTTCTTCAGTATACACAAATCAATTAATGTGATACACTATATTAACAAGTTGAGGAAGAAAAACCATATGATCATCTCAATAGATGCAGCAAAAGCTTTTGACAAAATTCAACACCCATTTATGATAAAAACTCTCCAGAAAGTGGCCATAGAGGGAACCTACCTCAATATAATAAGGGCCATATATGACAAACCCACAGCAAACATCCTTTTCAATGGTGAAAAGCTGAAAGCATTTCCTGTAAGATCAGCAACAAGACAAGGATGTCCACTCTCGCCACTATTATTCAACATAGTTTTGGAAGTCTTAGCCATGGCAATCAGAGAAGAAAAAGAAATAAAAGGAATAAAAATTGGAAAAGAAGAAGTAAAACTTGTCACTGTTTGCAGATGACGTTGTACTATACATAGAGAATCCTAAAGATGCCACCAGGAAACTACTAGAGCTAATCGAAGTTGCAGGATACAAAATTAATGCACAGAAATCTGTTGCATTCCTATACACTAATGATGAAAAATCTGAAAGAGAAATTGAGGAAACACTCCCATTTACCACTGCAACAAAAAGAATAAAATACCTAGGAATAAACCAACCTAGGGAGACAAAAGACCTGTATGCAGAAAACTATAAGACACTGATGAAAGAAATTAAAGGTGATAGAAACAGATGGAGAGATATACCATGTTCTTGGATTGGAAGAATCAATATTGTGAAAATGTCTATACTACCCAAAGCAATCTACAGATTCAGTGCAATCCCTGTCAAATTACCAATGGCATTTTTTACAGAACTAGAACAAAAAAATCTTAAAATTTGTATGGAGACACAAAAGACCCTGAATAGCCAAAGCAATCTTGAAGAAAAAAAAAAAAAACTGACCTGGAGGAATCAGACTCCCTGACATCAGACTATACTACAAAGCTACAGTAATCAAGACAGTATGGTACTGGCACAAAACCAGAAATAGAGATCAATGGAACAAGATAGAAAGCCCAGAGATAAACCCACACACCTGTGGTCAACTAATCTATGACAAGGAGGCAAGGATATACATGGAGAAAAGACAGTCTCTTCAATAAGTGGTGCTGGGAAAATTGGACAGCTACATGTAAAAGAAAGAAATTAGAACACTTCGTAGCACCATACACAGAAATAAACTCAAAATGGATTAGAGGCCTAAATGTAAAACTGATCCCTATAAAACTCTTAAAGAAAACATAGGAAGAATACTCTTTGACATAAATCACAGCAAGATCTTTTTTGATTCACCTCCTAGAGTAATAGAAATAAAAACAAAAATAAACAAATGGGACCTAATGAAACTTCAAAGCTTTTGCAAAGCAAAGGAAGCTACCAACAAGACGAATAGACAACCCTCAGAACGGAGAAAAATATTTGCAAACGAATCAATGGACAAAGGCTTAATATCCAAAATATATAAGCAGCTCATGCAGCTCAGTATTAAAAAAACAAACAACCCAATCCAAAAATGGGCAGAAGACCTAAATAGATATTTCTCCAAAGAAGACATACAGATGGCCAAGAAGCACATGAAAAGCTGCTCAACATCACTAATTATTAGAGAAATGCAAATCAAAACTACAATGAGGAATCACCTCACACCAGTTAGAATGGGCATCATCAGAAAATCTACAAACAACAAATGCTGTAGAGGGTGTGGAGAAAAGGAAACCCTCTTGCACTGTTGGTGGGAATGTAAATTGATACAGCCACTCTGGAGAACAGTATGGATGTGCCTTAAAAAACTAAAAATAGAATTGCCACATGACCCAGCAATCCCACTACTGGGCATATACCCAGAGAAGACCATAATTCAAAAAGGCACATGCACCCCAATGTTCACTGCAGCACCATTTACAATAGCCAGGTCATGGAAGCAACCTAAATGCCCATCAACAGACGAATGGATAAAGAAGATGTGGTACATATATACAATGGAGTATTACTCAACCATAAAAAGGAACAAAATTGGGTCATTTGTAGAGACGTGGATGGATCTAGAGACTGTCATATAGAGTGAAGTAAGTCAGAAAGAGAAAAACAAATGTCGTATTTTAACTCATATATGTGGAACCTAGAAAAATGGTACAGATGAACCAGTTTGCAGGGCAGAAATTGAGACACAGATGTAGAGAACAAATGTATGTAACACCAAGGGGGGAAAGAGGCCGGGGGGGAGGTGGTGGGATGAATTGGGAGGTTGAGATTGGCATATATACGCTAATAATGTATAAAATGAATAATAAATAAGAACCTACTGTATAAAAAAATAAATACAATAAAATTCAAAAATAAATTGTGAGGGCTTCCCTGGTGGCGCAGTGGTTGAGAGTCCGCCTGCCGATGCAGGGGACATGGGTTCGTGCCCCGGTCTGGGAAGATCCCACGTGCCGCGGAGCGGCTGGGCCCGTGAGCCATGGCCGCTGAGCCCGCGCGTCCAGAGCCTGTGCTCCACAACGGGAGAGGCTGCAACAGTGAGAGGCCCGCATAACGAAATAAATAAATAAATAAATAAATAAATAAATAAATAAATAAATAAATAAATAAATAAATAAATAAATTTTGGTAAAATACATATAACATCATGTGCCATTTTAACCATTTTTAAGTATACAATTCAGTGGCATTAATTACATTCACAGTGTTGTACAACCATCGCCCCTATCTATTACAAAACTTTTTCATCACCCCAAATAGAAACTCTATAAACCTTAAGCAGTACCTCCCCACTCCTCCCTTCCCCCAGACCCTGGTAACCTCTAATCTACTTTCTATCTCTATGAATTTGGCCATTCTAGATATTTCATGTAAGTCGAATCATATAGTATTTGTCCTTTTGTGTCTGGCTTATTTCCCTTAGCACAATGTTTTTAAAGTTCATTCATGTTGTAGCATGTATCATAACTTTATTCCTCTTTATGGCTGAATGATATTTCATTGTATGGATACACCACATTTTCTTTATCCATTCATCTATTGATAGACACTTGGGTTATTTTTACCTTTTGGCTATTGTGATTAATGGGCAATGAATTTTGTTGTATAAGTGTCTGTCTGAGTCCCCGTTTTTGATTCTTTTGGGTATATACCTAGGAGTGGAATGCTGGGTCATCTGTGTGCAGCTTCTTGAGGAGTTGCCAGACTGTTTTCCACAGCAGCTCCATCATTTTATATTCCCACCAGAAATGTACAAGAGTTCCAGTTTCTCCACATTCTTGCCAACACTTACTTTCCTTTCTCTTTTCTTTTTTAAAAATTGTAGCCATCTTAATAGATGTGAAGGGATATCTCATGGTTTTCAGTTGCATTTCTCTAAAGACTAATGATGTTGGGTATCTTTTCATGGTCTTACTGGCCATTTGTATATCTTCTTTGGAGAAATGTCTATTCAGTTTCTTTGCCCATGTTTTAATTGAGTTGTCTTTTTCTTCTTGAGTTGCGGGAATTGTATATATACTAAATAGTTAACCTTATCAGATATATAAGTTACAAATATTTTCTTCCACTCTGTAGGTTGTTTTTTCACTTTCATAATAATTTCTTTGCACAAATGTTTTAGATTTTGATGAAATCCAACTTGTCAGTTTTATCTTTTGTTACTTGTGCTGTTGGTGTTTTATATGTAAGAATCCATTGCTAAATGCAAGTTAAAGAAGATTTACCCCATACTTTCTTCTGAGAGTTTTATGGTTTTAGCTCTTATATTGTTTTGGTCTTTAATCCATTTTCAGTCAGTTTTTGCATACGATGTTAGGTGAGGAGTTCAACTTCATTCGTTTACATGTGGAAATCCTGTTGTCCCAGCACCATCTGTTGAAGAGACTGTTCTTTCCCCACTGAATAGACTTGACACTCTTGTCAAAAAGCAATTGGCTATATATGTATGGGTGTATTTCTGGACTCTAAATTCTATTCCATTGGTCTATATGACTATCCTTATGACTCTATCACCCTGTTTTGATTACTATAGCTTTGTGGTAAGTTTTGAAATCAGGAAATATGAGTCTTCCACCTTTATTCTTTTTCAAGATTGTTTTGGCTGTTCAGGGTCCCTTACATTTTTGTATGAATTTAAGGATTGGCTTTTCCATTTCTGAAAAAGCCAGGTTACTCTTTACAGTCAGCTACTAAAATGTTACAACTTGAAATGTCTCTACATATCTGTGGTCAAAATTTAAGTTTCTGGTCATCTAAGAATTTTCTGCTGAGGACCTCTCTGGTGGTGCTATGGTTAAGAATCCACCTGCCAATGCAGGGGACATGGGTTCGATCTCTGGTCCAGGAAGATCCCACATGCTGTGGAGCAACTAAGCCCATATGCCACAACTGCTGAGCCCGCGTGCCACAACTACTGAAGCCCGCACACCTAGAGCCCATGTTCTGCAACAAGAGAAGCCACTGCAATGAGAAGCCCACGTACCACCACAAAGAGTAGCCCCCAGCTCGCCTCAACTAGAGAAAGCCTGCGCACAGCAACAAAGAACCAACGCAGCCAAAAATAGTAAATAAATAACCAATAAACAAACATGGAGAGGATGTTGGCCCCGGGGGGTGGGAGCTGCTGGCAGGAGAACGTGGCTGAGGTGGGACCTGCTGGAAGTCACCGTGTCCAGGCAGGTCCACAGCCTGTTTTGTTTTTTTTCTTTTTTAAAGAATTTTCTGCTCATTGTCTCCTGAGAGTCTATGTAGAAAAGAGGTCACGAGAACTATATTTTGGAATAATTTTCTAAGTTTGTTCACAAGCAACTTGTCTTATTATCAGTTTAGGGTCAGTTTCATTGAAGTAAGTCTAAAATGGGTGTGAGACAGACTGCTGTCAGTGTGGTTATTAAGTATTTTGTTTATATGAAATATTTATTACAATATAAGGTGTTTGGATGCAAAGCTAGGTTAAGTAAAGGAAAAATTGTATCATCAGGAGTTCTGATCAGAATGGCAAGCTGAAGCAACATAGAAAGTCCTCCTTTCTGCTCCAAAAACAGAGAGATACTGGAGAAAAATAGAGTAACAACAAAAATAAAAATAACCCAGGTGAAAAAGGGAAATCCCCAGGTGTTGGAAAGGAAAAGGAGCTCAAAGCCAGAGCAGGGAATGATAGCTGGAAACAATGAGGTCCACGGGCCTACTGGGTAGACATTTATGGGATACAGAGTGAAGCTTTAGACCCCTGTGGAATGGCAGCATGGCCAGAGTGGAGGCTCTTGTTTAGAGCCAGATTGCTCAAAAAAACAGTGAAGCAGGAATTAGAAAAATTCCATTTACTGTCTAGGGAAAGTGATGAGAAAGTTTACTGTGTTTAAGTTCCTATAAAATAATAATTAGAAGAAAAGGAATAATCGAGAATTGGTAACCTGAACTTATACCTTGTGTAGGTATGAGGAGTGAATTTATACTGCCCCCAGTGAGGCAGGTACTCTTTGTCGAAGCTAAGAAATTAGCATAAAAAATTGGTCAGGTATCAAAGTAAATTAAAAAAGTAAGTCCAGCTACATGTCATTATTAGTGAAACTACTTGGAAAACTAAAAACTGCATAGAAAATTTTAAAATAAAGGGATGGGGAAAAAAGAGCAGATAGATATTAGGTTGAATATTGTTGATAATCAGCTGTTTTACTCACAAAAGTTGCAACTTCATGTGATTCAACTAATAACGGAGAAATTGGCAAATCTATAGTGATAAAGGTACTTAAAATTATACTATCAGAAGTTATTATGCAAAAAAGTAAGATGGAGATTTGAACAACAAAATAGACATCAACAAATAGTGATGTATATTCTTTTAAAATACATATCAAGTTTTTCCCTAAATTTACTACATGATAGGCCATAAAAGAAATCTCAGCAAATACTAAAAAACTGATGTCATACAGACTCCACTCTCTGATAACAGTGTAATAAATTTAGAAATCAACAAAAGCATAGTCTGAAAGCTCCATATGTTTGGAAACTGAAAAGAACACTTCTGAATGATTCATTTGAAAGAAATCACAATAGAGAAAACTTGGTTCCAGCAGTATGGCAGACTGGACCCTTTTGTAAACAACTAAGAAACTTGTATAAAATATGCAATACATATTAGATAGATTAGTGTGCTAGAAGAAAATAAAGAATTAAAGAATACTTAGAGGCCAGCAACCAAAGGAAAGCAGAACGTCTAGGAGGTAAGTCTGAGGGTATTTGCTGAACCCAAGGTTCTTGAACTTTTATCGTCATGTATTGGCAGGGTGCAGGGAATAAAGGCAAGGTTCAGGGCCCCACCCAAGATTGGTACCCTACTAGGAGATGCTCTTGTATAAATCTAGGCCTTCCAAAAGGCTTCACCCTTAATTAAGAGAACTAGAAATAAATCCTAGTACAGAGTTGTAGTGAATCATTAGTGGGTTGTGAAATCAATTATGTGGTTTCTATCAGCATTGATTTTTTTTGAATATCACATGTCATAATGCTTCATGTAATTTTGTTTTAATTTTTGTGGGTTAGTGTGTATATGTATATGAATGTATACATATGAATGTATATGAATATACTTGGTTGCATTGTTACTTTTTACCATCGGTCAGCCCTAGTCAAAAGAATTCAAAAGCTACTGCCTTAGAGAAGCTGTGCCATGTGTGCACAGAGAGACATGTATCGCTATGCATTTCAGCATTATTTATAACAGCAAAATACTAGAAGCAACCTAAGATCCTATCAGTAGTAGAAAGGATAAATATATTTTTATATAATGGGACATTATTCATCAGATAAAAGGAGATAATTATATCTACTTATGTTAACATAGATAAATCACATAATTATATCTACTTATGTTAACATAGATAAATCACAAAACATAATACTGAATGACAGAAGCAAGTTACAGAATGATAGGTAAGTATAATTGAGTTTATGTTAAAAAATAATAAAAATACAATATGCTATTTTGAAAAGATAAGACACCAACTTCAGTATACCAACTTCTGAAGAGAGAATGGAATGGAATTGGGGCAGGGTTCCAAGGGATGGTGCAAGCTCTCCAACTCTGTATGTGTATGTGCACACACACATGCAGTTTTTCACTTCAAAAAAAAATTAAGTGAATAAAACAAAATGTTAACATGTGGATGATAAGCACTTAGGTATTATTAGTGATTTTATCTCCTGTACTTTTTTGGTGTTTGTATTCAATAATATTTGAGTTTTTTATTGCATCATGCAATAAGTAGATAACTGTTGTAGTTTTTTTTTTAATTAATTTATTTTTGGCTGCATTGTGTCTTCGTTGCTGCGCGCGGGCTTTCTCTAGTTGCAGTGAGCAGGGGCTACTGTTCATTGCTGTGCACGGGGATGTCATTGCAGTGGCTTCTCTTGTTGCAGAGCACAGGCTCTAAAGCACGCGGGCTTCAGTAGTTGTGGCTCGTGGGCTCTAGAGTGTGGGCTCAGTAGTTGTGGCGCACGGGCTTAGTTGCTCTGTGGCATGTGGGATCTTCCCGGACCAGGGCTCAAACCTGTGTCCCCTGCATTGGCAGGCGGATTCTTAACCACTGCGCCACCAGGGAAGCCCTGTTGTAGTTTTCTTATAGGGAGAATCTTTAAGGACTGAATGATGTCAGAATTAGAATCTTAGGTGTTCTTTTGAAGAACATGTTTAATTATGTTATTATGGCACCTTTAATTAGGTGACAGCTGTGTAATTGCATGAGTATAGTAGTCAAGCTGAGAAGCAAAAAGGTATATGGGAAAGGAATAAAACATAAAATCCAACATTGAAAATATTTTCTTTAGTACATAGTAAGTACATTAATTCAATATCCTGAAATCCATAAGAAGTAACCAGAAAGCATGCTTATTGAATTAGAAGCCCTGTTAAAGAAAAGAAAAGGTTTTCTGAATGTTTCATTCAGGTAAAGCAAACTACCACCCACTGAATAAAAGTTAAAACTAAACATTATATTACTAAAATTGTAACTTGTTGCTTAGTGAACAAACACAGCAAAAAATATAATGTATCTATAGTTTTGTCATTCATATTTTTTGTTTGTTTTACTTAGCTGGTCACCTGACTTTTGAATGCCGCAATTTTCTCCGAGTAGACCCCAAAAGGGACATAGTTTTGGATGTCAGCAGCACAAGTAGTGAAGAGAGTGATGAAGAGAATGAAGAACTGAATAAACTGCAAGCATTACAAGAAAAAAGTAAGCAATACCTTTTTCCCCCTCCATCCTTTAAAAATGTTTCTAAATGTTCTACTGTATTATGTCATGTTTATCTATTGTTCTATTATATTTGTCATTAAGATATCTTTTGCCTCTTATGTAAGAAGTACTGCCTAGGTAAGGAAATTGTAAGTACTTTGCCCAAAGTCAAACAGTTGGTCAGTGATAGAACCAACAGGCAAGTCTATTTCTGATTCCACAACACAGGTTTTATTGTGTTTTGTTTTGTTTTTTGTTTTTCCATCTCACTGTAATGTATCACATGGTACAAAGAGTCTGATTTAAGATTTGGTTTCTATACCTATTTGGCTACTTTTTAGTATGTGACTTTTAGCAAATCACTTAACTGCTCTGAACTTCAGTTTCCTTGTGGGATAACACAAAGGATTGGATTGTCAAATCACACCCATTCATATCAGAGATCTTAGCAGTGTCAAGCTTTACTGATACCATTGACCCTTGAACAACATGGGTTTGAACTGCATAGGTCCACTTTTATGCAGATTTTTTCAGTAATACATACTGCAGTACTATATAAGCTGCGGTTGGTGGAATCCACAGATGTGGAACCATGGATATGGAGAAACCGCATATATGGAGGGCAACTATAAGTTACACTTGGACTTTGGACAGCACAGAGGGGCAACATCCCTAACCCCTGCGTTGTTCAAGGGTCAACTGTAATTTCAAGTATACAAGTGATCACAAGGCATAGGCAAAGCAGCAAGAGTTTCAGGACTACAGTACAATATCCCAGGTACCCACTCTGGCCAAGGTTAACAAACGGTTTCTATATTACTTACACGAAAGAAAGTCATTTTGGTCATGAAGCATCTCAATTTTATGCCCATAGTTACATTTTCCAGGGATTATGGATTTGTGCCCCACAAATCCCTAGATTCCAGGATTATTTGCCATAAACAATCTTAGACATCCTGCTATAAGCAGTTTATAAATAGGGATTCTCTTGCCAACAGCTTGATCATGGACTTCTAGCTTTCAGAACAGTGAGGAAATAAATTTCTGTTATTTAAGCCACACCCCTTCTCCCCCCACAAAAAAGGATTCTCTGGCTAGCAAATAATTTATTTCCAGGAAGTCTGTCATTAGCATGTTGATGAAGAGATTTGACCAAGTTACCTTCTTTCTTTCCTGGGACATTCTCCTTTCCCCTCAAAAAGAGAACAGATTTCAGACCACTGTTTAACCATTTGTTTCCCATCTTGTGTATAAAATAACCTATCCCTGCAATGGGGTTTTTAGGGATAAAATGTGATGCTGTATGTGAAAATATTTTGTAAACTACAAAATGTTATATGGTAGTTGTCACACAGAAGCAAAATGAAACTTATTTGTATATGGGTTTAGTCATGGCATGAGAGAGATACAAAAAAGGTTAAACTTATTCTAGATCATCAGAGAACAATAAATGCTTAAAAAAATTTTAACCTTTCCATATTATATCCAGTGAAGGCAAGTGAAAAAGTCAAATGCCAGGGTACTAGGACAAGCTGAGAAGGCAGAAGAGGGATAGTGTTCCAAAGAAAGCAAACAAGAGTAACAGTAAATATGAGTATATACAGCTTAAGGGTAAAGATAGCTGCTTGAATATAAATGCTTACTTTTGGGACTTCCCTGGCAGTCCAGTGGTTAAGAATCTGTGCTTCCACTACAGGGGGCACGGGTTCAATCCCTGGTTGGGGAACTAAGATCCCACATGCAGCAGGATCTTTATACATAAATAAAGATATATATTTACTTCTGCTCCCTACTGAAACAACACAAATAGTAGTAGAAGAAATTTTTAAGGACATAAACTCACAAGGACAAAGAAAATAAGAGTCAAATTTTGCTGAAAAGCAGATGGGTTAGTGATAATGGACTGAACACTTTAAGAGAGCTCAACCCTTTAACAGTGGGGAAAGCTGAGAAGTAACCTGATTATACACCATAAAACCCTCTAAAGTCTTGATAATGAGTATCCTTGGGTGTTTCTGGAATTGAGAATATTTGTAAGACTAAAAACAGGGATTGGTTAAAAGCCTGAAGTAGTTAGATGTTCTGTTCCCTTTCCCTACTCTGTGAAGCCCTGTTGCCTCAGCAGACTGCCACAGGTCTATTTTCTAGACAGGTAAGGCAAACGGTCTTTAAACTGGGACACACCAAACACAAATGAAGATAGTTAAATCAAAGGTTAGATACAGAATGGTGAGAGCCTTCTAGCCATCTTCACCTATTTGGTTCCCAGACATATATCACCCAGGCAGAAGATTTGAAGATACATCTCTGGGAAATCTAACCAGTCTAAGAAGAATGAAATAAGGATACTGAAATTAGGGATTCTTCAAAGGCAAGGCCTCAGCAGACCTCACCAGATTATCAGTGAAGTCCAGATTTCCAAGCTTTGCTTGCTAAAAGCTGCCAGTCAGCTTTTTAGACAATGAAGAGCACTAAATTTCTGAGGAAAGAGTCTCACATGAAATATAGATACCAAAACAGAAAAAATCAACTTGAAAAATACGAGTCTGTACAGGGAGAAAACAGAAATCATTAATATTTAGTTTCATAGAAAGATAAGATAACACCACGCATGAAACATGAATAAGATACTATAAAGAAGAACAAAAGCAACAAAAGAGCTTTTGAAAATTAAAAAAGAAGCAGACATGGAAAACTTGATAGAGTTAGAAGATAAAGTTGAAGAAAAATAAGAAGCACAAAAAGAGAGAAAAAAGATAGAACAATTGAAGGGTCATTCTAGGAAATACTTCATTCAAATGAGTCCCAGAAAAAGAAAACAGAAAATTTTTTCAAGAACTGAAGAATTAGTTTCCAGATGAAAAGGTTCAACAAGTACCAGACACAGTGGTAAAAGCAGACCCACACAAAGGTACACCATTATGAAACATCATATCATAGGAAACAAAAAGATATAATCCAGACTTCCAGAGTTGAGGATAAAACAGGACACAGGTGAAGGATCAGGAGTCAGAATAGTTTCGTACTTCTCTAAGGCAATACTGGAAGCTAGTAGAATATGGATAATGCTTTCAAATTTTTGAAGGAAAATTATATCCAAATTAGAATGATATACCCAACCAAATTATCAACCAAGTGTGAAAGTAGAATAAAGACATTGTCAGACATTCAAAATCTCAGAAAACAATTTGCCTCTCACTTACCCTTTCTTAGAAAAGCCCTGGAATAAGTGTTCTACCAAAGTACGGGAATAGACTGAAAAAAGGAAGACAAGGAGTGTAGGAAATAGAAATGATAAGAAGGGAAATTTGTAGCATGCTAGTAAAGAGAGAGCCCAGAAAGACAGCTGTGCCAGAATAGAGAGCAGCCCAGCCACATAGGAACACAACAAAAGATACTAGAACAGAAAGCCTAAAACCCTTAATTCCACAAGGACACTTTCTACCCCATTCATCTATACTGCTCTGTTTTTTTTTTTAAATAGATGCATAAAACTTTAGAATTAGGAAGAATCTTTAGAACAAATAGTTTAAAAACCAGTTTTGTAGAAAAAGAAAATGAGAACAAGCGACTTTCCAAAGTCAATAGCTGGTCACAGTAGAGCCAGCACCGTGATCCAGGTTTCTTTCCTACTAGTCCTGTACCATTTTCATTACAATGTGCTGCTCTCCTACCTTAGAGATCATCCAGTCTATTGGTTCTTGACCTTTTTTTCCTTATTACATCAATCTTGAAGGATAAAGTACACTCCCACCATGAATAGTGGTTTATTCTAGAGGTGATTTTCAATCAGAAGACCTGGGACAGATCCGCTCTGGGAGAAAGGGGAGGGAGTTAACATATAATAACCCCCAGGACAGGAAATAGTTGATGAAGCTTCCTTATTAGCATCAGCTTTCCCCTAACCTCACATTGAGAATGGTTTCCTCAATCTAGCTTTTCTCCCTTTTTCTTCCTTAAAAGGTATGCTTGACCATAGTCACTTAAAGGCTCAGAATTTGTATTCCATCTCATGACTTCCACCCAGGACAGTGTTCATTTCAGTATGTCAACCAACTTGTCCTATTTAACATTTATAGAACACCTCACTCAACAACAGCAGAATACACAGTTTTTCTTTTTTTCTCAGTGCACACAGAACATCTACCAAGATAGACCTTATTCTGTGCTATAAAACAAGTCTCAATAAATTTGAGTGTTCAAGTCATGCAAAGTATCTTCTCTAGCCACAAGGAAATTAAATTAGAAATCGATAACAGGTAGCTTCTTGGAAAATTCCCAAGTAATTATAGCCTAAGACACTTCTATTTGTCCCATTGGGTCAAAGAAAAAAAAAAGAGCCAAAGGAAATTAGAAAGTACTTTTCAACTGTATGAAAATAAAAATACAACATAACATTTATGAGATGTCCCTAAAGCAGCCCTTAGAGGCAAATTTATGCACTCCATGCCTGTATTAGAAGAGAAGAAATATCTCAAATTTAATACTTCAACTTCTACCTTAAACTCGAAAAAGAAGAGCAAATGAAACCTGAATTAAGCAGAAGAAAGGACATAATAAAGATCAGAGGTGAAATCAGTGAAATGGAAAATAGAGAAACAATAGAGAAAAATGAGTGAAACTAAGAGCTGGTTCTTTGAGAAGATCTATAAAAGTGAAAATTCACTATCCAAACTGATTGGGTTAAAAAAAAAAAGTCATAAATTACCAGTATCAGAAATGAATGAAGTAACAACACTACAGATTACACAGATGCTAAAATAGAATATTATGAATAATCTTATGCCAATAAATTGGAAAACTTGGATAAACTGGAAAAATTACTTGAAAGATACAAACTACCAAAACTCTTTCAAGAAGAAATAGGTCAACTGAGTGGTCTGCATCTATTACAGAAGTTAAATGTTTTAAAACTTTCAGCAAAGAAAAGGCCATGACTGAATGGCTTCTCATGAATTCTGCCAAACATTTAAAGGAGAAGTAATACCACTTCTACATAAAATCTTTTAAAAATTAAAGAGGGGATACTTTCCAACTCAACTTATAAGACCAGCATTACCCTAATAACAAAACCAGATAAAGAGGGGCTTCCCTGGTGGCGCAGTGGTTAAGAATCCGCCTGCCAATGCAGGGGACACGGGTTCGAGCCCTTCCCGGGGAAGATCCCACATGCCACGGAGCAGCTAAGCCCGTGCACCACAACTGCTGAGCCCACATGCCACAACTACTGAAGCCTGCGCACCTAGAGCCTGTGCTCTGCAACAAGAGAAGTCACTGCAATGAGAAGCCCGTGCACCGCAACGAAGAGTAGCCCCCACTTGCCGCAACCAGAGAAAGCCTGTGCACAGCAACGAAGAGCCAACTCAGTCAAAAAAATTTTTTTAATTTTAAATTAAAAAAAAAAAGATAAAGACATTACAAGGAAAGCAGAGACTCTCAAAAGAGAATTTTAAGCAATTCTAAGCAATTATAAAATGTTAGTAAGTCAAATCCAACAATATATAAAAAGGATAATATATTATGACCAAGTGGAGCTTATTGCAGGAATACAATATTTGTTTTACATTCAGAAGTCATTGTAATTTGCTATTTTTAACAGACCAAAGACGAAAATCTGTAGTATTTTAAGAAAACCAATATTTTAAGAAAAATTATTTGAGGGAGTCCATCTTCCATTTCTTATAAAAATTTTCAGCACACTAGGAAAAGAAGGAAGCTTCATCAGCCTGATACGGGATGTCCATAAAAAACAGAAAGATTACACTATACTTAATGGTAAAAGACTGAATGTTTCTGTAACATAAGGAACAAATCAAAGATGTCCATTCCTACCACTTATTTTCAACATTGTAGTGGGGATTCTAGTCATGTAATAAGACAAGAAAAAGAAATTAAAGTCATCCAGATTAGAAAAGGAAGAGTAAAAACTGTCTTTTTTGCAGATGACTTGATCATCTACATAGAAAGCCTAGAAGAAAAGTTCTAAAACTAATAACTACGTTTAGCCAAGTTGTAGGATGCAAGATCAATCAATGGGCAAAAAATCAATGTATTTCTGTATGCTGGCAGTGAAAAATAAGAAATTGAAATTTTAAAAATACCTATTACAATAGCATTAAAAGTATGAAATACTTAAGGATAAATCTGACAAAAGATGTGCAAGACTGAAGCATACAAAACATTGATGAGGGATATTAAAGAAATGAATAAATCAAGATATACCATATTCATGGACTAGAAGATTCAATCTTTTTAAAAGTTAGTTCTCACTCTTTGACATAAATCGTAGCAGTATCCTTCTGGATCTGCCTCTTATAGTAATGAAAATGACAACAAACATAAACAAGTGGGACCTAACTAAAAAGCTTTTTCACAGCAAAGGAAACCATAAACAAAATGACAATCAGCCCACAGAATGGGAGAAAATATTTGCAAACGAAGCGACTAACAAAGGATTACTCTCCAAAATATACTAACAGCTCATGCAGCTCAATATCAAAAAAAACAACCCAGTCAAAAAATGGTCAGAAGATCTAAATAGACGTTTCTCCAAAGAAGTCATACAGGTGGCCAATATGCACATGAAAAGATGCTCAACATCAGTAATTTTTAGAGAAATGCAAATCAAAACTACAATGAGGTATCACCTCACACTAGTCAGAATGGCCATCATCAAAAAGCCTACAAACAATAAATGCTGGAGAGGGTGTGGAGAAAAGGGAACGCTCCTACACTGTTGGTGGGAATGTAAATTGGTACAGCCACTATGGAGAATAGTATGGAGGTTCCTTAAAAAACTAAAACTAGAGCTACCACATGATCCAGCAGTCCCACTCCTGGGCATATATCCAGAAAAAAAACAATTTGAAAAGAAACATGCACCCCAGCGTTCACTGCAGCACTGTTTACAATAGCTGAGACATGGAAACAGCCTAAATGTTCATTGACAGCGGAATGGATAAAGAAGATGTGGTACATGTATACAATGGAATGTAACTCTGCCATAAAAAAGAATGAAATAATGCCATTTGCAGCGAAATGGATGGACCTAGAGATTATCATACTAAGTGAAATAAGTTAGACAAAGAAAAATGTATATCACTTATATGTGGAATCTAAAAAGATGATACAGGTGAACTTATTTGCAAAACAGAAATAGACTCACAGACTTGGAAAACATACTTATGGTTACCAAAGGGGAAAGGTGGGTGGGAGATAAATTAGGAGTTTGGAACTAACATATACACACGACTGTATATTAAAATAAATAATCAACAAGGACCTACTGTATACCACAGGGAACTCTACTCAGTATTCTGTAATAACCTATATGGGAAAAGAATCTGAAAAAGAATGGCTATATGCATAACTGAATCACTTTGCTGTACACCTGAAACTAACACAACATTGTAAATCAATATAAAATAAAAATTAAATTTAAAAAATTAATTAAAATGTCAGTTCTCTCCAACTTGATTTATAGATTCAAACTAATTACAATCAAATTCAAGCAGGCTGTTTTAGACACTGACAAGTCAATTCTAAAGTTCTTGTGGAAATGTAAAGAACCTAGAATAGCCAAAATACTTTGAAAAAGAGCTAAAGTTGGTAAGATTAACACAGCCTACTTTCAGAACTTTCTGTAAAGCTACAAGTAATCCCAACAATGTGCTATTGATATAAAAGTTGATTAGTATAAATGAATAGCACCATACATATATGGCCAATTCATTTTTTTTAACTTTTTATTTTGAGATAATTGTAGATTCATATGCAGCTGTAAGAAATAATACAAAGAATTCCCTTTACCCAGTTTCCCTCATCTTCCAAAATTCTATTACAGTATCACAGCCAGGACGTTGATTTTGATACAATCAATGTACACAGTATTTCTGACACTACAAGGATCACTCATATTGCCCTTCTATAGACATACCTTTCCTCTTGTCCTTAATTAATCTCTGGCAACCAAAATTTTGCTATTTCTCTAATACTGTAATTTCAAAAATGTTTTATAAATGAAACCATACTTTTCCAGATTGTATTTTTTTCACTAGCTATAATTCTCTGGAGATTCACTCAGGTTGCTATATTTATAAATAGTTTGTTCCTTTTTATTATTGAACAGTAGTCTATTATATGGATACCACAGTTTAAGCATTCACCCATTTAAGGACATCTGAGTTGTTTCCAGTTTGGGGCTATTACAAATAAAGCTGCTATCAACAGGATTTGGATAAACATAAGTCTTTATTTCTATTAGATAATTATCCAAGAGTACAATTGCTGGGTTTTATGGTAGTTGCATATTTAGTTTCTTAATAAACTGCCAAACTGTTTTCCACAGTGGCTATACTATTTTACATCCCTACCAAAACATGTATGAGTGACCCCATTTCTCTGTATCCTCACCAGCATTTGATTTTGTCAGTTTTAAAAAATCTTAGCTTTTTGATGATGTACAATTACATCTCAATGTAGTTTTAATTTATATTTCCCCAATGGCTAATAATGTTAAACATTATTTCATAGTATTGAATGTTCAGTTCTTTACATATTCTAGATACTAGTCCTTTTTTTTTTTTTCATCATTATTGGAGTATAATTGCTTCACAATGGTGTGTCAGTTTCTGCCCTACAACAAAGTGAATCAGTTATACATATACATATGTTCCCATATCTCTTCGCTCTTCCGTCTCCCTCCCTCCCACCCTCCCTATCCTACCCCTCCAGGTGGTCACAAAGCACCGAGCTGATCTCTCTGTGCTATGTGGCTGCTCCCCACTAGCTATCTGTTCTACATTTGGTAGTGCATACATGTCCATGCCACTCTCTCGCCCCGTCACAGCTTACCCTTCCCCCTCCCCATATCCTCAAGTCCATTCTCTAGTAGGTCTGTGTCTTTATTCCTGTCTTACCCTTAGGTTCTTCTGACATTTTTTTTCCTTAAATTCCATATATATGTGTTAGCATACGCTATTTATCTTTCTCTTTCTGACTTACTTCACTCTGTATGACAGACTCTAGGTCCATGCACCTCATTACAAATAGCTCAATTTCGTTTCCTTTAATGGCTGAGTATTATTCCATGGTATATATCTGCCACATCTTCTTTATCCATTCATCCAATGATGGACACTTAGGTTGTTTCCATCTCGGGGCTATTGTAAATAGAGCTGCAATGAACATTTTGGTACATGACTCTTTTTGAATTATGGTTTTCTGAGGGCATATGCACAGTAGTGGGATTTCTGGGTCATATGGTAGTCCTATTTGTAGTTTTTTAAGGAACCTCCATACTGTTCTCCATAGTGGCTGTACCAATTCACATTCCCACCAGCAGTGCAAGAGGGTTCCCTTTTCTCCACACCCTCTCCAGCATTTATTGTTTCTAGATTTTTTGATGTTGGCCATTCTGACTGGTGTGAGATCATATCTCATTGTAGTTTTGATTTGCATTTCTCTGATGATTAATGATGTCGAGCATTCTTTCATGTGTTTGTTGGCAGTCTGTATATCTTCTTTGGAGAAATATCTATTTAGGTTTTCTGCCCATTTTTGGATTGGGTTGTTTGTTTTTTTGATACTGAGCTGCATGAGCTGCTTGTAAATTTTGGAGATTAATCCTTTGTCAGTTGCTTCATTTGGAAATATTTTCTCTCATTCTGAGGGTTGTCTTTTGGCCTTGTTTATGGTATCCTTTGCTGTGCAAAAGCTTTGAAGTTTCATTACGTCCCATTTGATTATTTTTGTTTTTATTTCCATTTCTCTATGAGGTGGGTCAAAAAGGATCCTGCTGTGATTTATGTCATAGATGTTCTGCCTATGTTTTCCTCTAAGAGTCTGATAGTTTCTGGCCTTACATTTAGGTCTTTAATCCATTTTGAGTTTATTTTCGTGTATGGTGTTAGGGAGTGTTCTAATTGCATTCTTTTACATGTAGCTCTCCAGTTTTCCCAGCACCACTTATTGAAGAGGCTGTCATTTCTCCACTGTACATTCCTGCCTCCTTTATCAAAGATATGGTGACCATATATGCATGGGTTTATCTCTGGGCTTTCTATCCTGTCCCATTGATCTATATTTCTGGTTTTGTGCCAGTACCATACTGTCTTGATTACTGTAGCTTTGTAGTATAGTCTGAAGTCAGGGAGCCTGATTCCTCCAGCTCCGTTTTTTGTTCTCAAGGTTGCTTTGGCTATTCGGGGTCTTTTGTGTTTCCATACAAATTGTGAGCATTTTTGTTCTAGTTCTGTGAAAAATGCCAGTGGTAGTTTGATAGGGATTGCATTGACTCTGTAGAGTGCTTTGGGTAGTAGAGTTATTTTCACAATGTTGATTCTACCAATCCAAGAACATGGTATATCTCTCCATCTATTTGTATCATCTTTAATTTTTTTCATCACTGTCTTGTAATTTTCTGCATACAGGTCTTTTGTCTCCTTAGGTAGGTTTATTCCTAGATATTTTATTCTTTTTGTTGCAGTGGTAAATGGGAGTGTTTTCTTGATTTCACTTTCAGATTTTTCATCATTAGTGTATAGGAATGCCAGAGATTTCTGTGCATTAATTTTGTATCCTGCTACTTTACCAAATTCATTGATTAGCTCTAGTAGTTTTCTGGTAGCATCTTTAGGATTCTCTATGTATAGTATCGTGTCATCTGCAAACAGTGACAGCTTTACTTCTTCTTTTCCTATTTGGATTCCTTTTATTTCCTTTTCTTCTCTAATTGCTGTGGCTTAAACTTCCAAAACTATGTTGAATAAGAGTGGTGAGAGTGGGCAACGTTTTCTTGTTCCTGATCTTAGTGGAAATGGTTTCAGTTTTTCACCCTTGAGGATGATGTTAGCTGTGGGTTTGTCATATATGGCCTTTATTATGCTGAGGAAAGTTCCCTCTATGCCTACTTTCTGCAGGGTTTTTATCATAAATGCGTGCTGAATTTTGTCGAAAGCTTTGTCTACATCTATTGAGATGATCATATGGTTTTTCTCCTTCAATTTGTTAATATGGTGTATCACATTGATTGATTTACGTATATTGAAGAATCCTTGCATTCCTGGAATAAACCCACTTGATCATGGTGTATGATCCTTTTAATGTGCTGTTGGATTCTGTTTTCTAGTATTTTGTTGAGGATTTTTGCATCTATGTTAATCAGTGATATTGGCCTGTAGTTTTGTCTCCTTGTGACATCCTTGTCTGGTTTTGGTATCAGGGTGATGGTGGCCTCGTAGAATAAGTTTGGGAGTGTTCCTCCCTCTGCTATATTTTGGAAGAGTTTGAGAAGGATAGGTGTTAGCTGTTCCCTAAATGTTTGATAGAATTCACCTGTGAAGCCATCTGGTCCTGGGCTTTTGTTTCTTGGAAGATTTTTAATCACAGTTTCAATTTCAGTGCTTGAGATTGGTCTGTTCATATTTTCTATTTCTTCCTGATTCAGTCTTGGCAGGTTGTGCATTTCTCAGAATTGTCCATTTTTTCCAGGTTGTCCATTTTATTGGCATAGAGTTGCTTGTAGTAATCGCTCATGATCTTTTGTATTTCTGCAGTGTCACTTCTCCTTTTTCATTTCTAATTCTATTGATTTGAGCCTTCTCCCTTTTTTTCTTGATGAGTCTGGCTAATGGTTTATCAATTTTGTTTATCTTCTCAAAGAACCAGCTTTTAGTTTTATTGATCTTTGCTATTGTTTCCTTCATTTCTTTTTCATTTATTTCTGATCTGATTTTTATTATTTCTTTCCTTCTGCTAACTTTGGGGTTTTTTTGTTCTTCTTTCTCTAATTGCTTTAGGTGCAAGGTTAGGTTGTTTATTCGAGATGTTTCCTGTTTCTTAAGGTAGGATTGTATTGCTATAAACTTCCCTCTTATAACTGCTTTTTCTGCATCCCATAGGTTTTGGGTCGTCAGGTCTCCGTTGTCATTTGTTTCTAGGTATTTTTTGATTTCCTCTTTGATTTCTTCAGTGATCACTTCGTTATTAAGTAGTGTATTGTATAGCCTCCATGTGTTTGTATTTTTTACAGATCTTTTCCTGTAATTGATATCTAGTCTCATAGTGTTGTGGTCGGAACAGATACTTGAGACAATTTCAGTTTTCTTAAATTTACCAAGACTTGTGAACCAAGATATGATCTATCCTGGAGAATGTTTCATGAGCACTTGAGAAAAATGTGTATTCTGTTGTTTTTGGATGGAATGTCCTATAAATATCAATTAAGTCCATCTTGTTTAATGTATCATTTAAAGCTTGTGTTTCCTTATTTATTTTCATTTTGGATGATCTGTTCACGGGTGAAAGTGGGGTGTTTAAGTCCCCTACTATGAATGTGTTACTGTCGATTTCCCCTTTTATGGCTGTTAGTATTTGCCTTATGTATTGAGGTGCTCCTATGTTGAGTGCATAAATATTTACAATTGTTATATCTTCTTCTTGGATCGATCCCTTGATCTTTATGTAGTGTCCTTCTTTGTCTCTTCTAATAGTCTTTATTTTAAAGTCTATTTTGTCTGATATGAGAATTGCTACTCCAGCTTTCTTTTGGTTTCCATTTGCATGGAATATCTTTTTCCATCCCCTTACTTTCAGTCTGTATGTGTCTCTAGGTCTGAAGTGGGTCTCTTGTAGACAGCATATATATGGGTCTTGTTTTTGTATCCATTCAGCCAATCTGTGTCTTTTGGTAGGAGCATTTAGTCCATTTACATTTAAGGTAATTATCGATATGTATGTTCCTATTCCCATTTTCTTAATTGTTTTGGGTTCGTGATTGTAGGTCTTTTCCTTCTCTTGTGTTTCTTACCTAGAGAAGTTCCTTTAGCATTTGTTGTAAAGCTGGTTTGGTGGTGCTGAACTGTCTCAGCTTTTGCTTGTCTGTAAAGGTTTTATTTTCTCCATCAAATCTGAATGAGATCCTTGCTGGGTAGAGTAATCTTCGTTGCAGGTTTTTCTCCTTCATCACTTTAAATATGTCCTGCCAGTCCCTTCTGGCTTGCAGAGTTTCTGCTGAAAGATCAGCTGTTAACCTTATGGGGATTCCCTTGTGTGTTATTTGTTGTTTTTCCCTTGCTGCTTTTAATATGTTTTCTTTGTATTTAATTTTTGACAGTTTGATTAATATGTGTCTTGGCGTATTTCCCTTTGGATTTATCCTGCATGGGACTCTCTGTGCTTCCTGTACTTGATTAACTATTTCCTTTCCCATATTAGGGAAGTTTTCAACTATAATCTCTTCAAATATTTTCTCAGTCCCTTTCTTTTCTTCTTCTGGAACCCCTATAATTCGAATGTTGGTGCGTTTAATGTTGTCCCAGAGGTTTCTGAGACTGTTCTCAGTTCTTTTCATACTTTTTTCTTTATTCTGCTCTGCATTAGTTATTTCCACTATTTTATCTTCCAGGTCACTTATCCATTCTTCTGCCTCAGTTATTCTGCTATTGATCCCATTTAGAGTAGTTTTAATTTCATTTATTGTGTTGTTCATCGTTGCTTGTTTCATCTTTAGTTCTTCTAGGTCCTTGTTAAATGTTTCTTGCATTTTATCTATTCTATTTCCAAGATTTTGGATCATCTTTACTATCATTATTCTGAATTCTTTTTCAGGTAGACTGCCTATTTCCTTTTCATTTATTAGGTCTGGTGGGTTTTTATCTTGCTACTTCATCTGCTGTGTGTTTTTCTGTCTTCTCATTTTGCTTATCTTACTGTGTTTGGGGTCTCCTTTTTGCAGGCTGCAGGTTCGTAGTTCCCGTTGTTTTTGGTGTCTGTCCCCAGTGGCTAAGGTTGGTTCAGTGGGTTGTGTAGGCTTCCTGTTGGAGAGGATTAGTGCCTGTGTTCTGGTAGATGAGGCTGGATCTTGTCTTTCTGGTAGGCAAGTCCACGTCTCGTGGTGTGTTTTGGGGTGTCTGTGGACTTATTATGATTTTAGGCAGCCTCTCTGCTAATGGGTGGGGTTTTGTTCCTGTCTTGCTAGTTGTTTGGCATAGGGTGTCCAGCACTGTAGCTTGCTGGTCGCTGAGTGAAGCTGGGTGCTGGTGTTGAGATGGATATCTCTGGGAGATTTTCGCCGTTTGATTTTATGTGGAGCTGGGAGGTCTCTTGTGGACCAGTGTCCTGAAGTTGGCTCTCCCACCTCAGAGTTACAGCACTGAGTCCTGGCTGCAGCACCAAGAGCCTTTCGTCCACATGGCTCAGAATAAAAGGTAGAAAAAGAAGAAAGAAAGGAAGGAAGGAAGGAAGGAAGGAAGGAAGGAAGGAAGGAAGGAAGGAAGGAAGGAAGAAGGGAGGGAGGGAGGGAGGAGGGAAGGAGGGAGGGAGGAGGGAAGGAGGGAAGGAAGGAAAGAAAGAAGATAAAAAGGTAAGATAAAATAAAATCAAGTTATTAGAATAAAAAATAATTAAGAAAAAAAATTTTTTAAAGAATAAAAACGGACAGATAGAACCCTCGGACAAATGGTGAAAGCAAAGCTATACAGACAAAATCTCACACAGAAGCATACACATACACACTCACAAAAATGGAAAAGGGGAAAAAATCATAAATCTTGCTCTCCAAGTCCACCTCCTCAATTTGGGATGATTCGTTGTTTATTCAGGTATTCCACAGATGCAGGGTACATCAAGTTGATTGTGGAGCTTTAATCCGCTGCTTCTGAGGCTGCTGGGAGGGGTTTCCCTTTCTCTTCTTTGTTGTCACAGCTCCTGGGGCTCAGCTTTGTATTTGGCCCCGCCTGTGCATGGAGGTCACCGGAGGGCATCTGTTCTTCGCTCAGACAGGACAGGGTTAAAGGAGCAGCTGCTTCGGGGACGCTGGCTCACTCAGGCCGGGGGTAGGGAGGGTCACGGAGTGCATGGCGAACCTGTGGCGGCAGAGGCCAGCGTGACGTTGCACCAGCCTGAGGAGCGCCGTGCGTTCTCCTGGGGAAGTTGTCCCTGGGTCCCGGGACCCTGGCAGTGGCGGGCTGCACAGGCTCCCCGGAAGGGGGGTGTTGATAGTGACCTGTGCTCGCACACAGGCTTCTTGGTGGCGGCAGCAGCAGCCTTAGCGTCTCATGCCCGTCTCTGGGGTCCGCGCTTTTAGCCGCGGCTCGTGCCTGTCTCTGGAGCTCCTTTAAGCAGCGTTCTTAATCCCCTCTCCTTGCACACCAGGAAGCAAAGAGGGAAGAAAAAGTCTCTTGCCTCTTCGGCAGGTCCAGACTTTTCCCCGGACTCCCTCCCGGCTAGCCGTGGTGCACTAAACCCCTGCAGGCTATGTTCACGCCGCCAACCCCAGTCCTCTCCCTGCTCTCTGACCAAAGCCCGAGCCTCAGCTCCCAGCCCCCCCCCCCGGCGGGTGAGCAGACAAACCTCTCAGGCTGGTGAGTGCTGGTCCGCTCCGATCCTCTGTGCGAGTATCTCTCCGCTTTGCCCTCTGCACCCCTGTTGCTGTGCTCTCCTCCGTGGCTCCGAAGCTTCCCCCTCCGCCACCTGCAGTCTCCGCCCGCGAAGGGGCTTCCTAGTGTGTGGAAACCTTTCCTCCTTCACAGCTCCCTCCCACTGGTGCAGATCCCGTCCCTATCCTTTTGTCTCTGTTTATTCTTCTTTCTTTTGCCCTACCCAGGTACGTGGGGACTTTCTTGCGTTTTGGGAGGTCTGAGGTCTGCCAGTGTTCAGTAGGTGTTCTGTAGGAGTTGTTCCACGTGTAGATGTATTTCTGGTGTATCTGTGGGGAGGAAGGTGATCTCGGCGTGTTACACTTTGCCATCTTCCCCTCGTTAGATACTAGTCCTTTTTTAGATGCCTGGTTTGCGAATATTTATCCCAATATATAGCTTTTCTTTTCATCCTCTTAATAGGTGTTTCACAGAACAATAGTTTTTTAATTTTGATAAAGTCCAATTTATTAATTTTTCCTCTTATAGATTGTGCTTTGGTTTCAAGTGTAACTCTTTGCCTGTCTCTTGGTCTCCCTTTACTTTTTTCTAAAGTTTTTATAGATTTATATTTTACATTAGGTCCATCATCCATTTGATTTTATTATTGTATAAAATGTGAAACTTAGAGCACTTAGTATTTTGCTTAAGAATGACCACTTGTTCCAGCACTGTTTATTGAAAGGCTATCTTTCTTCCACTGAATTGCTTTTGTGCTCTTGCCAAAAATAAGTTGGTCCTATTTGTGTTGGTTTGTTTCTGGGCTGTCTATAATGTTCCATTGATCTATGTATCTATCCCGCCACCCCGTCTTGATTAATGTAGCTATATAATAAGTCTCAAAGTTGGCGGGACTGATTTTTTCTACTTTATTCTTCTTTTTCAAAATTGTTTCAACTATTTTAGTTTCTTTTCCCTTCCATATAAATTTTAGAATAATGTTTATATCTACAAAGAATCTTGCTGGAATTTTGATAGGCATTGCCTTAAACATGTTTATCAATTTGGGGAGAATTGACACCTTTACTGTGTCGAGTTTTCCAACCCATAAATCCAGTATGTCTCTCTGTTTATTTAAATCTTTGATTTCTTTTCTCAGCACGGTGTAGTTTTAGGATTATACCTATAAATTTTTTTTTGAAAAATTGTAAATTTTTTTTTCTTTCGTTGTCTGCATGTTCATTACAAGTATATAGAAGTACAAATGACTTTATGTTTATCTTTTATCTTTGCTAAACTCACTGATTAGTTCTAGGAGTTTTTGGTAGATTCTTTGGAATTTTCTATGTAAACCATCATGTCATCTGCAAATAAGAACAGTTTTATTTCTTCCATTTTGATCTGTAAGCCTTTTGTTTTCCTTTCTTGATTTATTGTTATGGCTAGAACTTATAGCACTATGTTGAAAAAGAGCAATGAGAGATGAATTCTTATCTGGATTCCACTTCTAGGGGAAAAAACCATACAGACCTTAATGGTTAGCTGTATGTTTTTTTGGTAGCAGCTCTTTATCAAGTTGAGGAAGTTTCCCTCTATTCCTATTTTTAAAGACTTTTTATCATGAATGGGTGTCAGGTTTTGCCAAATGCATTTTCTGCATCAGTTGATATGATCCTACAATTTTTCTTCTTTAGCCTCTTAATACAGTGGATTACATTAATTGATTTTTGAATATTCAACCAGCCTTGCATCCCTTGAATAAATCACACTTGGTCACAATGTATAACTTTTTTTTTATTTTTATTTTTATTTATTTTTTTTGCGGTATGCGGACCTCTCACTGTTGTGGCCTCTCCCGTTGCGGAGCACAGGCTCCAGACGCACAGGCTCAGCGGCCATGGCTCACGGGCCTAGCCACTCCACGGCATGTGAGATCTTCCCAGACCGGGGCACAAACCCATATCCCCTGCATCGGCAGGCGGACTCTCAACCACTGTGCCACCAGGGAAGCCCTAGATTCTGTTAATTTATGGTGTTGTTGAGTTCTTCTATATCCTTGCTAACTTTATGTGTAGTTTCTGTCAGTTGCTGAGAGAAGGATGTTGAAGTCTCCAGCTGTCATGGATTTGTCTGTTTCTCCCTTCAGGTCTATCGTTTTTGCTTCATGTATTTTTCAGCTCTGTTGTTTGGTACATACACACTTAGGATTGCTATGTCTTCTTAGTGGGTTGAACCCTTTATTGTTATATAATGTCTGTCTCTCTCACTGGTTATTTTCTTTGTTCTAAAGTCTGTTTTATCTGATATTAATATAGCCATTCTAGCTTTCCTTTGATGTTTGTGTTACATCTCCATTTCTGTCCTTTTGCTTTCAGTGTGCCTATATCATTATATTTGAGGTGAGAGCCTTATAGACAGCATGTAGATGAGTCATATTTCTCAATCCACTCTGCCAATTTCATTGGTATTTTTTTTTTTAATGCTTGGCTTTTTTTGTTTGTTTATTTTTATTTATTTATTTTTGGCTGTGTTGGGTCTTCATTTCTGTGCGAGGGCTTTCTCTAGTTGTGGTAAGCGAGGGGCCACTCTTCATCGCAGTGCGCGGGCCTCTCACTATCGCGGCCTCCCTTGTTGCGGAGCACAGGCTCCAGACACGCAGGCTCAGTAGTTGTGGCTCATGGGCCCAGCAGCTCTGTGGCATGTGGGATCTTCCCAGACCAAGGCTCGAACTCGTGTCCCCTGCATTAGCAGGCAGATTCTCAACCACTGCGCCACCAGGGAAGCCCCATTGGTATTCTTTTGAAGTTTAATATAATTATATGTTAGGGCTTAACTCTACCATTTTATTATTTGTTTTCTGATTATTCTGTTCTTTTATTTCTCTGTTCTTTTTTTTCCCTACCTTTCTGTGGGTTCCCATGGAGTATTTTTTTAGGATTGTCTATAGTGCTTTGATTTCACTATAGTGTCACTTGAACACTTGTACAGTTCCATTTTGATGTATCTATAGTGTCTTTGAATATATCCATAATGTTTAAAATTTTTTCTGTAGTGTTCTGTATAACATTTTCAATGGTTACTCTAGGTATTACATTATGTATACATAATTTATCATAATCTACTGGTGTTGTCATTTTACTAGTTCAAGTGAAATGTAGAAAACTAACCTCTCTTTATGTACTTTTACCCTCTCCCATTTATAGTCATCCTCAATATGTTCCCTGCATACACATAGAACTACATCAGACACTGTTATAGTTTTTGCTTCCACCCTCAAACAAAATTTAGAAATTCAAAAGAAAGAAAGCCTGTTGCACCCATATTTTTGCTTACTGTGTTCTTTCTTCTTGATGTTACAACATTTCCTTTCCTTTAGATATCTTCCTGTAGCCATTCTTTTGGGGAATGTCTGCTGGTGACAGATTCTTTTAGTTTTCCTTTATCTGAGAACATCTTGATTTCTTTTCATTTTTTTTAACATCTTTATTGGAGTATAATTGTTTTACAATGGTGTGTTAGTTTCTGCTTTATAACAAAGTGAATCAGTTATACATGTACATATATCCCCATATCTCTTCCCTCTTGCGTCTCCCTCCCTCCCACCCTCCCTATCCCACCCCTCTAGGTGGTCACAAAACACCAAGCTAATCTCCCTGTGCTATGTGGCTGCTTCCCACTAGCTATCTATTTTACATTTGGTAGTGTATATATGTCCATGCCTCTCTCTCACTTTGTACCAGCTTACCCATCCCCCTCCCCATATCCTCAAGTCCATTCTCTAGTAGGTCTGCGTCTCTATTCCTGTCTTGCCCCTAGGTTCTTCATGACCATTTTTCTTATTTTTAGATTCCATATATATATATATATGTTAGCATACAGTATTTGTTTTTCTCTTTCTGACTTACTTCACTCTGTATGACAGACTCTAGGTCCATGCACCTCACTACAAATAACTCAATTTCGTCTCTTTTTATGGCTGAGTAATATTCCATTGTATATATATGTGCCACATCTTGTTTATCCATTCGTCTGTTGATGGACACTTAGGTTGCTTCCATGTCCTGGCTATTGTAAATATAGCTGCAATGAACATTGTGGTACATGACTCTTTTTGAATTAAGTTTTTCTCGGGGTATATGCCCAGTAGTGGGATTGCTGGGTCATATGATGGTTCTATTTTTAGTTTTTTAAGGAATCTCCCTTCTCCATAGTGGCTGTAGCAGTTTACATTCCCACCAACAGTGCAAGAGGGTTCCCTTTTCTCCACACCCTCTCCAGCATTATTGTTTGATGATGGCCATTCTGACTTGTGTGAGGTGATATCTCATTGTAGTTTTGATATGCATTTCTCTAATGATTAATAATGTTGAGCATTCTTTCATGTGTTTGTTGGCAATCTGTATGTCTTCTTTGGAGAAATTTCTATTTAGGTCTTCTGCCCATTTTTGGATTGGGTTGTTTGTTTTTTTGATACTGAGCTGCATGAGCTGCTTGTAAATTTTGGAGATTAATCCTTTGTCAGTTGCTTCATTTGGAAATATTTTCTCCCATTCTGAGAGTTGTCTTTTCATCTTGCTTATGGTTTCCTTTGCTGTGCAAAAGCTTTTAAGTTTCATTAGGTCCCATTTGTTTATTTTTGTTTTTATTTCCATTTCTCTAGGAGGTGTGTCAAAAAGGATCTTGCTGTGATTTATGTCATAGAGTGTTCTGCCTATGTTTTCCTCTAACACTTTAATAGTGTCTGGCCTTACATTTAGTTCTTTAATCCATTTTGAGTTTATTTTTGTGTATGGTGTTAGGGAATGTTCTAATTGCATTCTTTTACATGTAGCTCTCCAGTTTTCTCAGCACCACTTATTTAAGAGGCTGTCTTTTCTCCACTGTATATTCTTGCCTCCTTTATCAAAGATAAGGTGACCATATGTGCGTGGGTTTATCTCTGGGCTTTCTATCCTGTTCCATTGATCTATATTTCTGTTTTTGTACCAGTACCATACGGTCTTAATTACTGTAGCTTTGTAGTATAGTCTGTAGTCAGGGAGCCTGATTCCTCCAGCTCTGTTTTTGTTTCTCAAGATTGCTTTGGCTATTCAGGGTCTTTTGTGTTTCCATACAAATTGTGAGATTTTTTTGTTCTAGTTCTGTGAAAAATGCCAGTGGTAGTTTGATAGGGATTGCATTGACTCTGTAGAGTGCTTTGGGTAGTAGAGTCATTTTCACAATGTTGATTCTACCAATCCAAGAACATGGTATATCTCTCCATCTATTTGTATCATCTTTAATTTCTTTCATCACTGTCTTATAATTTTCTGCATACAGGTCTTTTGTCTCCTTAGTTAGGTTTATTCCTAGATACTTTATTCTTTTTGTTGCAGTGGTAAATGGGAGTGTTTTCTTGATTTCACTTTCAGATTTTTCATCATTAGTGTATAGGAATGCAAGAAATTTCTGTGCATTAATTTTGTATCCTGCTACTTTACCAAATTCATTGATTAGCTCTAGTAGTTTTCTGGTAGCATCTTTAAGATTCTCTATGTATAGTATCGTGTCATGTGCAAACCGTGACAGCTTTACTTCTTCTTTTCCTATTTGGATTCCTTTTATTTCTTTTTCTTCTCTGATTGCTGTGGCTAAGACTTCCAAAACTATGTTGAAGAAGAGTGGTGAGAGTGGGCAACGTTTTCTTGTTCCTGATCTTAGTGGAAATGGTTTCAGTTTTTCACCCTTGAGGATGATGTTAGCTGTGGGTTTGTCATATATGGCCTTTATTATGTTGAGGTAAGTTGCCTCTATGCTTACTTTCTGGAGAGTTTTTATCATAAATGGGTGTTGAATTTTGTGAAAAGCTTTCTCTGCATCTATTGAGATGATTATATGGGTTTTCTCCTTCAATTTGTTAATATGGTGTATCACATTGATTTGCGTATATTGAAGAATCCTTGCATCCCTGGGGTATGCCCCACTTAATCATGGTGTATGATCCTTTTAATGTGCTGTTGGATTGTGTTTGCTAGTATTTTGTTGAGGATTTTTGTATCTCTGTCCATCAGTGTTATTGGCCTGTAGTGTTCTTTCTTTGTGACATCTTTGTCTGGTTTTGTTATCAGAGTGATGGTGGCCTTGTGGCATGAGTTTGGGAGTATTCCTCCCTCTGCTATATTTTGGAAGAGTTTGAGAAGGATGGGTGTTAGCTGTTCTCTAAACGTTTGATAGAATTCGCCTGTGAAGCCATCTGTCTTTTCATTTTTGAAGAATATTTTCACTGGGTAGAGGATTCCAGGATTCCACTTCATTCTGGCTTCCATCTTTTCTGATAAGAAATGTGCTTTCATTCTAAGTGTTTTGCTTCTATAAGTAACATATCATTTATCTCTGACTGTTTTCAATATTTTTTCTTTGTCATTAGTTTTCAGAAGCTTAGTTATGATGTGTCTTGATATGAATTTCTTTGAATTTATTTTGAGTTTGTAGGTTTATGTCTTACCAAATTTAGGAAGTTTTCAGCAATTATTTCTTCAAGCACCTTTTTTTTTAGCCTCCTTTATCCTTGCTTTGCAGGACTCTAATGACATAAATATTAGCTCTTTTGCTGTTATCCCACAGCTTTCTGAAGCTCTGTTCTTTTTAAGTCTTTTTTCTCTCCATCATTCAGATAGGGTGATTTATATTGTTTTGTCTTCCTGTTCAGTGATTATTTCCTCTGTGTTTCCATTCTGCTCTTGAGCCCTTCCACTGAGTTTTTAATTTCAGTTTATTGTATTTTTAGTTCTAAAATTTCTATTTGTTTCTTCTTAGATTTTTTTTAAAATTAATTAATTTATTTGTTTTTATTTTTGGCTGTGTTGGGTCTTTGTTGCTGTGTGCAGGCTTTCTCTAGTTGCAACGAGCAGGAGCTAGTCTTTGTTGCAGTGCACGGGCTTCTCATTGTCATGGCTTCTCTTGTTGTGGAGCATGGGCTCTAGGTGTGCGGGCTTCAGTAGTTGTGACATGCGGGCTGTAGAGTGCAGGCTTAGTATTTGTGGCACACAGGCTTAGTTGCTCCGCGACACGTGGGATCTTCCCAGACCAGGGATCAAACCTGTGTCCCCTGCATTGGCAGGTGGATTCTTAACCACTGAGCCACCAGGGAAGCCCTCTTCTTTGGATTTTTTTATTTCTTTGGGGATTTCTGTTTTTTCATTGTTTCAAGCATGTTCATAGTTGCCCATTGAAGCATTTTTATGATGGCTGCATTGAAGTCTTTTTCAGATAATTCTAATATTTCTGTCATTGTGGTGTTGTCATCTGTTGCTTAATTTTGTATTCAATTAGAGGTCTTTCCGGTTCTTCATTTGATGATTTCTTTTCAGTTGAAATTTGGACATATATAAAACTCTGGCTTTTCTTTAAACCTTTTGTTTTATCTGATTTTCTCTGGTACCACTCCAGAAGGAAAATTGAGGATGCCAACTTGTTCCTGCCAGATGAAAATAAAAGTTCAGTTTCACCACTCAGCCTCTACCAAAACCTAAGGTGGACACGGCTTCTTCTTACTGCTGGGTGAAGGTCGGAATTTCAGCTCCCTGTGTGGTGCCCCCTGACACCATGGTGAGGGTAGTCTTGTTACCCCTGGGTGACAGTGAAAACACTGACTTTCATTAGGTCTCTTCTGACAATACTTAAGCATGGAGGGGAGGAGTGCCTCATTACTGCTGGGTGGGGTTGGCAGTCCAGGCTCGTTGCGTGGTCTCCACTGACACTGTTAATGGAGGTCTTATTACTGGTCAGTGGGGATGAAAGTTTGTCTCACCACTTAGACTTCTCAGGAAGGGGGATTGAGATGTCTCATCACAGACTCACGGGGGGAAGTCTGTGTTCTTCACTCAGCCTTTGGTAATATGGGTGGGGGTGGTGCCCCATTTTTTTCTGTGGTGTTTGGCTGGAAATGGCAGTTACTATCTAAAAGTTTCCTGTCACTAGGCTGTCCCTTTCTTGGTCCTTTGGCTAGAGAGAGCAGGCTATTGTTGGGGTATTTTTGTCTGCACCTGTTGATATTGCCAGGTTGCCGGCTTCTTCAGCTGTAAGTTTAGGCTATATAAAGCAAAAAGAAATTTCAGGGAACTCAGCGGTGTGTCGTTTTCTGGATTTCAAGATCCCTAGCTAGTGTCTGTCTTTCCACCTTTTACAGTCTTCTTATGCTTGTTTTTGTAATGTCTGGGGTTTGTAGTTATATTTAATGGGAGGAATAGGAAAAGTACATCTACTTCATCTTCCTAGAAGCAGAAGTTCAATTGATTTTTGACAGAGGTGAAAAGGCAGTTCTGTACAGAAAGAATAGTCTTTTCAGCAAATGGTGTTAGAATAAAAGAGTATCAAAAAAAGTGTTAAGTGAAAGAAATAAGTTGGAACATATGTATTATATGCCACAATCCATTTTTCAAATGACATAAAAACGGGACTTACATGTAATTATGTTTGTATAAGTGAATGTTTGTGTGTATTTGGTTATATATAGAGAAAGCTTAGAAGAATACACACCAAATTGTGTATTTAATAAACAAGATAGAGAATAGTATGTATTCTCTCCTTCCGAGATACCAACGACATAAATATTAGATGTGGTTATTGTCCCATGACCCTAGGATTTCATGATCCTAATTTTGCTTGAAAAAGAAGATTTTTAAAATTATACATGATTGTATTGTTTCGTTTCTTAAGGCCTGGAATAGTACCCACCAAACAGTCGACATTGATTTGCTTTAGGAATTAGAAATGAAATATTTGAATTTTTTACTTAATGTACTTAGTAGACTTGAAATCTGTATTAAAAGCATATAGTACTTTTATAATGTTTTTAATGAGTAAAAATAATCAAGAAAGGGGACATTGTTACAAAAAAAGTGCAGTATCCTAACAGTGAAATTCACCAACCAACAACCAAAATCAAAAAATGTATACATACCATATTAGTATATAAACTGATGGTGACCTGATTCTTTCCCCTCAACACACAGGAATAAATGAAGAAGAGGAGAAGAAAAAAGCAAAAAGCAAAGAGAAAATCAAGTTGAAAAAAAAAAGGAAAAGGTATTTTTTAACATTTTTTTTAAAAAAGCAGGACTATGGATCTAGATGGATTATAAAATTTTATTTTTCATGTTATAGTCCAGTTAATTTAATATTATCTTAATGAAAGTTAGATGTTCAGTTGTTTCTGAAAATAACAAAATCCTTCATGTCAGGAATCAAAAATAAAGTCAGCACTCAGCCACCTTAAATTTTCTTTTTTGGAGCAAATCAAGGTATAAATAAATAACAGCCCCGCCCGCTTTTTTTTTTTTTAATCTTTATTAGAGTATAATTGCTTTACAATGGTGTGTTAGTTTCTGCTTTATAACAAAGTGAATCAGTTATACATATACATATGTTCCCATCTCTTCCCTCTTGCATCTCCCTCCCTCCCACCCTCCCTATCCCACCTCTCCAGACCATCACAAAGCACCGAGCTGATCTCCCTGTGCTATGAGGCTGCTTCCCACTAGCTATCTACCTTACATTTGGTAGTGTATACATGTCCATGCCTCTCTCTCGCTTTGTCACAGCTTACCCTTCCCCCTCCCCATATCCTCAAGTCCATTCTCTAGTAGGTCCGTGTCTTTATTCCTGTCTTACCCCTAGGTTCTTCATGACATTTCCACCCACTTCTTTTATGTATTCTATTTGTATTCTAGAATTTTTAAGTTTTAGAACATAAGTTAAGTTTTTAATTGGACGTATGTCTAAATTCTTCACATATATATTTTGTCCTCATATGTATGAATTTGGAGCTTAAATATTTGTATTCTTAAAATATCATTGCCATGGCTAAGAAATTAATTTATTAATAGGATTTATGTACTCATTTGTCATGCTGAAGATACCTTCAGATCTTTCAGAATTCTCATCAGCCACCTATGAATTTTTACTATCAACTCTTTTAACAAAAACTGGTTAAAGAAATTGATCAAAAGACTTAAGAGGCAACTTCTTCCTTGGTTCATGAGTGCACTTTCATTTACACTAGAATAAACATGTACACATAGACACTTTTTAGGGCATTTAGCAGGTAGTAATATCTAGCTTGGACCTTAGTTCTCTGACAGCAGGTTCTGCACATCAGGTGTTGTCACTTTGTGGTTTTTATAGAGCATGTAATATATACATTCTAACACCCTCAGCTACTTTATAAATTGGAAAAGTTAACTCACTTTCAGGTGTTGGGAGTTAATAATGTTTAAGAACTAACACAGGAAGGTAGAGCTCAGTGTATTGTGTAGTCTGATGAGTGTATTGTTTAATCATTTGCATTGGCACAGCATGTGGATTGCTTACAGGAGAAGTGAGATTTTCTGTTTTCTTCCAAATTTTCATGTACTGATTTTAGAGTAACATATTATTTACTCAAGCCTCTCTACCTTGGGCCTCACCCACCTCAGACAGGGCCTGAAATTAAAAGAACTTTTCTAAGTACACTTAGCAAAGGTAATGCCACCTGATGTGGTTGCTCTGCCAAAGTGTAACATTCTGCCTTAAAGAGAACCCAGGTCCAGAAAGCCAAAGAAAAAAGTGCAGGCTGAGAAGCAGCGCTGGTTAGAATGTAGAGGTCAAGCAGGTCTTTAAACAGGAAAGTAGGCAAGAGTTGAGAAAAGAGTTGAAGAGAGTGCAAGAGAATACATGAGAAAATAAGCTCAGGAGATGGCCAGAGTCTGAGAAGATGGACAAGGAAAAGGAAGGAACACAATGTTACAGAAACGGGGGGAGGCTGAGAGTCCCTGATCAAGGAAGGCAGTCAAGGAATTCTCAGTGAGTCACTCTACAGACACAACCTTGTAGTCTCATGTTGTTTACTTTGCCTTCTACTGTATGTCTTTTACGTTTTCTTAGTTTGGGTTTTAACTTCTAATGTTTAGATCACTCAGCTATCTCTGGGATGCCTTTTAGATTTTAAATTAACTCAGTTTCTGTTCAGTCACACATATTTGGGGTCTGGATAGTGTTGCACATCTTTTTATACATCTCTTAAGAGAGATGGGGTTTTTTGTTCGTTTTTTGTTATTTTTCATTAGAGGAAAGAATTCTACAGTTTATTCTCCCAATTTAGTATTCGAGTAATATAAGAAAAATAAAGTATAATGATAAGTTATTCTCATTCATTTATATAGAGTATACATTTAAAAGCATTCTTTCTGTAACTAGTGAAAATTATTTCAGAATGCAAGTGTTCATCTGTATCACTCTGCATGTAAAAGAATCAAGTACTTGAAAAATAAAATAAAACAAAAGTGCTTTTATTTTGCTAATTTTCAGCTTTCATTCATTTATACGGAGGTACAACTGTAGCCCTTTTTATATAATTGTATCCTTTGTGGCTCTTTTAAGAGAATATGCGAACAAGTTATTATATACACAAGTGAATTGTGTATATAATGAGGGTTGGTAAATGACATTTTCTTTGCCTTATAAGAAAGATTTTGAAGGGTACACAGGATGAAAAACTGAAAATCACAGAAAAATTATTTCATCCTTACTGAATTTAAAACTCATAACTAGAACTGAGCAGAATAGAGACATTTGTTTTGTTAGTTTCTCTGGCTAAGTGGCAAAAACTCTGAATACCGTATTTTAAGAGAATACAAATATATAAAGCACATTTTGTTTGAATTCCTTTATATTTATACTCCCACCTTATTCCAAGAAGGATTTAAGGCAGTTCAAATTCCATTTAAATGTACCCATCAACCATAAATACAATTATCAGTCAGCATGCATTATTACTCATAGGTCTTATTCATCCAGTTCCACTGAAGAGGACACTTCAAAACAAAAGAAACAAAGATATCAGAAGAAAGAAAAGAAAAAAGAGAAAAAGAGTAAGTCAAAAAAGGGGAAGCATCACAAAAAGGACAAAAAGAAGAGAAAAAAGGAAAAGCATTCCTCTGCCCCTAATAGTTCTGAAATCTCCAAAAAGTAACTGAGACTTTGGCCTGACCCATTAAATTTAAAAATATGGTTTTGAAAATTATTAGACTTTCCTTGAAATTTGCTATATAATTATGCTTGGCAATAAATCACAGCCTTTTCCATATAGACATTTTTTCATATATGGGGCCATTACTGTCTGGCAGTATTTTAATGTACTATGATTATAGAGTATTGAATCAGTCTTATTACCTGATAGCCATGCCCCAAGTATGGATATTTGTGCAACAAAACTCATCGTTTTTGGTATTCCTCTGTGTGTGTGTCTGGCTAGTGTTATTACTTTATAAGTTGATTGTAAATGGCTTTACTACAGTCAACACAGGCAATATACTTAGCAGTTAATGAGTACTGCTGAATTAAGTGTCCACCTTCCAGTGTTAAAGTGAGGTAGGGGATAATGCTTTGCGCTTGACACTGAAAATTTTCATAGCTTTATATCCTATGATAATGTATAATGAGAGTGAAGTTTTTCACTGTTGTTTTTAAATCTTGGCTTTTTTTGGATGTCACAGGAGATGAAGCTGCTTTATTGGTCTTGACTAGAACTTTTTAAATGAATGGCATCAGCAGGAAGATGATAATGAAAGTATTTATAACAAAATTTCACTGTTTTCTGAGATGCAGAGTTTCTAGTACCTGCCTCCTTGGTTTTTGTAACAAAATATTTCTTCCTTGCTTAAAAAGACAAGTCTAGTTCAGCCTACTTGTAGGTCTCATAGAGATGATGCTGTGTTGGGCAGGATTTTTAAGATAGACTCCTGGGTTGTTTTACAAATATGCCATATTGGCATGTCTTAAAGAGTTACCTCAAACACAGAACTTTTTATTTAGGAGGATAACAGCTAAATCTTCATTAGAACTGATTTTTATTGTATTCGGTCTGTAAATTTTATGACGCTTGTTTCTATGAGTAATGTGGAAATTTTTTATAAATGTGAACATACATATATATTTGTCTGAAATAATTTGTAGTTTTGAAGCAGGTTTCCACTGAATTTATGGTTTCATAAATGACTAGTTTGGGGTGTTTCTCTCTTTGACTTCAATCATAAACCTCAGGAGCAGTGACAAAAATTTAGGATTAAGAATTTTATTCTGTATTTTTTAAAATTTAAGAGTCAGGGAGTTACATCATGAAAGCCTTTATATAACAATGGAAATTTTATATGAGTTAGCATTTTCAAACACATAGTTGTAGATATAAATGTTTCTACATTTTTTTAATTTCTCAGTGATACTTGGATATCCCTTATGTCCAATAAGTTAAATACTTATTGTAGCAGCATCGAAAGTCAACTAATTATCATGGTACAGCACCAAAGATTGTAAGTACCTCACTGTGGTGCAGTTATAAATTTTCAAATTGGTAGCCTACAGACATGGCTGCAGGTGAATTCATTATGATGAAATCAGGTAAGTACACATAACCTCTCAGGCTGGAAAGGTGTACTGATTCTTCCTTCACCCAGCACTCCTATCTGGCATGACCTCAGTAAGACTGGGAGAGCCTCATAACTCCTCTTAGCATATGCTTACCTTGTACAGATTCTAGGGAAGCTACATCCACATCCCTTTTCTAACATTACAGCCATGGAAGTGCTCACACTTGTAGCTTTTCCATAACCTAACTTAGTCCTATGGCCTCCTTAAAAAGAAATCCTTTTGTTTAAATAGCTTAGTCAGTTATTTGGAGAGAAACACAGAGCTACTAGGTTTTTAAGGGTTTGTTTTGCCTTTGCTGTAGTTTATGTATTTTTGAAAACTATATTTTAGGAAAATACAATCCTTTGGTTATCAGTATGAGAAAAATAAGTAAAAAAAAACTTTAAAAAATTATTAGAAAATGCTACATGCAAACATATGGTCTCCTATTGAGTGTGTAACATGGTTAAAAATAATTGTAGTGACACAAGAGTTGATCCAGTTATTTGTGAGTTTTACTTCTGTTAATTGTAGAGATAATAAGTTGGCTTATCAGATTTGTTATCTGGATGCTGAGACAATCAGTGGCTCAGGAGAGTTATATAAAATTCAGGCCTCATTACCTAATAAGGGTTCGCAAATTAAAAGATTTTAACGTTCAGTAATTTTTTTCCCCAGAAGAAACTCTTGGAATTATTCTTGAGTAAATTTCCCATAGTCTGAGAATAGTTTATGAAAGAGCTCATCTGAATAAAATTCATGTATTTTTACTAAAGTAATTTTCTTCTGAAGTGATCTTGTTATTATTGGGTTTGGATGCAAATCTCACTAATATATTGTAGGAGAAAATTAGTGACATTTCCTCTCAGGCAATATGTAGCATAAGGAAAACTGAACTTAATAGTAAAAATCCAAAAGTCCTAGTTGTCCGCGCTTCCATTGAAGGGGCAGGGGTTCAATCCCTGGTCCGGGAACTAAGATCCCGCATGCCGCACGGTGGCCAAAAACACAAGTCCTAGTCGTTCTGGCTACCTGTGTGACCTTCAACAAAGTAATTTACCTTCGCTGGGCCTTGATGTCTTTCATCTATAAAATATTGTACCAAATTATCTCTAAGATCCCTTCTAGTTCTTAATATATATGATTATCAATACTTCAAATAATATTATTTTAGAAATTATTTTCATTTAGAATATAAATTATTATATTCATTTATAAATTGTTACAGATAAGCAGGTAGCATTCTGTAAACTGTAAAAGTTGAATTTATTAATGTAACTGTTAAACACATGTTACTTCTTTAAGCAGATAATTAGTATTTGGTTCATATCCTTACCACCCAGTGTATGTTATTTTCACTAGATGCAGACAGAATTTATGTTTAGATTTGTATCTGTAACCTGATTATCTGAATACTTTGAGACTATTGCTTTTAGGCTGATGGACCTACGCCCCATACAGTTCCGTATTTCTTTTCTCCATATCTTCTGTTGGCTAAAAGCTCTCAGAGGGATCCCCAGTTCTTCATACTTAATACATATCTGTTTACATCTTTGGTTCTTTGAGGCTAAAACATCAGTGAGTAAAACAACTGTGTGTGTCTGTATTTATGACTCATTCTGTCTAAAATTACATAGGCCTAGGTTACCTTCAATTAAACTAGATTGAAGAGTTATCAATAATAGTCTTGTTAAATGCCATTGGGTCCTTTCTTCAATAAACATTTACTGAGTGCCTAGCATGGCAAACACTATGTTAAATACCAGGGATACGGAGATAAATAAGACACATTTGCTTCCCTGAAAGGAATTCACAGTTTAGTTGGTAGGAGAAACAGCAGAACTCATCATTAGATATTAAGTGCAGTAACTGGGTTTATAGAAACACACAGGAATACCTAACATAGTCTGGAGAAGTTAGAAGAGGCTACCTAGAAAAAGTAATGCCTGCAGTGCATTTTGATTGAGGATGAGAGTGGGAGTTGACAGAATGAGTACAGTGAACAAAGCCCACAATAGAAAAAGCTGGGGCGTGTGTGTCAAGAATTATAAGCCCTGTGTGGGGCAGGAGTGGTAAGAATCGAGACCACCATTCTAAGTTCTCAGGTACAAGAGAAGGAGGTTTTATGTTCCATCTATGGGAGCTTGGCCTTTATCTCTAAGCAAGAGACGCCATTAGAGAGTTTTAAGGAAAGAAATGACTTTTATTGAGGTTTGGTTTCATCCATTTCATAATCCAATCCCACAGGTTTTAAAGGATGAAATTAGTCTCATTAAAAGCCCACATAGAAAATAATTTGAGTCTTTGATAGTCTATTATCTGATCTCTTATTCTAGGCCCACTTTTCTAAGTTCTGATTTCTAAAAATTACAGTCTTCTGAAAAGCTACTATATTCTTAATCAGACCCATCCCCAGAATTACATGCAAATGTACATAATTTGAAATGTGTTTTGCTTTTAATTTTATTTTAGGTTATTTTTGACTGACAGAATATATTGTGTTGTTATGTTAGTATTTTCAGTCGATATAAATCCTTTAGAATATATTTTTCAAGGCAGACCGTCGTAATTTGGTAAGGCTTCTTTTAATATTTTTAATATTGATTTGACTATTTTAATATTTAAATCAATATTACGAAGTGCAACTCCTTCAAAGTCACAGTGACACACACCAGCTGGTCTACTAGATAGCCCTGTTGCTCTCCCCCAGGTTTCCTGGCTTGGCAGGGAGCGCTCCACAGATTCCAACTGATACTAAGTACTGAGACTCAATTTTCCTGGGCAGTTGGCATCCAAGAACAGTAGGGTTTGTTAGGCCAGCTCAATGATAATTTCACTTGCGAAGCCCAGGATCTTCCGACCTCACTTGTCTCCTCCCAACTCCTCTAAAATTTTGCAGAGCGCCAGAGAATTGGGTTGCCTCTTGTAGAGCACAGCCCGTGATGCATGCAGCCATGCCCAGCCCCAGTTTGCCTGTCCCACAGGTTGGGAAGAGTCTGGGGAACCAGGAGCATTTTGCTGGCCCTGAGTCTCTAAGTTTCCTGCTGCTTGTCTGGCCTCTGCTCTTCCCCTTGAGCAACAAAAGTAGACTTACCAGTGCCTTAACTAACTTCCTCAACCTAGATTTTCACCTGAGGCAACATCTAATCAGTAATATAATTATTAATATCTGTGTATCAAGATAGCCAATTTTCTGGGGGTTTTTTATCAAAGCTGGATAAAAGATGAAGAAGTACCCACACTTTATGTGCTTTCACAAAAATAGATGAAAATTCTTTGCTTTTATGACCACATGTCATTTTTGTAATGGAAATGTTTCAACTTTCAGACTTCACACACACTCTGAGCAATTTTAATATTTAAACATTGGCAATACTGTACTCTTTTTGAATGTGAAATCCAACACTGGCAGAAGGGTGTTGCAATAATGATCTGGAAATATGCTGTCAGTGTAGCCACATGTGGCTATTGAAATTTAGATTAATTAAATGAAAATGTGTCTCTTCAGTTGCACTAGCCACATTTCAAGTGCTGAGTAAGCCACATGTGGCTAGTGGCTACCATGCCAGACAGTGCAGATATAGAAAGAACATTTCCATCATCACAGAAACCTCTACTGGACAGCACTGGAATCCCCAGTTCTTAGTAGAAATTTTGACAGGCTAATGGCCAAAAGTTTCTAACCCTGAGTTTGCATACCTGAGAGCCATAAGGCATTCCTTTCTTTTCCCCCAGCAGACCAGAGAAGCTGTATTTGACACATTTTGAAAGGCTAGTCTTCTAACTACAGAAACTTTGTACAATACGGTAGATGTGTTCAGCAGAGCCAGCCTAAAATTAATTTTTTTTTCCTATTGAATTCCATTATAGGACCAGGTCTGTGTTCTTATAATAGAAATCACACTTATGAATAAAAATCTTTTAAAACAATTTTAATTTGCAGAAACTGTGGTTTTATTTCTAGATGTCTAAGTGATACCACTGCAGTAGCCTTAGGTTGGACCAGAAAACTAACTTGTTTGTTTTATAACTTTCATTCTAGAAATTCCTTAGGAACTTTATCAGTGAAGGATTTTTGTTATGGTTATCCCTTGCAGAAAATATTTATCATGCAGATTATACATAGTGATACATTTTGTTATTGAATGTTAGTTTTTATAAAGGCAATAATACAGCAAATCCCCTAAAAAAGGCATAGGTTGATTTCTAAGAGACTTAAGAACACACCACTTCTCATTCATAAGGCCGCCCCCCTCCCCGAGATTTACTTATCTAGTACCATCTCTTATAAAAATAACTGCCTCGAGGTGTGAGAAACTTGTGAAGTGCTGGTAATGTGACATAAACTTCTCATTGTTCTTCACTGACATAGGTGTGCTTATCTTGTTATTGATAAATTCTATAATTTCTCCTGAAGTATTAACATAATTTCATGTAATGTAGAAACATCTTAATTAGCAAATAAAAGTAAACTTATGCACATGGAAATCTATCAGAAACCTTAGTGGGTGTTTAATAAATTAATTGAATGATCAAAACTGCAGCTGTGTCTTGCTTTGTGCGTGGTGAGTTTTTGAAAAGTATTATTACAAACTGTATTTGAAGTGAACTCTTTATTTTTGTTGCTCCATCTCTCCAGTGAGCTTTTACAACACAGGATATTTAACAGTAAGCAGTGTTGATTTGTGTCATATCCATTGTTTTTTCTTGAATTATATCATCAGCTTCATAGAATGTTTCATTTGTTGAATTTGAACTGGGGGCTTTGGTTTTTCTATTTGAGCTGCCTGCAAATACACAAAACAAAATGAAATAACTATTTGAAATTATGACATCAAATCTTACTTTAAAATTTGTCCTTAAAAAAATAAACTTTTTAGGAACGTTGGAAATATGATGTCCTAAAGACCTTATGGATGAGTGAGAATTGAATCATTTCAAAGTTGTTTTTGAGCATTTTCTCCTGAAAGTCAAATAAGGGAAATACTCCGTAACAGAAGTAAGGATTTCGTTTCCATGCTTACCTTTCTTTCTCCACACTTCCACGGAGGAAACTACACATTTGGTCAGAAGGTAACAGTTTCTGGGTTGCTTAATAAAAGTGTGACTGTCCTTATGCATAAAGGGAACAAAACTAAAATCGACCATAATAATTTACAACAATCTTAAGGCTTTGCCATTATAATCAGTTGAGATGTAACATTTAAAAAGAGCATGTTCATCCCACAATCCCATTCACTCGTTCTATATAAATGAGTCCAAAATGCACAAGGGTAGAGGAATGTGGATATTTGTTCATCAGAAGTTAGACTAACAAGCTCATAGCAAAGAAATGGATTATTAATCAATGAATGACGTTAGAAAAATTAAGTGTGAAAATAATGTCATATATTTCACCAATTTATACAAATTTAAATATATTTAAATAATTTTATAATTATGTAAAAGCAGTGCAAGAAATCACAGATGTTACTAATAACCCCCTGTTGCTAAACCCACAGTTCAGCTCACAAGCCACATCTTATTTGACCTATCAGCAGCATTTTCTTTCTTGGCTTCCCAGATGCCACCCTTCCTTGACTCGCTCCTGTGTCACCATTGCTCCTTTTCCATCTTTCTTGTTGGTCCCTTTTCCTCTCCCAAGCATCTTAGACTGATTAGTCCCACAGTTTTTAATACCATCTCTGCTGATGACTCCCAGATATGTGTCTCTAACCCACACCTCTCCTGAACTCCAGACTCAACTTGCCATCTCCACTTGGATATCTAGCAGACATCTCCAACTTAGTCCAAAACTGATATTTGGATTATTCCCAGGAAAAAAAAAAAAAAAGAGCCCAATCCACTTACAGTCTTCCTCTTCTCAATTGCCGGCAACTTCCACGTGTTCAGTTGCTCAGGACAAAAACCTCTGTCAGTCTTGGTTCCTCTTCCCTCAACCCCACCACCAATTTATCTGATAGCCTGTTGACTACATTTTTTAAAACAAATCCAAAATCAGACCACCTTCACTGCTACCACTGTTCTATTTTCAGCACAACACTCAGAGTGATCCTTTGAAACATAAGTCAAAGCGTGTCCTCTGCAAAGAACCCTCCATTTCACCCAAGTCTTTATAATGGCCTACATGTCCACACACACACACAAACACACACACACCATTAATCTCCCTGACTTCATCTTCTTCTACTTCATCCTCTCATTCACTCCAACCTCTTTGATCAAACATTTCAGGCATGTTCCAGCCACAGGGCCTTTGCACTGGCTGTTCACTCTGTCTGGCATGCTCTTCCCTCAGATTGTCTTCCCAACCTCTTTGATCAAACATTTCAGGCATGTTCCAGCCACAGGGCCTTTGCACTGGCTGTTCACTCTGTCTGGCATGCTCTTCCCTCAGATTGTCTTCCCAACCTCTTTGATCAAACATTTCAGGCATGTTCCAGCCGCAGGGCCTTTGCACTGGCTGTTCACTCTGTCTGGCATGCTCTTCCCTCGGATTGTCTGCAGGATAACTCCCTAATTTCCAATCCTTGCTCAGAAGTCACCTTTTCAATGAGACCTAAACACTGTATTTAAAATTGCAACCTACATTCCCCCCACCCCATCCCCAATCCCTTTGCTCTCCAGTTTTTCCCATAGCATTTATTTTCTAATATAATTTACCTTTTTATTATGTTTATTATCTGTCTTCTCTCACTAAAATGTAAGCACCACATGCCAGAGATCTTTTACTATATTTTTCATTGATGATGCAGAAGAATTGCATTGTACATAGCTAATGTTCAATAAATTTGTTGAGTGAAATGATAAGATTGAAAGTGTGGCATAGTAAAAACTTTAAAGTTGTAGATTGCAAAAGACAAGATTGAAAGCCAACTGGGAAGAAATGTTTAGAACACATGATGCATGTCTAACATATAACCAGAATTTACATATCAATATGTAAGACATTAACACCTCTTAATCAGTAAAGAGATGGGCAAAAGATCTACTGAATCTCCAATGTACTAGTCAGAAAGAAATGTAAATTCAAAAAGTAATTACCATTTTTCATGTCTCAATTAGGAACAGATAAAATCTTTCTTGGCCAAGAGTAATTTAAGTAATTTATTTTACCGTCACAAAAATTCAGAAGAAAAGAAATAAAGCCATATATCGTACCACTCAAGGCTCCACATTTTAAACAAGATACTTTTAATATTAGCCCAGAGAATAATGCCATGCATGTTTCAGGCCTATGGGCAAGATCTGGAAGCTGTAGTGAGACATCATCCTTCAAAACTTATCAATAATATTACCCCTTTGAGTGTTAGTCTATGAAATCAACCCATAGTGGGGGATGTCCTGCTTGGCCTTAGAAAGCAGGGCCAGTGGGATGGCATGATGGGAGTGTAAACTGGTACATTTATTTTTAAGTCTGGAGTGTTCCTACCTTGTGATTTTTGCATGAAGTTCCCAAGGAAACCATAAGAGATGAGCTCTAAAACTTATAAAGATATTCACTGATTCTTTTCAATACCAAAAAACTGTAAGTACCCTAAATTTATAATAGGGAAATTGCTAAATTATCATACATAAGTATGATGCAGCCATTTAATCTGAAAAAGTGATTTCCGAGAAATTTTTAATTACATTGAAAATGCTCAGAATACAATGTTAAGTGAGAAAAGATGCAAAACTATCAGCAATACAATAATAGTTAATACTTTCATAATGTTTCCTCAGAGCATTTACTATCAGCTTCTCTTTGCTTAAAATTCTTTAGGATCAAATCTTAATTTCTTGGTTAGGCTGAGGATGAGCCCTACTTCCCTGTCCCGGCTCAGCTCACCCCATTCCCTTCCTGGTACTTGGCATTTCAGACACACAGAAATACTGACTGACAGGCTCCCCAGACTTGGCCTGCTCTCTTGCTCTCTCTCTGCCCCATGCCTTTGCATACTTCCAGCTGCCTGATATCCCTAATTCTCTAATCTTTGCTTGAAAAACTCTTATTTGTCCTTTAGATTTTGGAAAATGTGCTCCAAACCTACCTAAGGGGAAGGGGGACTCACTAGCCAAGAGGTTTCACTCTTAGAAGTAGCTTTCCTCTACTTTTTTGCCATCTAGTCTCTCTTCTTATATGACTTTAACTTTTTTTCTTTAGATAAGTCTAAGCCTCACCTTTAAGTGTGTTCATACTGCCTGGCTTTGCCCATTTATAACTAATTGTATAGACTGCTTTCTAGAGTCACTGAGGACATCCCTCACTATGGGTGGTTTTCATAGATCAACACTCAAAGGAGCAATATTATTGATAAGTTTTGAACGATGATGTCTCACTACAGCTCCCAGATCTTGCCCATAGGCCTGAAACGTGTGGCATTATTCTCTGGGCTAATATTAAAAGTATCATAATTTTAAAATATAGGGCCTAGAGCGGTACAATATATGGCTTTATTTCATTACATCTGAACTCTTTTGGTGTTAAATTAATGTTCTACTTCTAAACATCCAATCATAATGTTTTGACTATATAATTTGATTTTTAAACAAAAACAACAAAAAGTTAATTTGTTGTAGGCACAACATTTTCTAGCCTGGCAAGTAGCTCTTTGCCCAGTCAGCAAGCAAAATTGGTTAAGATAAATGTAGTAGGGAAAGCTAGCATGAAAATTTGATGACCTGATAAATTCTTGACTGTTATTTGCAAAGTAGACTTTAAAAGATATATGGATTCAAATTTAACTACTAAATACTTAAGTAATGGGGTATATATATATAGAGAGAGAGAGAGAGAGAGACCCTTGAAACTATTTTCCTTATATAACATTTGTAATATTTGAAAAACAAAATGTTTGTAGGCTTATTTTTATGGTTCAGTATCGTTTGTACTCTCCGGTATCACAGCAGGTAAAGGTAAAAGACCAAGGATTTAAGATGTAAATTAGTTTCATATTATCTGGGCAGAATTTGTATCTTACATAAGCATTTCTTTTCTTTGTTTATTGAAGTATGGTTGATTTATATCATATTAGTTTTAGGCATACAACATAGTGATTCAGTATTTTTATAGATTATACTCCATTTAAAGTTATAAATATTAGCTATATTCCCTATGCTGTACAATATATCCTTGTAGCCTATTTATTTTATACATAATAGTTTGTGCCTCTTAATCCTCTTCCCCTATCTTGCCCCTCTAGCATTTTTTTAAACATCTAAAATTTTTTTTTTTTTCCCGGTACGCGGGCCTCTCACTGTTGTGGCCTCTCCCGTTGCGGGGCGGACGCGCAGGCTCAGCGGCCATGGCTCATGGACCCAGCCGCTCCGCGGCATATGGGATCTTCCCGGAACGGGGCACGAACCCGTGTCCCCTGTAACGGCAGGCGGACTCTCAACCACTGCGTCACCAGGGAAGCCCAAACATCTAAAATTTTAACCTTTTATTTGAAATCCTGGAAGTCTGAAGACTATAACATTTGATTAATTCAAGTCCTTCATGTTTCCTAAGGTTTTTACATACTTAAATTCTTAATATTCTAGTGAGACTTTCAAGGTGGTTTTTCTACCTTGTCACATACAGGGTTTTTTTTTTCTTCTTATGGGAGTTAAACTCAGGAATTTATTTCCTCACTTAGTTTGGGGTTCTAAGAACCCCTTAGTCTGGGGTTCTCTCTTAAGCCATCTCTATTCTGACAGCTCTGGTTTCCATTACGCGTTTTTCTGGAAACAACGAGTTTAACCTGTCTACTGCCCTCTGAGATTTAAAGGCTTGCAAAATACATTCCAGTATCCTATCAATAGATTTTCCTTCATCTAGGACTTGTAAAACCCCCCACTCCCCAGCCCTGATTCATTATTTCCTTGACTACTGGATCCTTCTAACCAGTGCAGGTACAAAGATCATTTCTTAGATTGGCTTCTTAAGGCAATGCAGTTCCCCTAACCAAACTGATTTGCTACAGGAACAAGAAAAGATTTGATATAAACACCATACTGACACTATTTGAAGCAGGAGCTTTGATTAGCAAGTCAACACCCTGGTGTTCCCTCTCTTCCTGCAGCTTATAAAAGTCCAAACGTGCTTTCAATGTATATCCCTCTGGTAAGATAGAATTAATTGGGCATATTATGGAAAAAACAACTGCTGTAAGTGGGCTGTGCTGTAGTGATATCAGAGTCCAGCTAACTGCATCCCTTTGGAATGATTTTTAAAGAGAGAAGAGGAAAAGTCTCAGCAACCTCACCTTTTCCTAGTTTTCCTTTAATAAATAGAAACGAATTTCTTAACCAACAGAGTAGAGATAAAACCAGCTGCCTCTTCTGTCACGAGGTTACAACATGGATTAAATTTTAAACAAGAAATCTGTTATACCATTGAGCTCTTAAGGGATTTGTTACATATAAAGGGTTTTTTTAAATTTAATTTCTCCTTTTTTTTTTTTTTTTTTAAACATCTTTATTGGTGCATAATTGCTTTACAATGGTATGTTAGTTTCAGCTTCACAACAAAATGAATCAGTTATATATATACATATGTTCCCATATCCCTTCCCGCTTGCGTCACCCTCCCTCCCACCCTCCCTATCCCACCCCTCCAGGCGGTCACACAGCACCGAGCTGATCTCCCTGTGCTATGCGGCGGCTTCCCACTAGCTATCTACCTTACGTTTGGTAGTGTATACATGTCCATGCCTCTTTATTGCTTTGTCACCGTTTACCCTTCCCCCTCCCCATAGCCTCAAGTCCATTCTCTAGTAAGTCTGTGTCTTTATTCCTGTTTCACCCCTAGGTTTTTCATGACATTTTTTTTTTCTTAAATTCCATATATATGTGTTAGCATACGGGTCTCTTGTAGACAGCAAATATATGGGTCTTGTTTTTGTATCCATTCAGCCAATCTGTGTCTTTTGGTGGGAGCATTTAGTCCATTTACATTTAAGGTAATTATCGATATGTGTGTTCCCATTCCCATTTTCTTAATTGTTTTGGGTTTGTTATTGTAGGTCTTTTCCTTCTTTTGTGTTTCTTGCCTAGAGAAGTTCCTTTAGCAGTTGTTGTAGAGCTGGTTTGGTGGTGCTGAACTCTCTCAGCTTTTGCTTGTCTCTAAAGGTTTTAATTTCTCCATCAAATCTGAATGAGATCCTTGCTGGGTAGAGTAATCTTGGTTGCAGGTTTTTCTCCTTCAACACTTTCAATATGTCCTGCCACTCCCTTCTGGCTTGCAGAGTTTCTGCTGAAAGATCAGCTGTTAACCTTATGGGGATTCCCTTGTGTGTTATTTGTTGTTTTTCCCTTGCTGCTTTTAATATGTTTTCTTTGTATTTAATTTTTGACAGTTTGGTTAATATGTGTCTTGGCGTATTTCTCCTTGGATTTATCCTGTATGGGACTCTCTGTGCTTCCTGGACTTGATTAACTATTTCCTTTCCCATATTAGGGAAGTTTTCAACTATAATCTCTTCAAATATTTTCTCAGTCCCTTTCTTTTTCTCTTCTTCTTCTGGAACCCCTATAATTCGAATGTTGGTGCGTTTAATGTTGTCCCAGAGGTCTCTGAGACTGTCCTCAGTTCTTTTCATTCCTTTTTCTTTATTCTGCTCTGCAGTAGTTATTTCCACTGTTTTATCTTCCAGGTCACTTATCCGTTCTTCTGCCTCAGTTATTCTGCTATTGATCCCATCTAGAGTACTTTTAATTTCATTTATTGTGTTGTTCATCGTTGCTTGTTTCATCTTTAGTTCTTCTAGGTCCTTGTTAACTGATTCTTGCATTTTGTCCATTCTATCTCCAAGATTTCGGATCAACCTTACTATCATTATTTTGAATTCTTTTTCAGGTAGACTGCCTATTTCCTCTTCATTTGTTAGGTCTGATGGGTTTTTATCTTGCTCCTTCATCTGCGGTGTGTTTTTCTGTCTTTTCATTTTGCTTATCTTACTGTGTTTGGGGTCTCCTTTTTTGCAGGCTGAAGGTTCGTAGTTCCTGTTGTTTTTTGTGTCTGTCCCCAGTGGCTAAGGTTGGTTCAGTGGGTTGTGTAGGCTTCCTGGTGGAGGGTACTAGTGCCTGTGTTCTGGTGGATGAGGCTAGATCTTGTCTTTCTGGTGGGCAGGTCCACGTCTGGTGGTGTGTTTTGGGGTGTCTGTAGACTTATTATGATTTTGGGCCGCCTCTCTGCTAATGGGTGGGGTTGTGTTCCTGTCTTGCTAGTTGTTTGGCATAGGATGTCCAGCACTGTAGCTTGCTGGTCGTTGAGTGAAGCTGGGTGCTGGCGTTGAGATGGAGATCTCTCGGAAATTTTTGCTGTTTGATATTATGTGCAGCTGGGAGGTCTCTTGTGGATCAGTGTCCTGAAGTTGGCTCTCCCACCTCAGAGGCACAGCACTGACTCCTGGCTGCAGCACCAAGAGCCTTTCATCCACAGGGCTCCTTAATTTGGGATGATTGGTTGTCTATTCAGGTATTCCACAGATGCAGGGTACATCAAGTTGATTGTGGAGCTTTAAGCCGCTGCTTCTGATGCTGCTGGGAGAGATTTCCCTTTCTCTTCTTTGTTCTCACAGCTCCCAGGGGCTCAGCTTTGGATTTAGCCCCGCCTGTGCGTGTAGGTCGCCGGAGGGCGTCTGTTCTTTGCTCAGACAGGACGGGGTTAAAGGAGCCGCTGATTCGGAGGCTCTGGGTCACTCAGGCCCGGGGGTAGGGAGGGGCACGGAGTGTGGGGCGGGCCTGCGGCGGCAGAGGCCGGGGAGAAGTTGCAGCCTGAGGCGCGCCTGTGCGTTCTCCCGGGGGAGTTGTCCCTGGATCCCGGGACCCTGGCAGTGGCGGGCTGCACAGGCTCCCCGGAAGGGCGTGTGGCTAGTGACCTGTGTTCGCACACAGGCCTCCCGGTGGCGGCAGCAGCGGCCCTAGCGTCTCATGTCCGTCTCTGGGCTCCGCACTTTTAGCCGCGGCTCGCGCCCGTCCCTGAGCTCTCTCAAGCAGCGTTCTTAATCCCCTCTCCTCGTGCACCAGGAAACAAAGAGGGACGTAAAAGTCTCTTGCCTCTTCGGCAGTTCCAGACTTCTCCCCGGACTCTCTCCCGGCCAGCCGCGGTGCACTAACGCCCTGCAGGCTGTGTTCACGCCGCCAACCTCAGTCCTCTCCCAGCGCTCCGACAAAAGCCGGAGCCTCAGCTCCCAGTCCCGCCCGCCCCGGCGGGCGAGCAGACAAGCCTCTCGGCTGGCGAGTTCCGGTCGGCCCGATCCTCTGCGCTGGAATCTTTCCGCTTTGCCCTCCGCACCCCTGTTGCTGTGCTCTCCTCCGCGGCTCCCAAGCTCCCCCACTCCGCCTCCCGAAGCCTCCACCCGCGAAGGGGCTTCCTAGTGTGTGGACACTTTTCCTCCTTCACAGCTCTCTCCCGCTGGTGCAGGACCCGTCCCTATCCTTTTGTCTCTGTTTAGTTTTTTCTTTTGCCCTACCCAGGTACGTGGGGGGTTTCTTGCCTTTTGGGAGGTCTGAGGTCTTCTGCCAGCGTTCAGTAGATGCTCTGTAGGAGTTGTTCCATGCGTAGATGTATTTCTGGTGTATCTGTCTAATTTCTCCTTTTCTTTACCTGAGTGCAGACTGGGAAGATCCAACATCACTGTGCTTTCCTGGGTTGACATTAGTTGCTCCTTCTGCTGCTAGTGTCCCATTTTTATTCTTTTCTTCAGTCTGGTCATCATATGTAAATCTCAACCTTCCTTTAATCCTATACCTCTCAGCCTGGCATTTAAATTAAAGCTTTGTTTTGGCCTTTGCCAAAATTTAAATGCAATTCATCAAGCAAATAAAATTCGCCATTTAAATCAAATTCATCAAACAAAATCCGCCTAGCCTCATCACAAACTAGGCCAATATATTTTTTCTATAATAGTTAAATTTTACATTCATTTTCAGAAGCATTCCTCAGGGATCCATTTATCCTATAAATCTTCTATGAACTCTGCTCTTACCTGCCATTTCAAAATATCAAAAGAATGCTGGGCCCTCTGCAGGTCTCATCTCCTGGCTATGTGGCAGAGCGGTAATTAAGCTTTTCTGCCATTATCTGCCTGTGTCCTAGCTTCTGCATTACCTATCTGCTGCCCAACAGCAGCTTCAATGACTAATCAGCTGGCTCACTTTAGTAGAAATCTACACATCCCACTCACCCTGCATTTCTTTCTAGTGGAAACAAGCAATCTTAAATTTGCACCCTAAAAGTGTTCTTTATTTACTAGGGGACATTTTCCCTTTAAATTTAATACAATGCAAAGAACTGGATCTGAGGTAAACGGTGAAGTGAGCAAAACTTGCCTACTGACCTGACCTATTGACTTCTCCCTTCGTCAATGCCCTGCCTTCCCCTTGAGGATACGCAGGTATCTCGTGTAAATACAGTTAAAAATCCATTGTGAAAGTTAGAATCTTAGACTTGCCCTTTTGCTTTGCCCATCCATCAAGGAATGAAGGCAGTTCTCTCCAGAAATGTTTTCCCTACCCTATTTTTTCCACAATTGGACATTTTTTTTTCTTTTCTGCATTGTTAAATTCAACTATAGATGACTAACATAGCTCACAAAGGAATTTGGCTGATATTTTAAATCCTTTAAATGGATTTGCACAATTGAGAGACTGGCTTCTATTTTGCTTTTTGGTTCCAGCATCCACCAGCATTGCTTAACCCTGCTCCCTGAGGAGGACTCACAAATGCTAAAAGTAGCAGGAGCTCTGCTGAGCAATTTGGTTTTCTACATTCTAGAAACAAAAAAAGTTGTAGGAAATTCCAGACTCATTATTTTCAGTAGAAAGGCCCCTTTAGGAGACACAAGTGACCTTTTCTGCCATTGAGTTCAAATTACCCCATCTTCTACTAAGATCTCAGTGAGTTTTTAAAGCCTCTCTGAAACAAAGAATGGCATTTAAAAATAATGTGGCAGCGTAATTAATAAATGTTTTGAGTAGAATTTGGTTGAATCAATATTAAGGCTACTAAGAAAAATAGCTCCCAAAGTTATCTATAAATTTAATACAAAACCCATCAAAATGCCACTTGATTTTTAAAAATTTGACAATGTGATTCAGAAGTTTATTTGGAATACTGAAACAAGAGTAGCTAAGAAACTGAAAAAGAAGCATAATGGGAAGGAAGAGAAAATCTTCCCTAATTAGATATTAAATTATATAGCTACAGTAATTTTTAAAGTATATTATTGGCTTAAGAATAAACAGACTGATAAATTTAACAGAACAGAAAGTCTAAAAACAGATCCCAGTATATATAAGAATTTAGTTGATGACAAAGGTGACATTTTAAATTGGCAAGAAAACAAGGATAGATTTCCCAATAAATATTTAGACAATTGGCTCATTTGTAAAATAAAAATAAAGGCATATCCCTACCTCACACTTTACACAAAAATTTTAATTCCAGGATTATTAATGATTTAAATGTTAAAAAACAAGTGAATGTATGTATTGTATTAGAAGAAAATATAGGTGAATATCTTTATATCTTAAAGTGAAGTAAGAACTTTCTAAGTATGAAATTAAAGGAAGAAATCACAAAAGGAGAAACTTCTACAGTTGAAAAATTGTCACATAAAATTAAAAAGGGAACAACTATGAAAAATACTTGCAATATATGTGAAAAAGAATTTAGTTACTGTATGGAAAGTTCCTATAAAGCAATGAAAAATGAACACCCCCATAGAAAAATGTGTATAAGATATGAGCAACAATATACCACAAAGAAAATGACAAATAAATATGAAAATGTCCACCCTTGCTCGTAATTAGATAAATTTAAAATAAAACACTGTATTGTTTCCCTCAGTGAAATTAGTAAGATATATATCTTTTGAAATAAAAATACTCATGAAATAGTACTTTTCTGGAGGACAGTTAGCAATTTGTATCCAAAGACTTTTATATGTACCAAATCTTTGGTCAGCAATTCCATTCCTAGGGATTTATGCTAGGAAAATACTTCAATGTTCAATGCTTGTGTATAATAGAAAAAAATGGAAGCTAGTTCAAAGTCAATAATTTAATAAAATATGATATACCCAGACTGGTTTCTAAACACCATTCCAACTAAAAGGGCAACTTCTTGGAGACTTCTTGGAAAAATGGCAGATTTCAGGGCTGGAACAGGAAAAGCACAGGCTGCTCAAGAACATTTTGTGACAGAGAGCAAAAAAAAATGCTCAAAAAGTGATGGACATATTTCAAAAGGATATAGGACCCAGTTTAAAGGGGCTCCCACAGGCCAAATCTGAGATAATTTAAGAATCAATAAATGATGATAGTAATAGACTATTTTAGAATACAGAATCTGAGTCCATACTGATATTAATAAATTAATTAATAGGTAAATAGGGGGAAAGGGAAAGCTCTTCCTTGTAGTAGAATAACAACTAATAAACACAGAAGGAATGATGAGGTTAGAAAATCACCATTTCATAGCTATCATAATAATAATTCTAAAATTATCTTGAAATTTTGAATGAAAAGATTCAGTCAAGAGCCATCAATGGGTGCGTGAAAGTTGGAGGAGGAACAGGATTTTTTCATACCTCCCAACAAATTACTTAGTAATGGCAAAAGGAAAAATAGTAACTTCGTATATTCATATATATATATATATATATATATATATCTGACTCACTTTGCTGTATAGCCAGAAACTAACACAACATTGTAAATCAACTATACTTCAATTGAAAAAAAGAAAGGTAAAAGGATGATTTAAAATAAAAATAAGTTTCAAAAAACAAAAACAAAAGACTAAAGAAATATGATAACTAATTACAAGATGTAACTCTGGACTAGATCGTAGATAAGAAAAAAATAGCTATTTAAGGATATTGGAAAATTTTAATATGAACTGCAGATTAGATAATATTACTCTATCACTGTTACATTTCCTGACTTTGATAAATGTCCTGTAATACTATGTAGGGAAAAAAAATCCTTGTTCCTAAGAAACACATACTGAAATATTTGTGGTTAAAAAGCATGATATCTGCAAATTATTTTCAAATGGTTCAGAAAATATACATGAAAAGAAAGTCAATTTTGAAAAAAGTGAGGTAAAATATTAACAATTAGTAAATCTGGGAAAAGGTATACAACCTTTTCTATACTTTTCTTGCAACTTTTCTGGAAGTGTGAACTATGTCAAAATAAAAGAATAAAAATTCATAGCACTCCATCAAGGTAATAAAATGTAATCATTAAAAGTGGTGTTTATTTATTGGCAAACGATGATGTCATTGTTGTTCAGTGAAAAAAGAAAAGCTGTTATAGGATTCGTTTTTTCCCCAATTTTGTTATATATACATGTATCTATAGATATATAGAAAAAAAAATCCATGAAGGATATTCACCGTGGTGTTAATATCTGTTATTTCTGTGTGGTGGGATCATGGATGAAGTTATTTGTTTATTTGTTTTTCTATATTTTCTAATTTTCCTAAAATGAAAGTGAATTAAGGGAAAGGTTTTCTTTCCAGGGGTATAAGGGTGTCTTCTAAGAAGAAATATAGTAGACTATTCTGAACGGTCCAAGTCCCATTTTGCTCACAGGCAGAACAAACAATTGTATACACAATCGTCAAATTTGCTTGCTTTCTCAGTATTCTATATATAATTTATGCTTTTCTCCTAGACAACCTGTGCCTTACTGCTGATTTGCTTACCCTTTTCCATTTATATTGCCTGCCTTTGCAAAAGAGACTACCAAATAATAGATAATTGGAGTTGTCTATTATTCCCATACAACAGTATTATTTTATTTGTGTCAAGCAGCTCTACTCTCTGCCCTTCTCATTTTCATCAAAAACTCTGCTTCTAAGAACCCTCTCGATTCTCCACCCCTCTCCACAACCCTAGGGTGTCAATGGATACTCATAACCGCAGGATGAATATATTTTATCTTCTTGGAGCATCAGTTTTACTCAGAAATGGAAAGGATATAATGTTATTATTAGAGTAAAACAAGTCATTATATTAGCAATCAAATTAAAAATTCCCACAATTTAAAAAATATAATGGGCAACTTCACATAATTTAAAGCTCACAAGCCAGGGCTTTCCATTCTAACCCTTGGAATTCTGGAGGTACACATTCCTTTCTTATCTACCTTTAAGGATTCTCCAGTGGAAAAGTTTGGGAAGCCGGGATCTAAGACATTCATCCTTTAATTGCTCCCCCATTAACCATTAATTCTTCCACGTCTTATGAAATGAGCCCTCGCCCCAGGGGTGTCTACTCAGAAAGATGCCCTTCACACAGCCATCTTCTGCTCAGAACTGTTTGTCCAATACAGTACAACTTACAAACCACGGTATTCTTTTAAACATTGGCATTTGATACAGGCGTAACTCAAAACACAAAAGTTAAAAAGAAAGAAAATGATTATGGAACACAATGTAAAGACCGATCAATTGCTTAGCAATAGAACCTCTGTACAAAGTGAGCCCTGGAGGTAGCCCAATTAAACTCTACAGGCACTACCAGAGAGAGACCTGCTATTTTCAGGATCAATTCAAAATGTATAAAGTCTTAAATTGTATACATTAAAAATAATGAACCCCAATAGAACAAAGGTACATGAAAGAAAAATCTTGGCAAAATAGTCTAAGGTTAGACTATTGTTAAAAAAACAAAATTCAGCTGAGTGAATTTGAAGACCTAGTAGGCTTTATCCAACGACTTGTGAACTGGACAGCATCCCATCTAACAAGTAGAAAGGGGCTCTGAGAAGATGTAGGAAATGAAGAGTCTTATAGGTAGAAGGGGATAGGACAAGGAAGTCATAAACAAAAGAAAGGATTTTTTTTCAGGCAGGTCACCCTCCTTTAGGGGAGGGGCAGGGGTCTATCCTGAAGATTACCTTACTAGTGTTGATCAGGAAATTCCAGACGGATAGGTTTAAAATTTCACTCCTGGGAGAGGCTGAAACTGCAGTGAGGTAAGGTTTTGGTTTGCTGATGTGGGGCTTAGCACAAAGGGCTCCGTTTTGGGCCTGTTGTTTCTTCTTTAATGCTACTGTCATTTACAGAAACAAAAAAGTCCAGTGCCTTAAGTCAGTTTTAGTATGTGCACAAAAGCACGTTTCCCTTTAGGCCATTCAAATTGCCTATAATGAAAAAAGTCTCAATTCTAAAAATTAAAATAATGGGAGGCCGACTCTTAAGAACAGATAGTTTTCAAAGAAAGGAGTGGTAACTGGTGAAACCAATTTTCCTCCAATGTAATTTTACTTGCTTAATTATTACACAAACATAATGTTCCTAACCTTTAAGGCATTCCTTAAGTGGAATAAAGCCTTGTTTTCTCACTAGCTAGAACACTGACATTTATCCCTCGGTGGGAGAATCACTGGAATGAAGCATGCATATTTAACGATAGGCACAGCAATGGTTTTTAATTATCACTTTGAAGGGTCGCTTTCAAATATGAACCATTTTCTCTTCCTATTCCAGGTGACATTTGGATTACCTATTTCGTTTTCTGCTCTCCACTATGTCTTATTTGGTTAATGTCAACCAAAGGGCCCAAAATCATCTAATTTGAAAGCAGCAGAAGGCAATGATCATATAAAATTCTGCCTTACCAAGAGTAAGCACTCAGGAAAGGTGTATTGAATTAATTTGCTGACTTGATAAACATAGTGTTTTTCAGAGGGCCAGAGTGGGGATATTTCATTGTAAGAAAGTAGCCTCAACTAACTACATAGGATGTGCACTCATGGATCTCCTTAGCTAAAGAGCCATAAGACTACAAAGACTTGAGTCAACAAGCCAACTAATTCTGTTGCTGGGCTCTCAGATCCAGCTTGAAATAAAATTCTGGAGCAGTCCCTGAGATAGATCAGGAAAAATAATCAATTTTTATTTAGCACACTGCATTGTATAGAAGAGGCACTCAGTGAATGTTTGATGACTATAATGGTGACAATAAACATGTTCCTTTGATCACCTACGACAGAGGTGCAGTGCTACTTCATTCAATTCATTCAACAAACATTTGTTGTGTTCTAAGCACTAGAGAAACAGTAGTGAGCAAACAAGACAAAAATTTCTACTTTCCTGGAACTTACTTTCTAGTTGGAGTAGAGAAAAATTGGACAACAGGTAAGTAAAATATATAGTTGATTAGTGGTAAGTGCTTAGGAGAAAAGTAAAGCAGGAAGAAGGCATGAAATGTTGAAGTTAAAGATGCAGATTGAGTGACCAGGGAAGAACTCCCTGGGAAGGTGACTTTTAGTAAAGATTTAAAGAAAGTAAAAGTGGGGGAAAAACATTCCAGACAATGGGCACAGCATGCGCAAAGGCCCTGAGGCAGGAATTTCAAGGAACAGCAAAGAGGCCAAGGTGGCTGGGCATAAGATGCTAGAAATAAAGGTGTAAAGGGCAGACCACAAAAGCCCCCATAGTTCACATTTAGGACTCCATATCTATTGAAAGATGGGAAGCAATTAGGGTTTTGACCAGAGTAGTGACCTGACCTGACTTAGGTTTTACCAGGCTCACTCTGGCTCCTCTGTGGAGAGTAGACAGCAGGGGAGCAAGGGCAGGGCAGGAAGAGGAGCTATTTGTTTTAAAATGCAGAGTCTGGAGTTGGTGGTTTTAACAAACTCCCTAAGTGATTCTTACACACAATAAAATTTAAGAACTGATACTTTAAATTATCTAAGCAATTGAGACAAAAATTATTTTACTTTTTGATTATTTGATAATCCACTGCTTCATTTTGCCTGTGGAGAAACGGAGTCTAAGCCATCGGACTAAATTCAACTAACAACTGGTCAATTCGGCCATGTAATCTCCAAACAGTACTTCATAAAAAGAACTCCAAAGGGATCTTGGCTTCTTGCTTTGTGATACAGGGCACCCTCTGAGGTCTCTACAGAGAATAAAACTAGAGCTAAAGTAATCATGCGGTGCTGGTGTATTTGAGAAGATCGCAGAGCATGTACTCCATAAACATGTTTCTGGATTCAGCTAAAATGGAGCATATGGGAAGGAAATTTTCTAAATTTTTTGGAAGAAAGTTTTTCACTTTCTTTTTAAATAGAAGTTAGTGAGCACCTGTGTCTTATTCTAAACATATATATCTGTAATATAGAGATTCTAAATTTTTATTAAAAATATATTCAAAATACGTATATCTAAATAAAATTCATGATCACTACTTTTAAAATACACTAATAGAAATTTATATTCACAAAAAAATTTAACAATTCTTTCTGTTTCATAATGATAATGAGTAGTATGTGTAGCACATTATAATTAAGATAACAAAGAGACTCAGTTCTGAAAACCTTACATAAACATTTCTACTTTATACTTGCACTACACACACAAACACACACATACACATACCTGTATAGCGTAACTAGTTTGTGATCTATTCAAGAACAAAGACTGACTTCTATTTATTCTTTAGTTTCTTTTATATGACTCTGAATTACTTAATACACCTCCTCTGAATTCTGCATACCATAGGCACACAGGTAATGCCTAACTGACTACTGACTAACCAATCTAGAGCAATGCAACACTGACAATTAATTATCGGATATTTTGTTCCTCTATCTATTTGACTTCTTTGGCTCCATCAAAAACAAAATTTAAAAATTCCAAGAGGATACAACCTTTAAAACTGAGAGACACATAAATAAATTAAAGTGGATTTACTGGATCAGTGTATTATTTTTTCATGAGAATATTTACATCCTACCACTATTTTTCCTTGGGCACAATCCCTCCAAGGTATTTCATCATTAAGACCTAATTTAACGTGAAGTTTTATAAAGACATATAATAAACTGAATTTTTTTTTTTTTTTTTTTTTTTTTTGCGGTACGCGGGCCTCTCACTGTTGTGGCCTCTCCCGTTGCAGAGCACAGGCTCCGGACGCACAGGCTCAGCGGCCATGGCTCACGGGCCCAGCCGCTCCGCGGCATGTGGGATCTTCCCGGACTGGGGCACGAACCCGTGTCCCCTGCATCGGCAGGCGGACTCTCAACCACTGCGCCACCAGGGAAGCCCAATAAACTGAATTTTTAAAAAGCATTCATTGCTAACAGAATGATCTGTCACCCAGGCACAGGTTATTATTTTGAACAGACTACAGGTAATTGGTTACAAATAACAGTTACTGATTACCTTCTTGAGTGGAAATAGCCTCTAGGTGTTGAAGTTTAAGGCCAGTGTCTAATCTCTGAGGCTTTGTATACAGAAATAAGTAGCAAAGAACACAGACGCTGATGACAAAGGCAAGTAAAACAAGGGCAGCAATTCCCAGTCCAATCAGAGCGCCAATGCTGAGGAAAACAGAAAAAACACTGTGACTGTCACACAAACTTGTTTGCACATAAAACAAAGGTTTAAATATTGTTAATACTTGCTTCAGTCATTCATACCAGATTATGTTTTATTATAAACAGTATATGATTGAAATCTATGGCTCACCTTTTTCTACCATCAAATTCTTATGATATTTCTCTATACATTTATATGTTAATATTGGTATAGAATACCATGTGAATTCATATTACAGCAAAAGGTCACATGATTCTCTAGGGATGTTTCAAAAACATTTCTATCAGATAAACCTCTATTATTAATATATTTTAGGAGGAAAGATTAGGTTCACCAATAAAAGATGAATAGAAAGATATCTACCTCTGCAAAAACAGTGAAACAAATGTTTACTGGAAGTGTAGAACTTTTATTTTGGAGACATGTATGGGAGTTGTCATGTATTAATATACAAAACCACAACCATTACAAGAGAGGAGAAGAAAGTTTAATTAAAGGAAAGCAATGTTTATGAAAGTTATGTAAAGTTCATGTTCAATCTGAATTTTTCCTTTCTAAAAGAGCATAACACCAATAGCTTCTAGCATTTAGGAAGAAACCCTTGTACTTTTCTCTAAAAATGCAGTGTAAATATGATATTATTTGCACTAAATTTGTAACAATTCCTTCTGATACAGTTATCTATAAGTCTAATCACTTGAGAAATAATACAATTTTCAGAAACCTGTGAACTTATTTTTAAATGGGAAAAGAAGTTTGGAAAAAAGAAAATTATCTTGCAAGACTAATATGCAAACATATGTACTTTACCTTCATGAGCAATATGTATGTGTGGGTATGTAAACACCTATAATTAGATTTTAAGCTGCTCAAGAGCAGATACTTCTGTTGACTTTCCCATAGTCATGTGCACACTTATTAAAAGTGTTTAATAGAGTATTTAGCTTGTAATTAATGTTTCATAAATGGAAATAAACGATAATTGACTGGTGCTTGATCCATTAGTAGTCATTTAAAAGTAATCATCATTGAAAAGTAACAATCATTGAAATGATCACTGAAAAGTAGTGATCTTTTCCTTCATTATTTTCCTGTCTTGACTTTCAGCTTCTGCTATTTCCCAGAGGTTAGGGCGCGAACAAATGTGACATGCCGAAAGTGAGGGAAGGGAGAATTTGACCAGGGGTGCTAGGTGTGTCACTGCTTTGGGAGGAAGAACAAAATTAAAAGTGAGGGGCTAAGCTCATCCTACTTATCCTTAATTTAAGGAGATAAAGCCCCCTTGCAATTTAGAGATTGCCTCCTGAGCCAGACATGGGGGCAGACTTCAATAGATTCTTGTGCTTGTTAATTACTATCAGCCCAGTTCCCCTAGCCCTGCACAGAAGTGAAGACTGGGTAATTTTCTGGCTAGAGTCAGTATATAGTTGCATATTTAAATTGGAGTTTGCCCTCACTTGATGCCCTCTCTTCCAAGGGGTAGACTCCCTGGCTCTGGCAACTCCTCTTTCATGCTTCTTTGCACCAAAGCTGACTTTTGTAGATCTTATGTGTAGGGAGGGTTAGGACTGCACAGACACATGGGAACATAATCCACTTAATTAACATTATCTGCTTCATAAAGCAGCTAGGAGGCCAGACATCTGGAAAGATCCCTGAAATGAGAACCCGGTTATTAAAAACATCTTCAAAGTGAAAAAAATAATTTAGTCAATTAAAAGTAAAATTGTCAACTTAATTAAATTCAATGTATGTATTACAGACTTTACATGTACACAGTTTAAAAACCAGGCCACATGATTGGAAGGAAAAACAAAAACAAAGCATGTCACTTCTTCCTGTTATAAAAGGATGTTCTTCATAATCCTGACAAACTGTTTCACTGTCATAGTTCCACTTTATAGAAATGTTGCTTTATGCATGCAAAACTCTAGATAAAGATGGAGCTCTGGGAATCTCCTAAACACATAACTTCATTTCAACACATAACTTATTGAACTCAAGCGTAGCCCTGTGCAACACACGTTATTTTCCTAGGTCCTGAAGGTTTCCAAAGGAAACCCTTAGAGGTTAGGGATTTATAAGAGGAGAAGAGATGGGAGTGGGCCAGACACAGAAAAGGGAGAATTATGCTTTCCTCACAGCACCATAGGGCAGTTTGCTTTGCAGTCCCTGAGAGAGGGTCTGTAGCTGCTGTCACATTAATGAATTCTCCTACTTAGCAACTTCATTCACCTGGAGGTACCATACCTGTGCCTTTCTGCAGTGGCTGCAGAATCTCAGAACAAATGCTAATGACTTCTGGGATATTTTTCACAGTTGGACTATTTTAAATTAGGGGAGAGAGCATAGAATATGAGGGAAATGAAGTTCTAAATTTTTACCTTCCCGTTGTGTTCTCAGAGCTCAATAACTAAGGAAGAACCCCAGGTGGGGTTTTTTTTTTTTTTAACATCTTTATTGGAGTATGATTGATTTACAATGGTGTGTTAGTTTCTGCTTTATAACAAAGTGCATCAGCTATACATATACATATAGAAACCCAGGTTTAACATTGCCAACTGATGCCATCAGTTGAAATGACTTTTATATTTCCCAGGAACTGAGCTGCATTGTCAATGCTAAATGAAGACCCCAGCAAGCTGTTCATTCCTTTGTGCCCTCATAAACCTTAGGAAGGTTTTCTATCCTCTGCTGCTTGTCACTTTGGAACTATTCAGGGACCTGAGAATCCCAGGCACTTTTCCAATTGAGTTTGACTTAAGAGTTGCCAGTCTCTTATGGAGGTGCTGCCACCATTATTAACACCTCCAAAGACTCAGAGCTAGGCTACTATGTTATTTTCCAAAAGGCCGGATAATATGCCAGTGCAATACAAATTGCTTCCCCAAGTAATAGGGATAAATTGTCATCATTTCCTGTTCTGGCATGATACAAATTTGTTAGTTGCACTTGTTGGTAAGTAGGCACTCCTTCTGAGATTTTTTTGAAGCTTGCAGTGTGCAAAAACAAATGACTTTACTGCTCTAAGAAATAACATTTAAAGTCATTTGCTGTGGACTTGACATGTGTGCTAAAGTCTGGACCATGGTAGGAGATTGGGAGAACTAATACTCTTCTTCTTACTTAGCAGAGTTAGCCTCTCTCTCTCTCCCAGACATAAGCTAATTTGTCAGTAACAGTTTGAGGTGGGGTGGCAGTTCTTTCCTGTAACCCTGGCACCCCATTCATTCTCCAGTCAAAATGAAAGAATCAGGTTCTAAGTCTGCAGTCCTTTGGAGTGGAGGGGGGAAAAGCATTTCGTAATGAAAATATCTGTGTAAATACAAATTGGAATATGTTAAATTACCATCATAGGAAAAAGAGGCAAGAAAGACACCACCTTTGAAAGTCTCTTCACTTTCCAGCAATGGCCAAAGAGCTCAAGTGTTGAGAAAGGGGGTGTCCTGCAAAGGTTCAACGGAGTGTGTAATCACAGCAACTGAAACTCTTCCTCTCTGTGGGTCTCCACTTCTGTTTGGGGGTCTGTGTGAGATCAACTGAGAGGGCAAATTACAAAGCCCTGTTGCCTGTGCACGTCGAAACACACACACACACACACACACACACACACACACACACACACACACACACACACACACACACACACACACACACACACACACCCTTTCTTGATACTTTAAATGATACAGCCAATTCCTTCTCACCGGCAAAGAGGCTTAAAATACTCTGATCTTTGGTTAACACATTGAGTCTCAAAGGAGCTCCTTTTCCATTCAAATGCACCAAATGCCCAAACAAATAAAAAAGAGAATTAAAACCTCCTCCTTAAGTTATGTGCTTGTCTTTCTCTGCCCGCAGAGCCGCAGGCCTCGGACTGGTGCCGGCGAGAGAGAGTGAAGAGTAGTCCGCTCCCGCCGGGCGGCCCTGCTTGCGCTCTGGGCGCAGAGCCCGCTCTCCTCCCGCGCGCGCCTCGCCCGGGGACTCCGGCGTATTCACACTTCTGGCGCCACTGCCCGACCCTCGCCGGATGGGGGTGGCACCGAGTGGGTTCTCTGCAGGGCCCTCATCAGCCCTCGGAGGCTCCTGTCCCCCCGGGGGGATCCGAGCAGGTCGCAAGGACGCGGGTGACCTCCCTCCTCCCGTCGTGGCACGACTCGTCGCCTCCCCAGCCCCATGGCCGCCAGCCCCCTGCCTACCCACCTGAGGCTCCACATGTAACTGTGCTTGTAGGGGAAGTAGCTGCCCGGCTCACTGCAGCAGTACTTGAGGTCAGCGAAGCCACAGCAGTAGATGAGGGTGGCCCCCTCGCCGCGCTGGGGACACTGGAAGGGCTCCACGAAGCTGCGGTTGAGGCTGTAGTAGCCGGAGCACACCCGGCTGGCCTCGCTCATCTCGGGCGGCTGCGGGCAGGGGCACGCTAAGCCCCCGATCTGCCCTGGCAACAAACGTCCCGCCCCGCCCGCGGACCTCTCCGGCCGTGCTCGCCTCTTGCGATGCAGGGCTGACTGCCTGGGCGGTCAGCCTGGGGCGCGCCTCTTCTGCTCGCTCTCCTCCCCTCGTTCCCATGGTGTCTGGTCGCTTTACACGCGCTTCTCCCTCCCGCTACTGAGTGGTCCTATTATCTACCGATCTCCGGCCCTGTACCTCTTTCTCCCTCTCCCTTTGTCTGCTTTCTCCACGTTCTCCTGACGTCTCTCCACTTTTCCTCAATTGACGGAGGCGTCCCCACTCCATGCCAGAAAGAGATTCCACCTGAAGGAGGACGGGAGGTGTGGTGTGGGACGTGTTTGCCATCTGAACGGATGCAGCCAAAGTTGAAATTCCCTTTGCCTAGGGACAGGGCAGATGGGTTTCAGGCAAACGAGCAGGGCCGGGGAAGCAGGGTAGAGGGCAGAACAAAAGGCACTGAACTACCAGTGAGGGGCTGTTGAGAAGTACCCCTTCTTCTTTGAGAAGTATGTGTAAGATGTTAAAATCTGCCAATTTAAATATCAAAGACAAGAACAAAATTTTCTCCAAAAACTAGCCATGCATTCTGTATTCAGTTAACCTGAGAAAGGAAGGACAGGTTAGAGATCGAGGTAAGGAAACTGAGGACTTCCTGCAAAGGTAGGCAGAAAGAGGAGGCAAAGGAAGTAGGGAGAGAGAGAACTTCATCCCTTCAAAGCACTGCAGAAATTTCTCTTGTTCTCTTTTTGTTTGGTATTCTCACTTTAGTGATTCATTTTGTTGACCAAGTTTTTAAAAATAACAATAGTAATGGATGCTTTTGTAATAATTCAAACAATACTATGATGTGTAAAGAAGAAAATATTAATAGCCGTAAGATAGGAGAGGAGGTGACTATAACATCCATAAAATTTCTGAGATAGAACTTTATTCCTTCCGCTTCCTTTTCTGCTTCTTTCCTTCAGCTGATGGTTGATTGGATGCCAGAATCATGAATTTTACCCTACTGGGTGCTATATGTTTTTATATTTGCATAAATATTCTTGCGCTTTGTTCTGGGATGCAGTTAAGTTACTTAGAGATGTTACTGGAAGGGGGAACCCTTCCAGGGCCTGAGAGAGGGCTCTGGTGCGTTTTAGAAACCTTTCCCGATCGCATGGTGTACCATCCTCTGGGTTTCCCATGCATGTTTTAGCTGTAGGAAGATTCCCCTAAACCTGGAGAGTTGGGGCCCATGGAATGGGTAGCACGCAGTATTGCTTTAAAGGGTCTGCGTTTGCTCACCCAACCTCACCAATCCTCTTGTCTAACACTTGGAAATGAATTGTCCGAGGAGACAAACGTACTGGCAAAGCAAAAGACTTTATTGGGAAGGGGCACCCGGGCAGAGAGCAGCGGGATAAGGGAACTCTGGAGAACTGCTCTGCCACGTGGCTTACAGTCTCAGGGTTTATGGTGGTGGGGTCAGCTTTCTGGGTGTCTCTGGTCAATCATCTTTCTTGTCCCCATATTTGGTCCAATTCAAGGCCCTTCCTGATAGTGCACACATCTCCTAGCCAAGATGGATCCCAGCGTGAGGGTTTCTGGGAGGTTGGCAGGACATGTTATAGTCTGGCGTCTCCTCCCTCCTCTTGGCCCCTCCCAAATTCTCCCGGTTAGTTTTTGGTGGCAGCACCCTGTTCCTTATGGGGACCTCCTGTTCGGGACAACTCATGCAAGTGGTTATTATGCCTGGCCAAGGCAGGCTGTTTCAGTCAATGGTTCCCTAACAGAAACTGTTGGATTCTTTCAGGTTTGATTTTTTTTAATTTATTTAATTAATTTATTTATTTGGCTGCGTTGGGTCTTTGTTGCTGTGCACGGGCTTTCTCTAGTTGTGGCAAGCGGGGGCTACTCTTCGTTGCGGTGCGCGGGCTTCTCATTGCGGTGGCTTCTCTGGTTGCAGAGCACAGTCTCTAGGCACACGGGCTTCAGTAGTTGTGGCACGCGGGCTCAGTAGTTGTGGCTCGCGGGCTCTAGAGCACAGTCTCAGTAGTTGTGGTACACAGGCTTAGTTGTTCTGTGGCATGTGGGATCTTCCCGGACCAGGGCTCGAACCTGTGTCTCCTGCATTGGCAGGCGGATTCTTAACCACTGTGCCACCAGGGAAGTCCCTTCAGGTTTGATTTTAAACTTTGTTAGGCAGGACCAGAGCAGACTTGAAGGCTAAATTGATGATTCTCTTCTTGTTATAGGAAGATGGGGCACAAGAGGATGGTCATGTCGCAGGTCTTGGGTGAGTCCATAGGACAGACCGCCAAGTGAAGGTCCTTGGCTTCGCACGGGAAACAATTCAAGAGCGAGCCATAGCAAAGTGAAAGCAGTTTATTTGGAGAGATATCTGTTTATTTAGACAGAATTCGGTCCCTCTCAAAAGGTGAGAGTGGCCCTGAAATATGGGGTGGTTAGTTTTTATGGGCTGGGTAATTTCATCGGCTAATGAGTGGGAGGATTATTCCAACTATTTTGGGAAAGGGGCAGGGATTTCCAGGAACTGGGCTACCGCCCAGCCCACTTTTTGGCCTTTTACGGTCGGCCTTGGAACCATCATGGCCCCTGTGGGTATGTCATTTAGATCCTAATGTATTACAATGAGTGTATAATGAGGCTCAAGGTCTACTGGAAGCCAAATCTTCTGCCATCTTGGGCCTAGTAGGGTCTAACCAGTTTCTATTGTAACCTCAACGGCTATGTCATTCTTTTAAAGGTTGTGCCCTGCCCCCTTCCCTCCTATCTCATTCTGAATACTCTACTGAGTACCTTGTGAATTACAAGGCTTACCATTCTGACCAGTGGAAATAAACTATTCCAGGCCTTGTGAAGGCTCCTAGAAGTGCACCCTCTGATCCTTTTAGGTGGCTCTTTCCCTGGCTTCCAGTAGTTTCTTCACAGCCATGTGCTGATCACGACTTAGCTGAAGCCTCAAGGAGATCGTCCCGTGAGCCAGATCTTGAACTAACTCTCTCTCTCCCCCTCTTTCTCTCTCCCTCACATCTCTCTTTCTCTCCCTCTCTCTCTCTCCAGCTCTCTTCTCTCTCTAGTACTCTGTCCTGCTATCTCTATCCACCATGCCTTCCCTGGATTCCAGCTCTGTCTTCTCAACTCAGAGAGACCACTGGGCTCCACCTGGGTTCCCCCTCCCCATGCTGCATTCTGGAAACTCTCTCCAGGCAGCAAGCTGGGGCAACCATAAGGCTCACCTCGTCTGTTTGCCCTCTCTCAAGGTTCATTGTCCTGCACTACCTGATATCCATGTTCAAAGCCCATTGCTTCTATATTTTGTGTGTTTATCTTTTTCAGGCAGGAGGGTAAATCTGATCCCCGTTAAGCCATCTTAGCTGAACTTGGCCAGGGGATTAGGCCTGATCCAAGCTAGCCAGTTGGGTTCTCACTCCTGCAACTGGGATTCTGCCATGTGGACACTGTGGACTAAGAATGCCTCCTGCCACATCAGTAAACAAAAGATGCCCGGCCATCAAGCCATCGGCCACTGCAGTCACGCCCAAGGGTGCACCCGGAGGAGACTCAAGATGGAAAAAAACAGGATACCAGCCCTAGTTAGCTGAGGTGCATATCAAAGGAATGATTTCAATGAGCCCAGAACTTTGCATCTTCCCATACATAGAAAAGCACTAAATTCATTAACTTGAGATGTCTGGTTTTCTTTAATTAACAGTAATCTTTTGATGTTCCGATTACCTGGTTTTTGTTACAAAACTCCTTTATATCCTGGCTCTTCCCTTCCCTCTTCAGAGTAGTGCCTCAGAGCCATCTGAGAGTCCTGTCTCCTAGGCTTGACATCCTCAGAAAATCCGCTGAATAAAACATAACTCTCAACTTTTAGCTTGTGCATTTTCTTCAGTCGACAACAGGAAGCCACAAGAAGCTAGTGTACAGGAAAGAGAAAAACGAAGCAAAGAGGAGCAGCAAAGACGGGTGGAAGGAGTGCTGATGGCTTTGCAATACTCGTTCAAGTCCTTTCCTGAGACCCACGGCATTCCTACCATTGGGTTTTTTTATTATTATTATTTAAAGTCCTATTTTCTGGCTAAAGTGCACTCAAGTTGGATTCTACTACCTGCAACCAAAGGGTTCTAACTCAAACAGCATGTCTTCAGGCAAAGTTGAGGGAAGAGGAGGGCAGTTGAAAAGGAAAAACTGAATCTCTTTAAATAATGGAACAGGTTCCCTTGGAAAGGGGAGCAATAGGCAGCACAAGTGGACTTTTCTTCTTGTTGTGCGAGAGGAAACTAAATTTTGAGAGGAAGAATTTTGAGGTCATTGTTTTTCTGAACAATGATCTTGTCTCAATAAAATGTACAGAAATCTTATTGGAGCGTGAAACAACAAGGTGGAATTTGAGTGCTTGAGAGAAGGGGACAAAAAAGATTGAGAGTAAACACTGGGAAACATCCTGGAGGACAGGCAGAATGGGACAAAAGGATTGGGTGCGTCGTTGAGGGCCCAGTTAATGGTTAGAGATCATAGCTTGCTGGTAGAACTACCCTGTTGGTTCATGTGATTTTCTCCAACAATGCATGTTCAATAGCCCAGGAACAGGAGCAGAGAAATGGGCAGCAGGATTTGTCAGGATGGTTCTCTAACCCATTGATGCCTCTGCAGTCACAGCAGAGCCTTAGCCTTTTCCAAGCCCCTCAAACATACAGAAACACACAGAGGAAGGCATGCCCACAGCTGCTAGTCTCTACCAAACATGGAGCCCTTGAGGCCTCTGAAATTCAAGCAAACAAAGGAGTATTTTAATGCCTGAGGCTCAAGGGTAATGTTAAGACTGTGACTTTCAACAAGACCCGTTCAGAAATGCATATCCCTTGCTTGACTTGCCTACTGTGTGGTCCCATGTGAACCGGTCCCCAGCTCTCTGCCTCCAGGCAGGGGGAGCTCTGTCAGGGAGTGGGAATGGGAGTGGCCCAGCACCAAAAGGTAGCCATACATTACATCTTTTATTTTCTTATATCTCACTGCTTCTCAACCAAGGTGGTACTCCCCTTTAGAGAGTCTTTAGGACATATTCTGGAAATAAGGAGCCATTTTTGGTTGTCATGATGACTGGGAACCCTACTGGCAATGAGGGTTGTGGGCCAGTGATGCTAGACATCCTGACAACCTGCAAATGTACAGAGAAATGAAGAACTGGCTGTGACTTTCAAATGTTCCACAGGACATTCATGGAGATGAAAAACCTATTTATAATTATCTGTGCCTAGCACCTGTTCCCGTGTGTCAAACAAATACCACGAATTTCTTGAATTTTCCAGGAATGTAACTACCATGTAAATTGAAGGAGATTGTTGTTTGTTTCGTTTGGAACTTTACCAAGCGTTTTTCACTCTTTCAGAAAATCACGTACCAACGGTAATGTTACTCGAAATTTTGTATTTGAGTTGCCAATAACATGTGCTGTCTGTGTCGGTGCATATTTTTACTGTCACACTTACAGCCACTGCATGCCCAGTATTGGTATAAACATTACGTCTTTATAAACATTACGTCAAGCTGTGCTTGAACATTTACAAGTGCAAATATGTATTTTATTGTAAATTACATTCCATTTATTTCTTCTTTACATTATAATAAGGCATTACATATAATGAGTGAGCTAGTTTGCTAGGGTCGCCATAATTAAGTACCACAGACTGGGGGGTTTAAACAACAGACAAATAATTTTCTCACAGTTGTGGAGGCTAGAACTCTGAGATCAAGGTGTCTGCAGGGTTGTTTTCTTCTGAGGGCTGCGAGGGATGAAACTGTGACTGTGTCTTCATATTGTCTTCCCTCCGTGTGTATCTGGCTCCCTCCTGAAGAAGCTATGGAGGGTAGAAGCAGTAGTCAAACTTAGAATTCACAATCTGACGTAGAAGAAAGTGTCAGATTTCATCCAAAACCTGAACATACCTGGTGAACATTCTGATCCATGAATAAGCTAAAAGGGCTCGTGGATGATGGTCCAGTGGACATGGCTGATTTACATCCTTCTCCTTTGGGATGAGCATCACCACGTCAAGATGTTCAAAGAGTTTGTGCCCCTAACATGAAGCATATGACTGAACTAGTGCAGAGTTGGGAGACCCAGCTAATCACTGTGAAGACAAATCGCACTTCATCAGGAGGTCAGGTTTGCTGTCACCATCAAGTGATACAAATGTTCCATCAAGAGCACGTCACACCACGTAACATGCAGGACCTGAGCTGAGAGAAGATTCTTTCCCAGCGTTTAGGGGCCTCCATCTTCCTTTGGTCCCTGGGATGGGGCTGAAATGAGACGAGCTTACTGTACCATAACAGAGCCCAGTGACTTGTTTCTGATCCTCCTCTTTCTCTGGAATTCTCAGGATGTGGAGAGAAGGAAAAGAGTCTCTGCCTCATTTGAGGAGGTGGTTTGATTAGAGTTACATTTGTCAATATGTTATTTTCTAATTTTTAAGGATTTTGTCTTACTGCAGTAAGCTAAACTTTATCATTATTAACCTACTTAATAGTCACTGTTTAAACTGCCCTCCCCCGTTCCAAGAAAAAGAAAGAGGTTCTCATTCATTTAGCATTTACTATGACTGAGGAACCGCTGTAAAGAGTTATTCCTCCTTCTCCAACATTAAAGTGGAATTTGTGATTTATATTTTTGGGGTCTAAGGTAAGATGAGAGAGACACTGTCAAGCCTGTTAAGGCTGGTGAGAATGAGTGGTTCAGGGGCAGGTAGGTTCCAGAGAGTGGCAGAAGTAGGGTAGCCTCATGCATCTACATTGTTAGTTTTGGTTCATGGAACCTGTATGTAGTTCCCAAGGATAAAATTGATAGTCAGTCTACCAAGGCTCTATTTGATTTGTATGGCTGGAGAAACTAGTCTCAACCAGTATTCACTCAAAGATTCTGCCTCTCTCTCTCTCTCTGGCAGATTATGTAAATTTGAGCGTCAAGGACTGGGGATTGGCTCTGCTGGTCTGAAAATTTGGTACCTCGGGGAGGGATGCTCCTACTAGGAGAGACGATCATTTTTCTACACACTGGGACCTGAGACTGCTCTCGGCCATCTCAGATCCTTCATGCCTCCTGGGGAACATTCTTTCCTTGTTTTCTTCCTAGAATTAAGCGTTCATGTTCTTAACTTCTTAACTGGTTGTAATTTCGAGTGCTGCTACCTGTATTCAAATGCCTGTGGGAATCCCACAGGTCAAGCCTAAGCCGGGTCACTGCACCAGTACTGGCTACGGCAACAGCAGTGACGGCAGCAGCTTTGTGGAGGTGCCCTAGGTGTCCTCATTGGAAGCAGAGGGTGATTGTTGCAGCATAGGTGGCCTTAGACGGCTCCATGGCTTTCAGGGGCAGTAAAGATCTCTGAGTTGATAAAGGTTAAAGAGGGCTTATTGGTTTGCAAAAATTAGCTGCCCCTCTGAATGCACCTATAAATAAATGCAGGTAATTTGGAAGATGGAAAGTGACCTGAAGTACTGAAATAGTGGGTGGAGCTGAAGCAAAGAAATACTGTTAATTACTATTTATATGACATCATTTTACTCCCAGAATGGTTCAGTCCGCGGAAATTACAGGCTGAGTAATTTTCAAGCCTGGAACACTTTTAGTGACTACCAAGTTGGAGAGGGAAAAGATAACATTTTTACCATAGTTATACAAGATTTCCTGGTAGGAGAATTATCTAGAAAATTTATCCAGAATCATAAGTTCTATGATTGATTTACTTTATCAGATTTTGAACATTTGACCACTTCCTCCCATATTTTACCAGAAAAAATAATCAAAGAATGCTTAGTTTTTTAATGTAGAAAAACCCAAATGTTTAAGCATGTAATGTGTCACTCATGTTAGTTATGTTATGGAAATATTATGTTATATTATTATAACTGATAAGAATTTACAACATTCAGGTAAAGAATCATTTTTTAAAATCAAATGAAATCAGATACAAACACCAGTCTAACAGGTAGAAAATTTAATCTCAGTTATATTTTGGGAGGCCTTTCCCTCTTCTCTTGGTGGTACAAATGTCCTGGAGAGATTATGCAATTCCAAACAACTTGTGGGCACCAAAAGTGGGCTGGTGGGAACAGTCTGCTCCAGGTGCAGTCCATAAGGGGGTGCATTTTTATGGGTAATTAAGAATCACAATGCTGATTAAAAGGTTTCTCTGCTTTTTATTATCACCATGCAGCAGCAATTTCAAACACTCAGGGATAGATACTCCGTCACAAGAAAAAAATCTTTGTGTGCATGAATTCTAAACAGTTGCTGTGAACACTGTTGAGTTCTAATAATATACATTAAGCTACACATTAGCACCTTTATTGCTTATTCTTTAAAAGATGTTTCATTCTACATGGACTTCAATTAGGAGAAGTTTTAGTAATTCAGTTTTTCCCTGGCCCCTACCCCCAGTTCTGCCATGGACCCAGCAGGCATACATGTTTGCTTAGGGATAAACTCCTAAATGTTAGGAATCACTTGAGTGAATCCCTGTGGTACTACGCATTCCTGCATTTAAACAGTAGATTCAATTAAAAACAAGCAAAGATAGCACACTGATTATGCAGATGAAGATATAAAACTTCAGATACTCCAATACTATATGGCAACTTGGAATTTTTGTGTTTAAATTTTAAAACAGTGAATCAGAGTGTGTATGGTCAGGCCACTCAAGGGGGCTGCTCTCTTGCTCTCTGTACACTGCCTGCTCGACCGATGCCTGCTTCACCTACACCCTACTCACAAGACTGACCTTCCTACATACTTGCGCAATGTCCCAGGTGGTGATTATCGTTATCAAAGGGGCAGTGAGAGGCGTACCCCTCTGCTGGTTTCCCTGGTAACTGATGAGCCCACCTGACATCAATTCCCCGTATTACTGGCAATCTCCCCTTCCCCCGCTGGGAGTGAAGACTGCCGCCATGTCCTGCTCGTCATCTGCCGCCATCCGCCCGCACACGGTGGGGTGTCGCTCCAGGACCTTGCTTCGGACGTGGAAGCGCCCTCATCCTTAAACCATTGATGTCTCTGTTGCTGACTCCGGGCTCTTTCTTTGGTCTTGAAGCTTGACAGGTACAGGCCTTGTAGGCTTTCGGGGGACAGCCCAACAAAGCACAAACTGTGATGCGTAATACTTTTGCTTGGTTAGTGCCTTTTAGTTCCTACATGAAATATCCTACCGCCTTTGTATAATAACTCTTAAATTGAAATTTTATATTTTAAACCGTTAACTGTTTTAAAACTAAGGAATTGAGTCAAGAGAATAATTATTATGTGATTAATTCTTTAAAAAATTTACCTTAGGGAGGTAAAGGTGTTAAAAAAACGATCAGCTCCTAGTGTCAAGTGTGCTAGCTATGCTACTGCTCTGGTGTTTCATCCATTATAGATGCCACTGCTCTTGGCAGTAGGTTCTGTTTAGAGGTGACGGGTCTGCCCCACACAGTCACTGGTACTTTCTGTGGCTCCTTGGCATTCATGCTCTGCTTATCAATAAAATAGCCACTTTCTGCCTCGCTGTGGGCAACGTGGGAATCATTGGTAACTGCCATCCCCTCCTTATTTCAGTGTCGGGTCAGGCCATTCCCCTTCCTCTTAAACCTTAGTACCACACCCTTCCTGGATAATTCTGCTTTCTGCTTAGGTTTTTTGAGGGGAAAAAAATGCTCATAGCACAGTCCTGGGGCAGAGAAAGCTCAACTTTCCTTTTGTTGTTTGTGTATCATTAGAAGAAGATGAGTCAGGATAGAAATAGGGAATTTGGAGTAACATATCTCATTGTTTTGTCTTGAGACTGTAGAAACATGAAACAGTTAATTTTTCTCTTGGGTTATCTTGCCACATTGGTCAAGATTACTGTTGAATTGTATTCAAGCAGCAATTCTTGTGAGTACTATCAATATAGAGAATAAAAAAGATTGCATTTGTAGTACTCTTGTATCACACAAGCTTAGAGATATTGCATTCCACTTGAGTCGCCGAGTTTGGTAATTACAATTTGGCTTCGTTCTGTGGGCTATGGCAGTGTTCATCACTGATTATATCATTGTCCTGTGGTCTTGTCAGTATAGCGTGTTATTGTGTCATAATCTGGGTGATGGTGTTTCTTTGAAGATGACAAAATAAGCACGTTTTTGTAAGATAGAATTCATTGATTAAGCCATGCAGTATTAACTGAACATCCAATTGTGCATAATGTTATGCAAGGTGCTTAACTCACGTACAGAATGTTGGATGTTCTGTTTCAGGATGCTGTCTTCTCCTAAACACTGCTCTCTGTTTGCCTTCGGAACACAGTGGCTATTCAAACTAGATGGTTACTTTTTCTCATGTGCGTGTAAAAAACAAGTTACTAATCCTCACAAGGTATCCATGGAGGTTCTCTTAGGTCTGCTGCACTCAGCAAGAGAAGAAAAACTTTCTTTAACGGTAGGACTAGGAGCCCTGGGTGGATGCCCCAAACAGGCCAGGCACATCCTTAGTCTCTGACTCCAGCTTATGGCAAATTAATCATCACAATCAAATTCCTCTCCCTACTGTCTATAGCACCCATTCATGGACCACTGTCTGGTTTTCTCTGCAGCCTCTGTGTGATGTCCTGTTCAACACATAATAAGCTCTCATGAAACGTGAGTTCCCTTCCTCTGCCTTTCCTTTTCCCCCCTCGTTGAATGAATGGATGAACAGTGAATTAGTTCTTCTCTGCTGCCAGCCAGTTTTCTGTGTTCCATGGCCACATGGCAGAACATGCCTACACAGAGTCCCTGAATTTTCGTATTTTGTGTTCAGGTATACTGAGGGAACCTCACTTCTGCTGATCTTAAAATCAAATTCCTGCGAAGGTAAAAGTTCCATCCTTTGTCTAATCTATGTTGTTCAGATAGAGTCATTGAATTACCCTGGTGGCCCCAGGCTGCAGTGACATGGCTGTGGATAGGGGTAAGGGGTAGGGAACAGTTTCTCCAAAGGAGGTTCTGGGCAGAAATCATGACAGTTTTTTCCCACTCCTTACATCTCTCTTGTTCATAACCTTGGTCCACTCCCAGGTTTCCCCTGTCCTAGATTTGATATAGCAAGTCCCCCTGTGACCATCCTGGGCCCTGTTAGTTGGCCATCTCTTTACTCTACCAATGACACTGGCTGCTCAGGCAGGAGGGTTCCCAACAGTGACTTTTCCACCTCCTCTTCTCCACCAGCTAGGCTCACCCACCACAGCTTCTGTAGCAATATCTGAGGTCAGTTTGCTTCTAACCCTTCCACTCCTACTGCAGCTCCGTTAATTCTTTGTATTCCACCAGTGCCCTTCTGATTCCACCTTCTCTTGTAAGAAACTAGTGACGTTTCCTCTTCCACAGCTGGAGCTCAGAGGCTTGATCCTGGAACTGCTAGTTAAAACCTAAATTCCATTTCTTCACAGAGATAGTTTTTGTCAGAGTCGAAGCACCATACCTCTGGTGCATTTTGTATCGAATAGGCTTTTTACATGCTGACATGAGAGCTCAACTACAATTTATAACGTCGACTCTGAAATGATTGTTCCTGTAGACTCAATTATTGTCTTAGAAGTAGACTTTTCTGGGGAACGAAACCCATTTGTAAATGAGAAACCCTCTGATACTTCGTATATAGTCTGGACCATGTGCTCTAGCCTATGCCAGAGCACCAGTGTGCATGGGCCTCCATGTTCAGAACACAGGGTCCAAAAAAGGACATCGAAGCAAGGCATGAAAGGATAGTAACATCATACTTCAGGATTTCTCAAAGAGGCATGGACACTGGAATTTGGAGTGCATGTGGAAAGGATTGCACTTGGAAGGAGAAGTGAGGGCTGGGGTATTAGACCCCTCTAGTCAGGCATGGCAAAAACTGGGGTGGGACTCAGGATGGGGCTGAGAAATGGTCACTGTCAGTCACAGACCAGGGAGAATCTAGGAAGGGCACTCAGGATGGTGAAGCCAGGGCAGGGATGATAGCTGGAAACTACAGTTGTTATTGTCAAGGCATCTGTCCCAGGTTGGGGTTAAGATTGGGGACTCTAAGCAGGATCTCGAGAATGAAACAGGATCTCCAACTGGGGACAGTGAGAAGCTTGGTCCTCAGAACTAAGGTAAATCAGGAGGGGAAAGGAGAATGTACTGGGAGAAGAGACGCTTACTGAGGCACAAGAGCCCCCTTAGCAGAATGTGGCATCAGGGCCGTGAATGGTGATGAGCTGCAAACATGGGCCCCAGAGAGAAGCCCAGATGCTACTGCTGAATCTCCGTATTTTGGGCCCACCCTGCCCCTGCACGTTAAACCGGTCCCCTGAGGAAAAGGAATGACTGGCAGGTCTTCTTTATTCCTGATACACTGCTAAGACCCACGTACAAGGCTTCCTGCTTTCCTTTCCATTGCCTAGCAACACCACCTCCTTGATTACCAGAGTTGTCATAGTTTTTCTGTATCTATCTACTCTGTATGTAGGTACATGGGGCCTACAAGGTAGAGGCAAAGTCCGAGTTGTTCGACCAAGTACAAGTTCACTTGCAAGTATAAGAAAGTTCACTCTCAGTACAAGCTCAGAGTAGGGGAATCAACAAGCCTGATTTCATGCTGAACCCAAAAATGGACCAGGAGAGAGAGGGAGATGGGAAGAAGGACATTCTAGGGATTCTGTAAATCCTAGAATTATCGGAGACAGAGAGACAGACAAAGAGAGTAAAAAATAAAGTGTCACATAAAGTTATTTTAAAGGATATGTTTTATTTATTTTTGTTATTTTAAATGTAGTACTTTTTATTTTATTTTATTTACTTTTGGCTGCATTGGGCCTTTGCTGCTGCACACGGGCTCTCTCTAGTTGCGGCGAGCGGGGGCTTCTCTTTTTGCGGAGCGCGGGCTCTAGGGTGTGCGGGCTTCAGTAGTTGTGGCACATGGGCTCAGTAGTTGTAGCACACGGGCTTAGTTGCTCCGAGGCGTGTGGGATCTTCCTGGACCAGGGATCGAACCCATGTCCCCTGCATTGGCAGGCGGATTCTTAACTTCTTAGGGAAGTCCTAGAGGTTATGTTTTAAATGTATATTAAAACAAAATTTCTTCATCAATCATTGTCTTTCTAGTATAGAAATTATTTAATTCTGTCAAACACAAAGAAAAGCATGTGGCTTGCCATTCAAAAAGCCTAAAACTCCCCAGATAAAAATGGTCATAGATGTTTCTCAATCATTGCGGTATTAAAGGCCAACATTTAAAACTGTTGGGAAATTCTGTTCTCTGTAAGGTAGAAGGAAGATGCATCATGTCATCCATCATGTGACATAATGCCTCAGACAGTTTCGGAAAGTCAAGGGTAGACATCTGCAGGTTCTATTCCCACCTGAAAGTGTATCAGATGGATAGCCTCTACCTTCAGTGTTCAACTGGGGGTCTGGGGACACCATGCTTAGGAGAAGGGTAGAGTGTTGAAAGGGTCCATGTGTCGGTGCAGTACATATTCATCCACCAAAGGCTGTTGGAGAATATACTTGTATATTTTTCTTCTTTTAAATCAGGGATGCTGAATCTTCTTTTATTATTAGGTATGGCTAACACTCCCACCCGAATCAACATTCTCATGCCAGTAAAAAACATACCTAGTTCGTTTGGTCTTTGTGACTGTTTGCAATATCATTATTTTGTTTGCACAGAGGAAGTTTTACCATTTCACTCATCACTTATGTATTCAATGAGGTATATCTGAAAAGAGAAATATTTCTGGTATGGTTAGTGCTGATAAAAGTTGGAGCAGCGAAGAGGGGACAGGAGAGGAGAAGGAGGTTAAGGAATGCAAAAAAGGTGGAAGGGGGTGAGGACCTAGGACTGAGAGACTCAGCAGGAACCTGACTCTCACGACCCCCAGGCAATCAGGGTCGCAGATACATGTCTGAGAAAATTATTGTTATTACCGCCCCTTGAAGTTTTTATTTCCTTCTTGCAGTAGAAATTATTGCCTGGCTTCTTTTTTAAACTTCAAAGTTTATTTTCTCAAGGAATTACTAAGATTTTTCCTCCCTGACGGATCATCTAAGGAAGTAACCAGTTTACTTTAAAATATTAGAAGAGTTGACCAATTTCTGTAGCTATCAGCTCAAAAGTCCTTGCTCTCTTTCTTCAAAAACTGTAATTCAGAAAACAAACCAAACAATGCCAACTAGAATACTGTGTCTGGGTTTTCTCTTTTAAATTATTTTTTATTCTTTATCAAAGTAATATTTATGGGTGGTTCAAACCTCAAGTAGTACCAAAAGGCTTATAATGGACAACAGTAGCTCTTTATCTGGTTTTCCTCCTACCAGCCCTTACCTCCTATCCTCACTCAATCCCACTTCCTGGAGGCAGTCACTTACAATTGGCTTAGCTGGTAATTTTGATACTGTTTGATACTTTTCTCCATATTTTAAAATAATATATTAGCTATTTATCAGTTTATCCATTTTAGGCATTATCTATTGATTTGCTTTATGGTGTAGATGATTCAGCATTTTTAAATACATTCCTCCCCTCCTCCTTCCCCTTCCAATGTACTTATATCACCTTATTTAGTCTGCCTTTACATTGCAATAATAATATTATGTATAATTATAACTAATAATAATTACTATAATTATTCACTACTGAGGCAAATCATCTAATATGATTATGCTTCTTGTACAATGTTATTTTTGTTTTTTTTTTTTTGCGGTACACGGGCCTCTCACTGTTGTGGCCTCTCCCATTGCGGAGCACAGGCTCCAGACGCACAGGCTCAGCGGCCATGGCTCACGGGCCCAGCCGCTCCGCGGCATGTGGGATCTTCGCGGACTGGGGCACGAACCCGTGTCCCCTGCATCAGCAGGCGGTCTCTCAACCACTGCGCCACCAGGGAATCCCCTTGTACAATGTTTTGTTCTCCTTGAAGCTCTTTTGTCCCTCATTGTACGTGTCTCTTCCGTTTTTCTCCAAGAATCAGGTGTTTGTGTGTGTATGTGTGTGTGTCTTTCATATTAGAATTACTCATTAAATGTTTGGTGATCCCAATCCCACCCGTCTAGGTGGGACAGGGAGGACGGGAGGGAGACACAAGAGGGAGGGGATATGGGGATATATGTATATGTACAGCTGACTCACTTTGCTATACAGCAGAAACTAACACACCATTGTAAAGCAATTATACTCCAATAAAGATGTTAAAAATTTGTGATCTTTGACTGTGTTTATACTGAAATGTGAAGTTACTAAAAGTCTGAATTGAGGGACTTCCCTGGTGGCGCAGTGGTTAGGAATCCGCCTGCCAATGTAGGGGACACGGGTTTGAGCCCTGGTCCAGGAAGATCCCACATGCCGCGGAGCAACTAAGCCCGTGCGCCACAGCTGCTGAGCCTGTGCTCTGGAGCCTGCGAGCCACAACTATTGAGCCTGCGTGCCACAACTACTGAAGCCCATGTGCCTAGAGACCGTGCTCCGCAACAAGAGAAACCACCACAATGAGAGGCCAGCACACCGTAACGAGGAGTGGCCCCAGCTCACCGCAACCAGAGAAAGCCTGTGCCCAGCAATGAAAACCCAATGCAGCCAAAATAAATAAATTAAAAAAGAAATCTGAATTGAAGTTCTGGGGGTTGTGTGGGTTTGCCAGATTTGTACTGGGAAAGCACTAAACATCATTTGTGGAGGTCGTTTTCTTTTCATAGGGCATTCAGTTTTTCCGGAAAAGAATCCATGAATTTCTTGTGCGTGGGGTGGGGTGTGTGTGAGTGTGTGTGTGTGTGTGTGTGTGTGTGTGAGAGAGAGAGCATGTGTTTGTGCGCGCATCCACGCGCTATCCTTGTTGCTGGTATTCAGGGCTGTGAACTGGGTGAAGGAGGCTACATATTCCACCATTTAGTGTGCAGATGGTCACTTGCCCTGTTTTTAAGACCCGTTGCCACTCCTCCATTGGGAGGGCTACCTGAGTCCTGTGTCAGCCTGTCCCATACCTCTTCCTTCAGTGAGTGCTGTGTGGTCTTAGATGAGAGTGTTTCCTACACTTCTGGTTGGTTGCCCCTCTGCAGACCCTGGATCATAGCTTCCTCAGCTTCTTCTCCAGTCCTCCACACAATTTCCATTGAAATGACCGTGTTTCATGGGGAATCCTACGTAAATAATTCATCATGAATGAAAAACACAATCCAAAGCCATTATAGCATACACTTTAAATGGGTGAATTGTATAGTATATGAACCATTCTATAGCACAATAAAGCTGTAAAAAAATAAATAATCCTTACATCAAAAAATGGTGGAAAACGAGCATTACTTTTCTAATGAAATAAATTGGGAAGGTCTACATGTGTGTATAAAGTAATTTTAATTTTCATACGGGAGATGAAAAATAAAACAGTAAAAAGGCTACAGAGAACAATCAACTTGGTAGCAATAAATAATGTAAATCAGAAACTGTCAAATTTGAACTTTATAATTGACACATAAAATGTAGGAAAATCTGAGAAATAATATGGACATATATAACAATGAAAATTATTTTCTGTAAAAGTTCTGTTCTCTATGGAAATTACTCTCATAGGAATAATTCCAAAAGAAATTAAGGATCAAAACAACAACAGCAAAATCACCTCCCAAAATAGAGAAAACTTCTATAATGAATGGTGTTGGTGGCATACATAAACACACTGGAAATAAAAGACACTGCCACATTTAAATTCCTGATTTAATAAACTGTGACTTCAAAGAACTATAGAAAATACATTGTAATAAGAAACCATGCTTACAAAAATGTAATATGAAATGCAATCTTGGATGTAGCATAATGAAAATTGCAAGCTAAGAAACATGGTTTGAAAAAAGTCCATCTCTCATACATACATGATTAAAGTTTAGAAAAGTCTTCTATCTCATCCTACAAATAAAACCAGAAAATCAGTAACAAGGTCTTTTTTTTTCATCCTCAGAAACATAAATTAGGAGAACAGAAGGATTAAAAAAGATAAATAGCAAAAGGGTGCTAAAATGAGAGGAATATATATCTTAAAGGGCAAAACCACAGGATTTCACATGTGAAATGATAACCTCCATGAATATATTATACAGTAAGGACTTATTTACTATTGAAGACTAATTGTAGGTAATACTAGAATGGAATAATAATAGAATGATAGAAATAATACAAATCATAAAATAATAGAAATGGCTAATCTTATGATTTTAAGAATAGGCAGATGGAAACCTCTGACTTTCTTAACTTCACTCTTTAAGAGATAATGTCTCTGCTTCCTTCCACAATACCTTAAGCCTATGCAGGCAGATCAGTTTCTCCAACCAAAGTACTCACTGCTCTTTTAGTTTTGGGGAAATGATGGAGAGTTTATCAGTTTCTTGTGGCTGCTGTTACAAATTGCCACAGATTGGACATCTTAACACATAAAAATTTATTCTCCCATGGTATGCTAGAAGTCCTGATTCAAGGTGTCAGCAGACCAAATACAAGAATGAGAGATGTTCCTGGTGTTCTTTTCACTTAAGAATTTATTTGAATTTTAGGAGCTCTGTGCCAGAAACTGGGGGCAGAGACCAAAATATACATTTTCTATTATTTCACATATACCAAAATAAGTTTCAAGTCCAAAGGTGGTCTGCAGGAAGTCTCCCCTCTTCTTCTGGTGTGGTCAGTCTTTTTCCATTAAGGCCTTCAACTGATTGGATGAGGCCCGCCCACATTACAGAGGGTAATCTGTTGTACTCAAAGTCTGCTGATTTGAATGTTAATCTCATCTAAAAAATACTTTCATAGAACAACTAGAATAATGTTTGGCCAAACATCCTGGTCCTATGGTCTAGCTAAGATGACACTTAAACTGTCTCAGTCATCTTTGCCTCTGAGCGCACCATGTGGCTGAGACTATCAGGTCTGCATTGCCGTCTCCCTAACAATTCTGATTCCTTCCGCCTTTCTTGTCACAGTGTCAGGTCAGAGTCGTGGTCCAAAACCTTTTCCTGTCATTCCTTCTTCCTTCTCCTGTGTCTTTCCAAGGTGTTACACTGTGCCTCCTCCAACAGTTTACCTGTACCACTAACTCACTCTACCTCTGTGCTTTCTCGAGAACGTACACAAGTGGGGAATTTTGGAATCAATATTTGCAGGCCTCTTTTTTAACTCCTTGCTCCCCTTAAGGGCTCCTGCCTGTGGGAGAAAGTTGATAACCTGATTGATCAGCTCTGACATTTACTGGGGCCATTTTGTATTGGTGGTTAAAGTCACTTTATGTCCATGGTTGGTGTTAGGGGTGACACATCTTCTTTGTGTTCTATTTTCTGGATCCATGCCATTGGCAGTGAAGAGGACCAAGGCCTTTTCCCCAGTGAGATGTTGGGATGAAGCCTGGGTGTTCTTTCTGCGCTCTCTTCTCCCCCCTGCATCCCAGCTGTATCCTCATGCCCCAGCCACAGGTGAGGTAGCCTGTGGGGCATGGCGGGGAGTGCCTTGAAGTGACTTTTCTTCTCACTGTTGTGGCAATATCTTGACTTTCGTTTTGTGAGGAGAGGAAGGATAAAAGAGCAAAGATGACAGAATTGTGAGAGAAGGAGCGAGAAGCCTCTTTTAGGCCATGTACCTTGCTTCAGCTTTTCTCAGAATGATATGGTGAGTTAAGAAGGACTTACCCAGCCACTTTGCCCCCATTTAGCTATTGATATAATAAGGATTCTCTCTCAATGAGAATATTTGGTGGAAGATTCTTTTTTTAAATTTATTTAATTAATTTATTTTTGACTGCATTGGATCTTCATTGCTGTGCGTGGGCTTTCTCTAGTTGTGGCGAGCGGGGGCTATGCTTCGTTGCGACGCGCGGGCTCTAGGCATGCGGGCTCAGTAGTTGTGGTGCACGGGCTTAGTCGCTCTGCAGCATGTGGAATCTTCCTGGACCAGGGCTCAAACCTGTGTACCCTGCATTGGTAGGTGGATTCTTAACCACTGCGTCACCAGGGAAGCCCTTGGTGGAAGATTTTGAACTCCTAACAATACTGAGAAAGTTACTAGATCATTTGTTTAACATCCTTATGCTGAGCACTGCACCTGGGACTGAAGATACAAAATCAAATAAGATAAAGCTTTTGTCCTTAAGAAGCCCTCAGTCTTGTGAGGAGAAAGCCATGTCAGCAAACACAAGCAAAGCTGTAAGAGAGAAGTGTACACAGTCGGGAGTCGGGGGTCACATTTTCTAGCTCTTCCTGGGTGGTGGCACATGGATGAGTGAGTGTCCAAGAGAAGATAGCCCATAAGGTGGACCTAGAAAAAGTAGGAGGAATGTGAAAGGTAAATGGGGAAAGAATTCCAGGCAAAGGGAACTCTATTTTCCCTGGCAGATATTGGTATGCGCAGGAAGTGGAGAATAACTTTGTAAAGGAGACCAGGTAATAAAGTACCACACAAACCACCTAAGATGGCAGACTTTCTTTCTTTTTCTTTCTTTCTTCCTTCCTTCCTCCCTCCTTCCTTCCCTCCCTCCCTCTCTCTCTCTCTCTCTTTCTTTCTTTCTTTTTCTGCTTTCATGGAAGCTAGTTGATGATAGCAATGATATATACAATTTAAGGGTCTATTGCTGCATATTTAACTTATAGACTTTATTTAGGAATCACATCCTCCATTGCTTTTACTGGTCTTTTGATTGCTGAGGACATTAACTTTTTTTGTTTTTTTAAAGAAAATTAGCTTTCTTAAAAGAATGACTTTCATCCAAGGCAATTCCAACAAGAAATTGTCAATAGGTAAAGAAATGAGAGTAGCAGGAACCAGGGAGAGAGTTATCAGAGGAGTTTAATTAAACTTCATACTGTACGCATGATCTTTAGAACAGCAGTGAACACACTAAGACCTCAGGTACATAGTAAAATGTTGTGTTATTTGGAAAAAAAGTCTCATATTAATAGTTCCACTTTTGTCGTCTACATGATTCAGGGAACCTGAAGAGTATGTTTCTAAGAAGAAAAAATGATTGCTACCTGGTATGTCACATCAATTTATACTGCCGGTCTGAACTTCAGCTCCTTCATTCATTCTTTCATTTATTCATTCAACAAGCCTTTACCAAACACTAACAAAGTGACAGTCACAGCCTGCAACCCAAGATAGAAAGGGGAGAAATAAAGGAATGAATAATGAACATGAAGAGGGATTAGTCTCCTTGTTATGCAAATGACTGGGCCTGAAGAAACACAGAGATCCATAGGAAATCTGGTCTTTGACCCAATTGGCACATTCTTTTTTCCATGGTTCTCCTTTACTTTGAGTCTGATCTTGTTTTAGGGCCAATGCTTGAACTGGTCTTTAAAGCTGTAGTTTCTAGTATGAGTTCGTATTGACTGGAGCAACATCCACAGGATCTCTTGCGTAGCCTGTTCCCATATATTTGGAAGTATCTACCCTTGAAAACACTTTTATCTGAAACTATGTATGCCCCCCTTTTTTTAAAAACAAGTCAACTGTACTGCCATGTTTTGCTGGGGCGAAAAAGACGAACTTCATGGAATATTATTCTAGTAACATTGTTAGTACCCAGGGCAATTGGTATTGTGTAGATTTGGCCTTGTAACAATGTTTTCCAAGACAGAAATGCCCTGTGACTTCTAAAAGCCCCTAACAACTTCTAATGAAGAGTTTGATTGTTGGACCAGTGATATCTGCAATCCTAAAACAAATTCAGCTGAATAGTAATATCTACAAGTTGGCAAACTGAAAAATTACTCCTCAAGATTTGGAGCCCTTGTGTACTGAATTTCAGGAGAATTTAGTGAGCTTTCCATAAACAGAAATAAAATTTAAACGAAAGTTCATATGTGATACCTTCTAGCTAAACGGTTAGGAATGTATGCAATTTTCTTAACGCTAAAGTGGCATCACAATCACCTGTAGTTACCATCATTGTCGTATCCCTTATGAAGTAGCTACTTTTACCTCATTACATTAATACAAAACAAGATTTACTCCAGGTATGTCCAACTATGGGGTAAAATAATGTCATTCTTAGTAATTTAACTTAGGTACATTGACTTAGATGTTTGGGTTTTTTTTTTTCCTTAGATTCAAGTATCGCTTTTAAATAATAGCATTTATCTTAGTAAGTCCAAAAATTACCAACAAGGCTAGCCAATTTAATTATTCATATTTTCATATGATGTATTCGGTATTTGTTACTGCATAACAAATTATCCCCAAACTCAGCAGCTTAAGACAACAAACATTTATTATCAGACAATGGGTCATCATCTGAGGGCAGCTTAGCTGGGTGACTCTGCTTCGGAGTCTCCTGAAAGGCTTCAGTCAAAGTCATGGTCAGGGCTACAGTCATCTCTAGGTTCTCCTGGGCACATGACTGTTGGCAGGTTTCACTGGCTGGTGCATGGACACAGTTTCTTCCACATCAGCCTCTCACAACATGGCAACTTGCTTTCCCCAGAATGAGAACTGAGAGAGAAAGTAAGAGAAAAAAAAAATATTGGGTCTCTGTCCTTGGAATTCCCTGGGTGATAGGAATGTCTTTTGTTCTAATGAGGTGACTCTTGGTGGGCTAACTGGATAGCTGCAGGATGGAGACTGGCACCAGAAAGGTCAAACTGTGATTAGAAGCTTGGAACTTTCAGCCCCACCCTCCATCTTCTGGGGAGGGAGGAGGGGCTGGAGATTGAGTTAATAATCAGTCATGCCTATGTAATGAAGCCTCCATGAAAATCCCTAACCTACAGGTTTTGGAGAGTTTCTGGCTTGTGAAAGCACCCATGTGCTGGGAAGGTGGTGGACTCTAAACTCCATGGGAACAGAAGCTCCTATACTTGGGACCCTTCTAGATCTCACACTTGCTGTGCACCTTTCATTTGGCGGTTCATCTATATCCTTTGTTATATACTTTATAATAAACCAGTAAATCTAAGTGTTTCCTGGGGTTCTGTGAGCCATTCTAGAAAATTATTGAACCCAAGGAGAGGTTGGGGGAACCCCAATTTATAGATGATTGTTCAGAGTGCAGGTGACAACCTGGGACTTGTGATTGGCATCGGAAGCGGGGGCATCTGAGCTCTTAACTTGTGGATCTGTGCTAACTCCAGTTAGATAGTGTCAGAATTTAATTGAATTGTAGGACACCCAGCAGAGAATTGTTTGATGTGTGGAGAACCCACACATCTGGTGTCAGAAGTATTGTGAGTGTGTGAGCAGAGAAAAACACATAAGTATTTTTCCTAGACAGAGTTATCAGGTCCAGTCCACACTCGAGGAGAGGGAATTACACAGGGTATAAATACCTGGGGGTAGAGATCACTGGGGGACATTTTGGAGGCTGCCTATCTCATATGGTAAAGTTGGTCAGCTTTACTATTCATGTTTTCAAATGGTAGGTTAAGACTCTACCATATCATGATTGTGATAATTATGTTCCATGATAAACATTTCTGCCAGAGCCTCTGCCCTGGGGAGATGGGATGTTACCTTTTAGAGAAATGGATTGGTGGATCATACTGTTTTTCACAACTTGTCCTCCCTTCCACACCCTTGTCATGCTTCAATGTAGGAGAAATAGGAGTTGCCACCTCCCTAACTTTAGGCTTGGTCATGAGACTTGCTCTGGCCAATGGGACATGGGGGGAAGAAACACTGTGCCCGTTCAGAGCAGAAGCTTTAAGAGTCATTGTGTGTTCCCACTCACCCTCTTATACTCCCGCCTGCCAGAAGGAAAACCACAGGATGGGAGATACGGGACACAGACCTCAACTAGAGCCAGGCATAAGCCAGCTGAGTCAGTCAACCTGCAGACCTGAAGATGAAAAATACATATTTGTCGTGGTAAACCTCAGGAGTTCAGGGATACACTATTGCTGCAGCAAAAGTTGCTTGATACAAGTGGGGACAGCAGGGAGGGAAAGAGCAAACATCCCAGTGTCTACTTTTGTCAGTATGTATTCTCTTTCCAAATCCCACTGAGACTGACTGAAGCCCAGTCCCCATAGGTAATCACATTGGAGAATGCTGTTTCAAGAGCATTCGGTCCTCAAGACTGGCTGTATGATTTTGGAAAAATTCTTAGGACTCTCAGTAAAGTTTTGAGTACAAAAGAAGATGTGGCACATATATACAATGGAATATTACTCAGCCATAAAAAGAGACGAAATTGAGCTATTTGTAATGAGGTGGATAGACCTAGAGTCTGTCATACAGAGTGAAGTAAGTCAGAAAGAGAGAGACAAATACCGTATGCTAACACATATATATGGAATTTAAGAAAAAAAAATGTCATGAAAAACCTAGGGGTGAAACAGGAATAAAGACACAGACTTACTAGAGAATGGACTTGAGGCTATGGGGAGGGGGAAGGGTAAACGGTGACAAAGCAATAAAGAGGCATGGACATATATACACTACCAAACGTAAGGTAGATAGCTAGTGGGAAGCAGCTGCATAGCACAGGGAGATCAGCTCGGTGCTTTGTGACCGCCTGGAGGGGTGGGATAGGGAGGGTGGGAGGGAGGGAGACGCAAGCGGGAAGAGATATGGGAATATATGTATATATATAACTGATTTATTTTGTTGTGAAGCTGAAACTAACATACCATTGTAAAGCAATTATACTCCAATAAAGATGTTAAAAAAAAAAAAGTATATATAAAATCAGTGATTTCAACCTGTTGTGTTTAAAACTTGGAAAATGTTCAGTTTTCTAAAATTTCAGATATCATATTTCATCTCTGTCAAAAACTTTTTAATTTGGTTTAGTTTGTAATTGACATAATTGCATTCTAAAATGAAATAAGTATGCTGACTATTATTAACTCAGCAGGATAGCTGTTTAGACAGTTATATGATTATGCTCTATCCCTGAACACTGAGGAAAAAACATGAGAGGGATTTGGTAAACAACATGTTGCCTCTAAATATCTCTGGGAGCACTGATGTATATCAAGCAATTATACTCCTTATCTGAAAAAGACATTTTGAACAGTATGGAGACACTCATTGTAGAGGTTAATTAAAAATTATTTTTCTTTGTTTCATTTATTTGTTTTTTAACCCCTTGCCTGCATATCCAAAGAAGCTTTTCTTTCAAGTCTTGCAAAATTATTTAAGACTACCAGGATCAGAAATCATCTTGAATATAACATTTGGGTTATTTGGGTATATCGTGTGTGTGTGTGTGTGTGTGTGTGTGTGTGTGTTCTAAACCTGCATATCCCAAGTGATTGCTAGCGCTTCTAAAATTCATTTATTGATAGCTCAGCCTTCTGTTCTGTGACCTAATAGTCTAATTGCTATATAATGTGGAATTTAGGGACAGAAAAATATGATATTCAAAGTTACATAGAAAAAAACATTATTTAAATGATAAATTAAACCCTGTGGTTAGCTTGTCAGTGAGTCAATGGACTAGAGATCAATTTTCACACAATTTTCTATGTTCAGATGCTTTGTGAATCACCCCTCCCCCAAGGACTCCAATATTTCCTCTGTAAACTTTAAAAAATTTTAGTACAAAGAGAATCATTTGGATCAACTACAATTAATTTAATCTACCATTCCTTTTCCTATCCCTCCCCTGTCCTTTCCATTCCTTTTCTGTCCCACTGTTATCACCCTAGTTACAGCCTAGTGTCTGGACTACAGCACAGATTCCTAGCCAACCTTCCTATTCCAGGCTTGTTTCCCTTCAGTTCATCCAGTCACCTACTAAGGTGCCCCCCTCACCCCTAGAACGTGAAAAATGAGGGAAGCTTTGCCCATTAAGAAAAGTTATGTGAATGCTGTGTAAGAGCAAAGACAGACAACATGAGGTAAAAACAGGATTGCTCCAAGGCCTGCAGGAAACCTCCCCTCTGAACCACTCAGAATGGATTAACATATCCAGAGTGTCTGGTACCAAACTGTGCAAGCTGACCAAGGCTGGCTATCTCTGGAGGCTTCAAAAGGGAGGTTCCAAGAGGCCACTGAAGAAGTGTCCTCCCAAGGCCTATGGTTGGACCAATCCAAAATGACAGTTCTGGGGATCCCTGTCACACTGATGCCTGGATTCCACTGCAGAACTTCTGATTCAATTCAACTGGGGTGGTGCCCAGCCTTGGTATTTATTTATTTATTTTAAAATTTATTTTTATTTTATTTTTGGCTGCGTTGGGTCTTCGTTGCAGTGCGTGGGCTTTCCCTAGCTGCGGCGAGCAGGGGCTACTCTTTGTTGCAGTGTGCGGACTTCTCATTGCGGTGGCTTCTCTTTTGGCGGAGCACGGGCTCTAGGTGTGCAACCTTCAGTAGTTGTGGCATGCGGGCTTCAGTAGTAGTGGCTCGCGGGCTCTAGGGCGCAGGCTCAGTAGTTATGACGCATGGGATTAGTTGCTTCGCGGCACGTGGGATCTTCCTGGACCAGGGCCCAAACCCGAGTCCCCTGCATTGGCAGGTAGGTTCTTAACCACTGCGCCACCAGGGAAGCCCAGCCTTGGTATTTTTAAAATAGCTTTATTTAGATATCGTCGATATATATGTACACTTAAGGTGTACAACTTGATGTTCTGATATATGCATACACTGTGGAAAGATTCCCACCATCAAGCTAATTAACATATCTACCACCTCTACATAGTTACCGTTGTGTGTGTGTTGGGGGGTAGCCTTGGTATCTTTTAAATGCTCTCCAGGAAATTCTAATCCGGGCTTGAGAACCTCTGGTAAACTCTAAATTCCAGCTGTAAGACAGATTCCTGCCTACAGGAAACAATCCGTCTGGTTAGCCAACCAGCAAACAATCCATCTGGTTCCGTGATTACTGAGCAATCCCCTGATTGCCCAGAATTCGGCTAGAGGAAGAGTTGGCACTCATCAAGCAAACTCAACTTCGAGTCCTCGATAGTGGTCTTGCACATTCTAAAAGAGGATCTTGTCATGATTTTCCATTCCATTCATGGAAACAATAACTTAAGTTTATTAACAAGAGAATTTCCAGTTATATTTCTCATAGTAAATACATGAATTGGAATTCCTTTGTTCATTCTGGTCTGCTGTGAATTTATCATGCTTTTGTCTTTCACCTCTTAGTGCAAATAAAGTCCTTGCCTGGGACCTTCAAAGTGGAAGGTAAGATTTAGCAGGCTTTCCCTATAGGCCCTGCTATACTACTTTTACCTGCTCCTTGTGTCTACATCCTGCAGCCAAACTAAATCTTTCTAAAGTGCAGTTTTGGTCGTGTTATAATTCTGCTTAAAAATCTTCTGGGACTTCCCTACTGCCTTCTGATTCCAATCTACCTTTCTTCTCCCAGGACTTTCCAACCATATGCTCCAGGCAAACTGAATCATATAAGCTCCATATTTCCCTGTCTCTTAATTTGAAGCTTAAACTGGCCCCTTCATCTGGCACATTCTCACTTTCACCCTCTTATCATTCCTTACCATCTTACCTGGTTAACTCATTTTTAATGGTTAATTTACTTTCCATGTGCTCTCAATCATACTGCCTTCTCCCCCAACCCTAGCCATAAATGAAATATTCCATTCAGATATGCCTTTATTGATACCATCTCAACTTGTTTTCTCAGTCTAGAACTCTCTTTTGTTCCTTTCCACTAGGTAGCTAGTTCCCACTCATAGCTTATTCAAGTTTGAACTTAAATCTTTTCCTTTAGGGAGGCTTTTTCTGACTCCCAAGCCTCAGTGAGATGCCCAGTGTACGTTCCCATAATGCTTTCTACTCCTCTGTTGCAACAATCATCACATTGCCATTACTTGCTCAGAGTCTATGATCCCTGCTAGTAGTGAGTTCCATGAACATAAGGACAAGTCTACCTTATTCACTGCGGAACATCAAGCCTCTAGCCCAGTGCAAGGCACATAGTAGATGTTAAATATGTATGTGCCAAATGGATGTTGAACGAATTCAATTTTAATTTAACACATTTTATTAAGTGCCTACCACATGCCAGACAATCCTGTAGGTGCTGGAGGTGTGTCAGTGAATAAAGAAGACAAAGATCCCTTCCCTCACGGAGCTCAGATTCTCTCAGGGAAAGATAGACAAGAGACATGTAAATAAGTAAATTATATAGTAGGTTAAAAAGTGCTAAGTGCTATGAAAAAAATGAAAAAGTAAAGTTAAATGAAATTGGAAAAGTAAAATAAAAATGAAAAAGTAAAATACGAAAAAAATGAGGGTGCGCAATTTGCACTGCTAAATAAGGTGGTCAGCATAGGTCGCATTGCAATAGTGACATTTGAGCACAGATTTGAAGGAACTGAGGGAGTTAATCATGCAGACATCTAGGGAAAAGAGTGTTCCAGGGAAAGGGATGGTCAGTGCAAAGGTCCTGAGAATTCCTGGTGTGTTGGGGAATCACAGGAGGCAGTGTGTCTAGAGCAGAGTGAGCAAGGGTGAGAATAGTAGGAGAGGAATTAACGTCATGGGGCCCTTTGGGCCATTTGTAAGGACTTTGGCTTTTATGCTAAGTGAAAAGGGAAGCCATTGAAGGGTGTTAAACATGTTCTGACATGATCTGACTTATGTTTTTAAATAATTACTCTGGCAGCTAGGTTAATAACAGATTACAGAGGAGGAGGGCAAAAATAGAAGTAGAGAGACCCGTTAAAAGGTAAGAGAGGGCTTCCCTGGTGGTGCAGTGGTTGAGAGACCGCCTGCCGATGCAGGGGACACAGGTTTGTGCCCCAGTCCAGGAAGATCCCACATGCCACGGAGTGGCTGGGCCTGTGAGCTGTGGCCGCTGAGCCTGCGCGTCTGGAGCCTGTGCTCTGCAACGGGAGAGGCCACAACACTGAGAGGCCTGCGTATCGCAAAAAAAAAAAAAAAAAAGAACAACAGGAAACTTCTGGTTAGTTTTAGCCTATCTACCTTAATGGGCAACAGCAGCTGCTAATTCTTAAATGGATGTTATATGGCCTTTGCTTTAAATGTATTTTTTATTGTTGTTGTTTCATTGTTGTTTTTGTTGCTAATACCACAGTGTCTAACATGTATGTTTCCCTTAAATAAATGAATGAATGAAATCCAGCAATCCAAATTCTATACTCCAAAATTAACTAAAGACTATATGACAGCCTAAAATCAACACATTCCAGGGAAAAATTTGAAGAAAGTACATTAAACCATTAGACAGGTAGGTCCATGACTCATTTGAAAAAATGTAATACTATTTTACAACTAATAAAATAAAAGCTAATGCCATGAGAAGGCAATTAAGAACAAGTCTGTTGTGCTTTGATTTACTTTGGCTTGTTTTCTTATTCTTAGAAACAGCTGATTAATATTCCTGTTGGATGTGTGTAATTAAGATTAAATGAAGAAAAAAAAACACACTTTCATGTTTCAAGTTTTTCTCGTACTGAGATCTGGCTCCAACTCACCTTTACCACCCGTTATTAGAATACCTTTCTTTGGTGGATTTTACCCACTAGAAGCCCCATGAAATGGTAGATTCCCAAGTTGAGTATTCTTATTAGGTTAGCCATCCCATTCCTATCCCCATGACCTTCCTGAGGGAATAGGTTTAATGTGGGTAAATTGTCAACCAAGTAAGGGGTGAAGAGAGGTTGAGAAAAGCTGGGGCAGTTAGAAGGTAGCAGGGGAAGACACTGGGCATCTGCCTGGGTGTGGGGGGAGGGAAGGAAGAATTATAAAGGAAATGGAGGAACACCAAACGGTTAAGGAAATAGTTAATTTCACCCTGCATTGGCAGGCGGACTCTCAACCACTGCGCCACCAGGGAAGCCCCCCTGTTGTTCCTTTTCTAAGCTCTCCTTTGCAATTATGAAATACCATTCAACTGTGTCCTCAAACATTTATACAAATATATTTTGGATAATTGAATCCTCAATAGATAGGCACTATACACTATTGCAAATGAAAACATTAAAGTACAAAGAAGGAAACTTAGTTCAAGTTATTTGACAACCAACGTGCAAAAGAGCTCAAGCAACAGAATTATCCAAGCATGGAGTCTGGAAGCAGTTTGATAAACACCTTCTACCAAGTTGAAGGTAAGAACTGTATAAATTCAATAAAGCAAATTATTTCCACAGGGTAAAAGCACACAGGAAGCGTCCTGAGAATATTTCTGTCATCTGGGTATCTTATTTTTCCAGACAATTAGCAAAAAATCACCATATGATTTTTCCTTGGTTTACAAGGACTGCCTGTCGGCCAAGATCAGCATCTGGGGTGAACGACATGTCTCAGTAAGGTGAAAGGAGCAGAGTGTAATCTGAAAACAATACAATCATCAAAGAACATGAGTGTACATATTATAAATTCATTAATACTTGAATCAAAGAAAAACAGGAAAAATGAAGAAGTAAATAATAGGTACTGAATTTATTCAGTATATAAAAGGATTATCAGCTCAGCAAAGTTTAATAGTCACTGTTCAGCTCATCCCTGAAACTCCATGTGGTCCAGGCAAGGTTGCACCAGCTGTTGAATTCAAGCTTGCTCTTGTATTATTCAGGCAGTTTTGCAATAAAATATGGAGTTAAAATGAGCTAGCCTTTTCCATTTCCCTTTGCAGGGCTTCCCTCAATAATCAAGCTATCAGAAAAACAAAATAAAACCAAACAGTATCTCAATAAGAACATTTTATGAGTTTCCCCTCTGTCATTATTCTCTTTGGGCTGAGCAATCCTTTTTTGACAACAGAGTATTTATCTTCTTTGCAATGCCTGGATTCATGGTCTTATGCCATCCACTGTGGTAATAATTTAGCTGGATAAAAAGGCATAAAGTCCATTTTGAAAGTCAGTTTGTAATTTTTGCATTTTAAACTATTTTTCCTCATCCCCAAAATCCATTTCAAATGAATGAAAAGATTGACTAATAAAATACTAAAGTTTAGAAATCAGAATAAAATATAATTTGATAGCTATGAACATTGTGAAGAGATATTTTTAAAATTATAAGCTTAGAAACAATAGATAAAATAATACAGAAAATATTGACAGATTTGCATGTATACAAATAGTAACATTTGCACATAAAAAAACAGAAAAAGAGTTAAACAGTCTCTATTTCATAGAGAGCTCGTGGAGGAAAACCCCATCTCTGTGGGGTCATCAGATTTTCTATTGTTGCTCTTATTGTATTATAAAGACCTTTTATAATATACTTTTAAAAATCCTCAATGTCAAAGTAAATGGATAAATCATAATAAATCATAAACCAAAATAAATCATAGAAAACTAGATAAAAGAGAAAAGAACATGAAACCTTAAAAAGGTAAATGAGGGCTTCCCTGGTGGCGCAGTGGTTGAGTCCACCTGCCGATGCAGGGGACACGGGTTCGTGCCCCGGTCCGGGAGGATCTCACGTGCCGCGGAGCGGGCTGGGCCCGTGAGCCATGGCCGCTGAGCCTGCGCGTCCGGAGCCTGTGCTCCGCAACGGGAGAGGCCACAACAGTGAGAGGCCCGCATACCGCAAAAAAAAAAAAAAAAAAAAAAAAAAGTAAAAAAAGGTAAATGAAAAAATGTCATGAATAGCCAGATTCTCATGAAAAGAAATCCATGGACTCAATAAACATACTGGAAAAAATGTCAGCTTCATTAGTGAACAAAGAAATGCAAATCAATCAAAAAAATGTACTTTTTCCCTACTGAATTAGAAAATATATAATTATTATTATACATATTGTATAATTATGATTATTGTATAATTATTATACATATCGCTGGATACAAAACAGTAGGCACTATGGTACATACTAGTGGTTGTACAAATTGCTTCAATATTTTTGTAGCCTATATTGGGTCCAAATGTTGGATCCACTATAGATCAAGAACTATAAATTGTCTAAGTTTCTGCTTTCTGCCAAGATGGCAGACTAGCTTGGTTTGCCATCCTCAGAGCAACTCTGGAGTAACTGTAGAAGTTAGAGGGAGGTATGCATTCCAGGAACCAATACCACCAATAATAATAATCAGTGAAGAATCCACTGAGGATCCTTATCTCAACCAATTCTTGTAATGAGAGTTGCAAAATGTTGATTTCCTCCATCTATCATTTCATCTACATTTATTAACTGCATTCTTTTATAAAGAAGAGCTTTCCTTCTTTCTTTTAAGTGTAACTATGGACTTTTGGATGTTACAATCATTGTCATCATTATCCTTTCTAATGCTCAAATTGTTCCAAATGTAACCAGTGAAAGTCTCTGTAAGTCAGCACCTATGTCCCTTTTACATGATCCAATTAATTTTTGAGCACTTCTTTGGTTTGTGAGACAAGATGTCCCAGGTTCACCTTGAACTTTCCCTACCCTTGACCTGGAATCAGCAATTTTCCAAGATGTGCTATTCCTTTTAGTGGGGAATGGTATTTAGACACTCATCTGCGCATAGCTAAGTCTTTAATTATGAAATTTCAGGCATTGCTATCAGTTTTTTTGCAAAGGGATTTTTGGAGTAGTCATGCCCTTCTGAAGTTCCAACCACATGGTGTATAGCACTGTATATAATATTGTTCCTCAAAGGCATGAGGGGGTCTGTGAGCCAGACACCTTCCTGGAGCTTCAGGGAGATAGGTGGAACTGAGAAGGGGTGATTAGAGCAGAATCTACCATCTTAGTTTCAACCTCAGCACTCTAAAACAAAAATGACTTTAGGAAAAAATTATGGGATTTATTACCCCCAACTTTTATACCTCATCTGGGTCATTGAATAGACACAATCCAAAGCTAAAACTTCTTCCAGATGTCTTCTTTATTTCTTAACTTAGTCCACCTACAAGATTGGCTCTATTCTAAGGCAAATTACAGAACAAGCTTATTTGTTTAAGGGCCTTATTAGTCTCCAGGCCTCAGACTATACCAGAATAAACTCTTCCCTGGTCTTAACAGGAGAATGTGAAATACCCAGTTATTGACTGTGAACGTGTGTGGTTTGTGTAAACTCTATGTACCCAAAATATCAATGTATCTATCATACCCAATTTAATTTTCCACCTTAAGCTTTCTTGCTCCAGCCATGCTGTATGAACAGTAGGTGACAGGACTCCTCTGATCCTTTCCACTGTTGACTGGTCTAGAGATATTCACTTCACCCAGTCAGATTCCTTCTCTTAAGGATCTGAACCAAGAGACCTAGAGGGAGGTTTCAGTCATCAGTGATCTAACGTGGAGTTGGGCCAATAGCCATGTATAAGGTGAGGAAGTAAAGAAAGATGACTGAGAGCCCATGACAAATGGACTAATCTGGAGAAAGAATCAGGGGTGAAAGAGGCCACACCACTGCTAAGAAATAGAGCGCTTCTGACATTCCAGTTCTCTGTGTGATTCCTTGTCCTTGGAGTCTGTGAAGTTTCTGTATCCTTGAAATTAACTTCTCTCTTTAGTAGAATTAGTTTAATTGTTCTTTGCAATTGACAATCTTGGCTCTGATACTATACAACAGCGGACCCCAACCCCCGGGCCATGGACTGCTATCTGGTCTGAGTCCTGTTAAGAACTGGACCACACAGCAGGAGGTGAGTGGTGGGCAAGCGAGTGAAGTTTCATCTGCCTCTCCCCATCACTCCCCATTGCTCTCATCACCACCTGAACCATCTCTCAGCCCCCCGGGTGGAAAAACTGTCTTCCACAAAACTTGTCCCTGGTGCCAATAAGGTTGGGGACTGCTGCTATACAATATAATGGTGTACATCTTTGTTATAGGGAACCATTGTGTTTTGGGTTATTTTATTTGCAGTTATCAAATGAATAGGACATTGCCAAATATTTGCATAGGAAAAAACTGTGGTATAAAATATTAAATGAACGTAACATCTACTTCTTTTGTAAGAGCTATCGATTTTTGTGTATCGATATCTGTGCCTCTATAGCTAATATTTGGATCAATCTACAAGCAAGCCAACCAATCAGAACCCAGTGATGTCTTGATCCTGTGTAAGCCTCATACATGTGTCTAGTTATGTTATTTATCAGGATTTGGTGGTTCAACTTTGGTAGCACCTATTGTGGAACCAAGCAGTACTCATAAGTCAAGAACAGTAAATGTTTATGGCTAGTGAGTCATATTGAAATAAAAATATGAAACAAGATAAAAATATGGAGAGGGTAGACATTTTGAATTAAGTTAGGGAAGGAAAAAAATGGAAAAGAAAGTGACTAGCAGAATGCAGTTTGGTGTATGTTTGATCTTCTCCTGGGTCTGGCTACCTCTTGAGGTGCCTCTGTCAGCTCCAGACCTGGATGCTGGGATGGTAAGTTCCACTGTGAGATGCTGGACATCGTAGCAGATGCTACTGTTGCCCTCGCCCCCAGCCTCTTCACCATGCTGGTGCACCCATTCCACAGCTGCTTTACCTGTTGGTTGGTAACAGCTCACAGGTGCACCCTTCTCCTGAGAACTGCCTTCTGCCAACAAGAGCCACCTGACGTAGAAATGCTTGGGAGGTTATACCCTCCCCTCAAGTGTGGCCTACAGTCAATGTCTGACTGGTATGCAGGTACAACAGCCTAGGACCGCTCGCCTCCTATTAAGATAACTTGCTCCAGAGTTCCCTGTGGGATCAGGCTAGAGCTAGATTTTGACTGAATCCACATCTTTGCCTGGCTTTTCCCCTGGTCCCCAGCCTGCTATCCGCACTCCTCTACAGGTTTCCTCTGAGGGCATTCTCTCAATGAAACACTTGAACAGTAATCTCCATCTCAGTTCTGTTCCTAGTAGATCAAATTTAAGACATCATGTAACATTTAACCTGACTAAGCAAAGATGTTCTTCAACTTTGCTACTGTCTGTAGGTTTGCTAGCACATCAATGAAGGGGTAAGTAGCTAGGCTGATCATTTCATGTTCAATTACAGTTTTCCTCTGTGTGGATATTCCTCTCCATCTCATCATCTATGTTTACCATTCAGCACCAGAGTTGTCTTCAGAATTATTTTCATGTCTTTGTTTAGGAAAATGCCTTAATGAGCTGTTTGAGGGTGGAAAGAGAGACCCTGAGGGCATATATTTAAAGAGGAGGATGAAACAAAAAGACAAATTGATCTGTATAAGAGTGAACAAAGGGACTTCCTTGGTGGTCCAGTGGTAAAGAATCTGCCTTCCAGTGCAGGGGATGCGGGTTTGATCCCTGGTCAGGGAACTAAGATTCCCACGTGCCGCGGGACAACTAAGTCCACGCGCCACAAGTACTGAGCTCGTGTGCCTCAATGAGAGGGCCTGCATGCCACAAACTACAGAGCCCATGCACCCTGGAGCCCCCGCGCCACAACTAGAGAGAAGCCCGAGTGCCACAATGAAGAGCCTGCTGCAATGAAAGATCCTGTATGCCTCAACGAAGACCCCGTGTGCCACAAATAAGACCTGACGCAGCCAAAAAAAAAAAAAAAAAGAGTGAACAAAGAGGGGTGAATCTAGAAGGATAGAGGATTTTGGTAGAAGGAAAGAGAAATTTGGCAGTAAGACCGGAGAAGGAAGAAAATTCCCAATAGTAGAGTAGCCAAAAGATATTTAAGCCCAAGGGCATCTAATATTCAATAATAAGTTGTGTTGTTATGAAGTAAACTCCCCATAACTCTAAATATTCAGTATAAATTTAATTTGCCAGAACAACATTATGGACTGGTAATGCGGGAAATAAAAAGAAGTCAGGGCAGTAAATATGCCAGTCCCAGAGTCACCCCTTTGCTGACATCTACAGTGGGTAGCAGCATCCTTTCAAGGGGCAATAGGCCAGGTGTCCTGGCAGCAACAAGCAGTAAAGTGAATGATGGCCCACGGGACACCAGCCAAGGCAGAGAGAAGCAGCTGCGGCATGAAATTGACTCAGGGCAGGTAGGAGACCAAGCCTCCTGTCCCCCAAATAAACTAGAAGAAAATGACTTAGAAGCAGGGAGCAAAGGTCTGGAATCTGGATTACATACACACACCCCCCAATGGGTACGTATTATTGTGAACTCACAGTCTTTAATGAAATTCTGGCAAAGTAGAGCACAAAGCATTTAAATTTGTAACATGGTTACATAACCTTTATTTGGCTTGCTTTCTCTCTCTCTCTCTTTTTTTTTTCCCAGCATGGGCAAAATCAGAGCCTATTAGTGCTGTCATTGGGAAGATTGAGTGCTTTTAGAAAGTGTAGCCTGGAATAAACCAAAGACAAGCACAATCTGGTAACTAAAAATGGTTTCCTCAGAGGAAAGGCATGTACCTTTCCTTTCCCCTTCCTCGAAGTCCTACTGATTTTTTTCACGTCCCATCTCAAATACCCATCTTCCTGACCTATTCCCAATCAGCAACGATTTCTTCCTCCTTTCAGCATTCTGGAACTTACAATTTGAAGAGTTCCTAAGTTAATATTAAATTTTACTATGTTATATCCAATCAGGACTCATTTTTGGAAATATAAATTAAGACAGAGACATTTAACTGGCAGCATTTCAGAAGTTCTATTGGCCATGTGGAATTCCTCACATAAAGTAAGTCAATCCACGTGCCAGGCTAAGCCTATTTCAGAGAAAGCGTTTCATAATGACTTTATAAGCTCCAAAAATATAAGAACATCAGCCAATACTTGTATAACATGTGCCACGTGCAAGCTCTTTGCTCATGTTAATTCACTTAATTTTTGTTATGATCCTATGAGAAGTACTGCTTTTATTCTTATTTTACAGATACCTGAAGAATAGAGCTGCTAAATAACTTATCTAGGGAAGCAGCAGAACCAAGATTGAACCCAAGTAGCCTGTCCTTAACTGGTAAGCCATACTGCCTGATGTATAATTTTTAAAATCCTGGTTTACAAATCCCATTCTTCTCCCCACACAACACCATAACCACTCATATGACAGAGCTGATGAGGGTACACAAAAGGGAACAAGACCAGGAAAACGTATATTCTTTCCCTCTGTCCTGGTAAATCTTGAACTCTATAAATCCTGGAGCTCTTGATATTTTCTGATTTTTAACAAAAAAATTATGCATTCATAAATACTAAAGGATCTAGGCCTTTGCTATATACCTTGTTGCCCCGCATCAACCTTCAAAGGTCTTAAATGTATATCAGATAGGTGCTGGAATGAGTCCCAGGTCCAGAAACATGTTTATTAAAGTAATTATTCTGACCTAGTTATGACGAAGGACAAGGCAGATATATGCCCATTCGGTCACTCTCCCTTGAAGAGCTCCTTTAGCGACAGATGGGGGAAAGAGCAAATTTTAAATCTGTCTGCCCTGAGTTTACCAATTATTCTATTTTAGTATTTTACATCCATCTGTGATGAATAAAATGTATGTTGAATATATAATTGTATGTCTTCTCTTCTCCCTCACTGGATTGAACAACTAAAGGGGCAAGTCTCTATCTCTGTATCTCCCACATTGCCTTGCCCAGTGCCTTGTACCCTAAAGATTTATTGAAATTGGACTAAGTATGTTAGGTACATGTTGTATCTATCAAGATTTGAGCAGGAAATATGAGGAATCAAAAAGAAGAAGAATCGGGCTCCCCTGGTGGCGCAGTGGTTGAGAGTCCACCTGCCGATGCAGGGGACACGGGTTCGTGCCCCGGTCCGGGAGGATCCCACATGCCGCGGAGCGGCTGGGCCCGTGAGCCGTGGCCGCTGAGCCTGCGCGTCCGGAGCCTGTGCTCTGCAACGGGAGAGGCCACAACAGTGAGAGGTCCGCATACCGCAAAAAAAAAGAAAAAAAAGAAAAAAAAAGAAGAAGAATCAACAGAGAAATCGAAATTTAAAGGAAGGGCTACTTACAAAGGTGTGGGTTAAAGGAAGGTGGTGAAGCACACAGGGGCTGGGAAGAGCAGGAAGCTGTCACCTCCCCTGGGTCTGAAGGAACAAGGAAAGGGAGCAGCTGCTGGAATCTGGCAAGGGCTGAAGCTGTAGAAAAAAGACTGCCTTGCAAGAGCTGTGATCTTGGGTGGAGGAACATAGCCACTGCTAAACTGAGCTAGCAGAGAGAGAAAGGAAAAGAGAAAGAGCTGATGGAGAAAATACCTAGACCTCTTTCTCTTTCCAGCGTCAGATCTCCTGGAAGCGCCTCCCATTGGCTGATGCAACCGGAAGCCAACAGACAGAGTGGATAAAGTTGGATTGTAATCCAGAAAGGCATGTGGAGAGTATGCAGTAGATATATATCTAGGTTCACTCATTCATTCAATATCTACTGATTACTCGGTATGTGAAAAGCACTGGACTCAGTAATGTGAGAGAAACAAATATGAAAATAGCATAATTCCAATGGAAAGTGATTATTTACATTTTGAAAATGATTTATAATAGATTGTAGCAAAAAAGCTTTTACTTTTTTAGGTGTTCCCCCCAATGGTATATGCACATGGTTAAAATGGGCTTGTGATGGAAAGTGACAATTCACTGATCCTCACATCACTCCTTCTCAGAGAAAAAGTTGGTTTAATTCCATGATAATCTACACATCTCTAAAAATATGCTTATACTGAAATTTAAATTAATCAGCTGTAGACACTGTTAATTTACTTTAGGGAAGTAGTCCTGGAGAAAAGAGCTCCATTTAATAACGGTCTCAAACTGGGTCTCTATGGCTGGATCGCTACCCAGTCACCCAGAGTGAAGGTCACCAGCTGAGAAGTTCCACCTAGGTGTATAGAACCTCCAATCAGCTCCTCAGCATCTTCATTAAAATTTAATTTTAATTTTTCAAAATAATACATTTCAAACTTTAAAAATCAATTAAAGTATTACAAAGCTTCTAATGAAAAAAAAAAGTCCTTGTTCCCTGACCTATTACAGCTCCATTTTTCTCTCCACAGAGGTATTATTTTCAAATCTCTTAGCTGTTTCTTCTGATATTTATCTCTATATTTCTAAATATATAATGGTACCATTTTGACTTATATATACATCAAAAATATTCATAGTAGTTATATAGGTAAAATCATGCTTACAAAATCTTTAATCTTTGCTTTATTATTTTAGTCTTTATTTCATTTGCTTTTTAAAACATATTATTTTAAATTATTTTTTAAAACTTTTAATTTTATATTGGGGTATAGCCGATTAACAATGTTGGGATAGTTTCTATTTCATTTGTTTTTAACTCCAATTTTTTCACACATCTGGATGAGGTTCCCAAATGAAAATTTAATACCTTAAAGATTAACCAGTTGTTAGAGGACATAAAGAATGTATGTTACTGCCCACAAGTGTTTAATGGACGTATTCTTGAGACATGCATAAACTACATTACCAAGTTGATTTTAAGTTCATTTAAGGAAACTTTAAGACACTTACTACAGTCTTCCCTCGGTATCTGAGGGAGATAGTTTCCAGGTCCCCCACGGATACCAAAATCTGTGGATGCTCAAATCCCTTACATAAAATGGCACAGCACAATTGGCCCTCAATATCTGTGGGGTCTGCATCTGCAGATTCAAGGGGGCAGGCTGTGTATGAGCCCTTTGTCAAAGATTACTTTGTTTTCAGATCTCTGTTCAATAGTACATATGCCTTATTCATTTTACCCCAATATCATATTCATTCTAAAAATACCTTCATATTTAATTTATGGCTTATTGTGACATGAAGATAATTTCTTTATTTTCTTGTCTTGCATTTTGTTAAAGTTTTTCCCTCTTTAATGAATTACTCAGTCTCTGCTTCTGTTATCTCATTTGGATCCTAAATTTATTTACCCCCCAGAAACAGCCACATACACTAGGTCTGTATTCTTTGTTCAACAAATTTGTAAGAAGAATTTTATGTTCCAATGTTGATTTTCCAAAGAACAAATTCAGTTCCATTTCTGAATACCATCCTTCCTCATCGTTACAAAATTTTTTCTGAAAGCATTCTTTCTACTAAGTGATTTGGTATGGTGTCTATTTTGAGCGTATGAGCAAGCACAATTATTTCTAAATCCGATCACAGTGTTTAAGTTACAATAGAAAATTCCATTCAGTACCATAAGCCTATATTAGAGTATATGTTGATGTCCTCATCACAGAACGAGGTGCTGAAATATCAGACATAGCACCTCAGCTCAACGCCTCAGTTCAAGAAATGTATGGTGTTCGGAGTGACACATACATGAAATAAGTAAAATATGAAATGAATGGAGTTTGAGAGGCAAAATGAGTGATGCAGTCAAGCATCCAAAAAATGAAGAGATCAATGTGGGTTGAGATAGTTGATACAAAGTTTCATGTGGTTGTTGAGATCAGAGAGCCTTGGGAAAAAGAGGGGTTGAGCAGGAGGTAGGCAGGGAGGGACAGTTCGTGGCAGAAGTGACATGTGATATCTGGGAGACATAGATAGCACCTACTTGCCTGCATCGTGTTAGAGTAGGGAGAGCTAGAATCAAAACAACCAGGCAGGGAGAGCTTGCCTTCCACGTTGAGGAATATGACATTGGATGATTTTAATGGTAAGGATGTCTTACTACAGATGCTCCAGGGACAAAACAGTCTCAACTTATGCAAAGTAGACCTTGGAAAAAATGTTGCATACCATGCACCAACAAAGTTTAGTGATGACAGAGAATTCTGTGTGGAGTGGAACTACACATTGGTTTGAAGTAGGAATGATTATCTCAAAGTGAGCACGAGGCTTGCAAGCCCCAGCTGAGAGCTGAAAATCTGTGGATTTTCACAGTGTCAGTGCAGGTTGTTTCAGGGTTATTTTTATCATTCAGCCTCCCCTTCATCTTCCCCACCCCACTTTCTTCCTTTTCTCTTTTGCATTCTGATCATGCCTGGAAGGGTTCTAGAAATGCTATCACTGTATTTGGAGAGCCACTCGCACCAGATTTGTGACTAGGTATGCATGCTTCATTAGATTTCATGTTTATGCCAAAATGGTCAAGCTGCACGTGCTGATATGAAAGCAATATAAATGTATCTTAAAGTGTTTTCAACTAGTGCAGAATGTGAGGTAAGACAATGTAGAGTCAAAATAAGCATCATGAGAATGGGGATTTTTCTGTTTTTTTAATCAGTAGGCTGAAACAGATCAATTCACTGAACAGCAATTTATCAAAAGATCAGTTTTCTAAAAAATCCAATTTGCTGGGCACCAGTTTGCCAAACTGTGATTAATGGACTAGTAATTAGCTGATTGACTAATTCATCAAAAGGCCTATTTGCTGAATTAGCAATACACTAAAAACTTCATTCTATTAACTATTACAGCAGAATGGCATATTTACTCATTCCATCCGCAAAAGTGAAAAAAAATGGGACTATTTTACTTTTCAACAAAAATCCAATCTTCCTTGTGAACACCCTCTCCCCACCCCCTTTTTACCCTACTGAGCAGTATAGGCCAGGGGATCACAAATTAAGGATTTATCGTTATATTCTGATTTCGTTTCCTTTTAGTTTATGCCTTTTCAGTAAATGTTTATTCTTTCACAATTCTTCACCCTCCTCCTTCTCCCTGACAGAGATGACTTCTGGGGTCATGGCCTTTCTTTGTTCTTGTGGCAATAGCGGGGGGGAGGGGTGAGGGCTCTGATCTGTGAGTAGATCCTTGTCTTTCTGTGGAAAGAATGTTCCTTGTCCATCTTGTCCCTGCCCTCCCTGGTGGCTCCCATTGCTGACGTTTCTGGAGAACTTGTGGTCTGGTTTCTCTTGGAGTAGTTTAGCTGGTCAGCTGTTATTGACGCTGCACGGTTTGCCTAAGACCTGGCCGTGAACTCCCATTTGGTTCTTGACCTGGGTCATGGTCCTGGAGACATGGTTCTCAGTCGGATGACCCGGAGAAGTTGACCAGCCAGCAACATCAACTCCTTTGTGCTCTACCACAAGCCACAGGGGAGCAGCTAGCAAATTTTCATGTCACCAGGAGCCGAGAAAGTTTAGGCAGCCCCTCAACACCATGTCATCCCATAACCCTTCCTATTTTACTCTAAAGCAGCTGTTTTGAGCTGCTAAGAGGGCCGTGCACATAGTTTGGCCCCCTGCATTCTGCCATGCAGGGGTCCTTAGATACCTCTGTGAAGTCTGCAGCTTTCTTCCTGGCCTATCTTCTGTGATGTATCAGCCTAGAAGTCAGTCAGCAAACATCTCAAGTCTTGCTTTTTCTACTTCTGCTCTCTTCCCTTCTCCATTATCTCCTGGGGGCTGAAAGAGGCCAGATTACTACTTCTTCCTGGCATGTTGGAACTTCCCTTCCCTCATACCCTTCCTCCTGAGAGGGCTTTCTCCCTCTCTTCCTCCTTTTTCAGGAGCTATAATGACAGAATGGCTCCCTGCCAGACAGCTTAATTTACTGGGGAGAAGAGAGGAAAAAAATACATTTTCAGCTGATATTTTTTAAATTTCATTTTCATTCCATTTCTTCCCTAATCTTCCTCTTCACCACGGTTGGAGCTGGGGCCACCTGCCTGCCGCAGGGAGCAAACAGGAATTACAGTTAGACTTCAGGAGGTTGCATGGGGGGTGGGTGGCCAACATGAGGTCAAGTCAGCAGAGAGGAACATGTGGCCCGAGCCAGGCTGAGGAGGAACCCACACAAATTCATCAGCCATGGACTTCATGGGTCCATGCCACCAGCACAATAGGAAGGAGCACATTGCTGAGAAAGTCCCAAGTCCCCACAAGGACTTAAGTCCAAATGCCATCTTGGTGATGAGCCTGGGGAGGGGCATCTGAGAAACAGAATTTCCCTAAAAGGGCTATTGATACCGAAAAGCAATTGTTGAGGTTGAAGAGATTAAGATATCTCAGGGTGGGTGAAAATTAGAAAAATAAAAAAGCTACATTTACTTTTCATATTAGAATTTTAGTTTGAGAAAATGTGTGGAGCTACTTGAAAAGTTTATAGCAATTCACTTTTCACAGAAGCTACCTAATGTTCAGTGTCCTTTTTGGAATAACATTTTCTTGGATATTTTTACTATCAGGTATTGCACAGGTCACAAATTGGAAGTTTTTTTTTTTTTTTTTTTTTAAATGATAGGGTTGGTTTCTTTCTTTCTTCTTTTTTTTCCTCTGAGCAATTTTGTTTAATATTACAGAGAAACTTCTGTATGGTAAGCAAGACAGGAATTTCCAACAATGAAACAGGGTCTCTAGAACTTGCCAGTAAAACAAAGGAAGCATTTCCAGTGATAAGATGTAGGAACCCATGGATAAAATCTAACAGAGCACAGGCTGGAAAATGGGATCAGGAAATTTTATAATCCACCATCACTGTGAGTTTGCTCTGGGATGGTGCAAGCATGGCCTGTGAAAGGGGCTTAGAGGTATGATAGCTCCTGTCTGAAGAATGGGTCCTTTGGGCATGGGACTCATGTTACCTAAGTGCCCCAAAGCCAACTGTTTTTTCAACTTCTTGCCCACATAATCATGACTAGAGGTTTCAAGGAGAAGACAAGAGCAAGTACTATTTAGCTTTGACTTTTGAGCAGATGTAACACCAGCTCTTCATCCTTGGCTAAAGACGGGCCTGTATCCAAAGGCTCTGAGGTTTCCCACTTGGTCTTTCTGTCATGACTTGTGGGTCCCACGTCTTCCACTTCACTGTTGTTCCTTTTCCTCATTGCCTGCTTTTTCTTGGTATCACTGGTGGCCCAGTGGTTAAGACTTCACCTTCCAATGCAGGGGCTGTGGATTCGATCCCTGGTCGTGGAGCTAAGATACCACATGCCTCACAGCCAAGAAACCTAATTTTATTTTCCATATCTTCATGATCTGATTCTTCGGAGCTTCTGTACTTATCTGGATCCATGCTTGGATCAAATCCATCATTATCATCATTACTCCAAGCCAGAAAAGCTTCTTCTTCATCTTTAGCCTTTGCTTGTTTCTTACTGGCTTCTCTTCTGGCTTCCCTTTCTTTCAGTATTTTCTCCCAATGCTTTGCCTTAATTTTCTTCCTATATTCTTCTTTGTCAAATTTGTCCTCTTCTTGAGGCCTTTCCTTTGCTTTATCTAAGTTGATACCACCAGTATCGTCCTCTTCCTCACTATCCTTGGGGACAGACTTCTGCACTTGTGACCACTGCTGAACGAACTCTCCTTCATCGGTAAATGTTATTTTCTTATTTACTTTAAAATTTCTCTTCATTGCTTTTTTTGCTTCTGCAATCTTGGTCACTTTTTTCTCCACACTGGATTTAGAAGGTTCTTTCTTCTGCTAGTGTTGGAGGGTCTCCTGCAGAGGTGGGGGATGGCTGTGGCTCACCGTGGGGACAAGGACACTGGCAGCAGAAGTTCTGGGAAGTACTCCTTGGTGTGAGCCTTCCCAGAGTCAGCCATTAGCCCCACCAAAGAGCCCCAGGGTTGGTTTCTTTGGTTCAAAGTATTTTCCACCAGTCTCCTGGCTTTCCAAATCTACTTAATTGAGTTTCTTTCTGGAGTAGGACAGAATGAGGCAGCGGTGTACAGGGAATTGTGTCTGGGGATGTTTTCCCACATTTATGTGTGCCCTCTGCCTCCTATATGAGCATGTTCACACACACACGCATGCGCGCACACACACTTGTCCTCACACACACGCACACATGCACGCTCGTGCACAAACGCATACACATACACACACACCTTTTCTATTTCAACTCCTGATAAACTTGACTTTGCTTTTATTTTCCCAGGGGTGTGTTAATCTTCACATATCCAAGATAAAGGGTAAGGAAAGACTGATCATTTGTGTATCACACATTCAACACTGCTGGATTGTTGAAGTATCTGAAAGGGGAAAGACCTTGGTTGTGCCTTTTACAATGTGTGAGAGTAGAGCCAAGCAGAGGAAGGTCCTTTTCTTCCACTCACAGTATTTTTCAGTTCCTGTGCTTTGCTGCCCCCTCTCAAAAAGCAGCCACTGAATAGAATATTAAAACTTCAAGGAAGTCTGAACCAAGCTGAGACTAGGAGTGACCAGAGTGGAAAATGATGCCAAAATGGGCTGAGCCATTGAGTCTAGAATCAACAAGAGTGACTCCAAAGATTATGTCTTATCTAGGAAACAGCAAAAAAAAAAAAAAATTTTTTTTCCCAAACAAAGCACAACACTGAATTACAATTTCACAAATTTTTATTGAATGGTACTAAGTGCAAGGCAATGTTCTGGGCATCACTTAGCAGAACTTACAGAATTGTTGGGCAACCACCAGGTAACCAATGGGCAAGGTGATTCAGGTCATTGGTCCCCAACGGTCCTGGTTTCTTGGGACTGAGGGGATTCCCAGGACGTGGGCCTTTCAGTGCTAAAACTGATGAAGCCCCAGGCAAACCAGGATGAGATGGTCACCCTACTTATCAAGACAACTTTAGCTCCAGATTAACTTCTATGATTTTAATCCCAAACTTCTGCTGGATCGTAATAACCTGTGATGTTTAAAGTAGATTATGAACCTGTAGATGTTTGATTTTTTTAAGCAGAGGTGTGGGAAAGAATTCTGGTCTTTGGAAAACTGGTTCTGCTGCTTTACTAGATGAGTGATCTTAATTTAGTCATCATTAATCTCTGAATCTCATGGCATAAAATGAAAATAACCATCATACAGGTTGTGGTGAGGATGAAGAGAAATAACGCATGTGATAGTGTTTTGCATGTTTTAAAGTACCATGAAGATGTGGGATATTATTTATTTGGAGACAGATTCCTGTAGCACAATAGAATAACAGAAAACAAAAATGCTGTTTTTTCCTAGTCTCTCATGATAAAGTTTTCCCCTAACCTGTTTATAATTTAACAGAGTTAAAAATATTTGAAAATACAACGGCACACAAAGTATTATTGTACTGCCATCTTTGGGACATATTTTGAACCACACTTTTGTGTAGTTCAAGTAAATTGTTTTTCAAAAGCAATGTAGTTATGTTTTAAAATATCAACAACAGTGAGTATGGTCACTGGTATAGAACCTGAAGGCTTTTTAGCTGCTAGATCAATTATAAGGAATTGAGTCAACAATGATTAGCACCTGTCACAGAGCTATGACTTTGGATGAGGCTGGTCTCCTGAAATGATTAGCTGGTAAAGCTGGAAGGGACATTAGAAGTCAGCTTTTGCAGATGCCTTCCTGTTTGCTGCCCCCGAACTCAACTTGGGAATTTAGCAACAGGAAGATTTCAGCTCTGGGAGATGCCCCGGAGGAGGGGATAGGCCATCTCTGGCACAAAGAAAAGAGGACATTGACATCCAGGTTCTACATGTATCATTTGTGTATCTATATGTGAATGAAGGAATGAAACTTTTGTGTCAGGGCTGATTCCTTTCTGACCCTGGCTCTGTCTAGATTGAGGGTGGAAATCAGAAAATCAGCCTTAGAGACTCTGCTGGCCTGAGGGGAACTTTCTGGGATGTGATGAGAATGGTTTTATATCTTCATCTAGTCGCTATCACATTTTGGTGTATATAAACATTCAGAGTTATCAAGCAGTACACATTTTCTATCAAGCAGTGTACATTTTCTATTTCATGTAAATCGTGGCTCAATAAGATACTGTTAAAAATCTCCTTTCCCCTCCATCAACCTTTCCACCAATTAGAATTCCATTCTGGTTTGTTAGCACCTCTTTGATAACATTCTGGTGGGGTGGTGGTAGGGGGTCAGTCAACCTGGAGTATCTTAGTTTTAGGAAGCAGGAGGGGGTAGGAAATTTCTAAAGACGGCATTTCTCCACTTTGTAACTTTACTCAGGAGTCAAGGGGTCTCAACTGCTTCAAATATCACAAAAGGAACATCTCCACCTACTCCTTGCCTGTCCCGGATGGTACAGGCTGGAGACGAAACACAGCTGTGCTAATTTAGTCTCATATTACATTTATTGCCACAAACCTCAAGTGAGCCCTCCGAAAATCCTTGCGATCCTATTATATTTCGTGAGTAAATTTGCTTTCCTACTTCCTAAAATTATTCATACCTTAACCCTCTCTTTCTCTTCAAACAAACCACCGTCTCTCAGCTCAGACCTGGTTTCATATTTCATTGAGAAAATAGAAGCAATCAGGGAAGAAATGCCTCGTCTTCCCATCGCCAAGTCGATCAAACTACCTAGATTTGTATTCCATCTGTCTTTGCTCCTGTTTCAAGGCATCAGTGGTTATCAATGGGGGCTATAGGTAGAATTTTTAAAATGCGGATGCCCAGATCTCACTCCTAGAGATTCTGAACTAATTAATCTGGTATGGGACATCTATTTTTTTTTAATTCTCAAGGGATTCTAATATATAGATGGAATTTAGAACCAAGAATTTAGAATGTCTGAGCTCCTGTAAGTTGGCAACTCCTCTGCTTATACAGTGGCTCCCCCTCACTCTCCTCTCCTCAAAATCTTGTTCTTTCACTGATCTCCCCTTTTTCCTACATGATCTATTTTTCTCTCTGCTAGAAAAATCCCATCAGCATATTAACAGGCCCTAACATCTTCTGTCTTAAAAACAACTCCTCCTCGAATCCACATTTCCCTCTAGCTGCTCCCTTTACAGCAAAACTCCTTCACATAGTTGTTTGTATTAGTGCTCTCTGTTCTATAACCTTCGATTTTCTCATTAACCTACTTTTGTTTCTATCATTCAGTGTTGAAAGCATCAACATCCTACATGTTGGCAAGTTCAATGATTTAATTTTCAGCTTTGTCTTATTTCACTTTTCAGCCACATTTAGCGCAATAGATTTTTCTCAAACACCCTTTCACTAGGGATGGAGTTCTCAGTCTCACATGGGTCCTGCACACCCATGACAATCCTCTTCCTTCTTCCTTGCTGGTGCTTCCTCGCAGACTTCTTTGCTAGTTCCTCCTCTTTTCCATAAGCTTTAAACTCCAGCTGATCCACCTGGCTCAGTCCGTGTTGTTAATCTTCTCCAGACACACTGTTACCCAGGGTAACCTCATCCACTTCCATATGTGCATGGTTATACATCTGTGTCTTGAACTCTCATCTCTTTTCTAAGAGCCAGGCTCATACTCAGTCGCCTCCTCAGCATTTCAATTTGGGTATCAAATGAACACACAAATTCTTATTTCTCCACAGCAATCCCAATGTGTAAAAACCTGGTCTTCTAGTAAATGGCATCTGAGTTACTGACATCAGAATTTTTAGCAGCAGCCTCTTCCTTTTCCTCTCACTCCATTTCCAATTAATAAGTAAATTCAGATACTTTCTGAGTATTGTCACTTCTCTCCATTTCCCATGATCACCAACCTGATCCATGCCACTATGATCTCTTCCCTCAGCTATTTTATTTTGTTTATTTTATTTTTGGCTGCATTGGGTCTTCGTTGCTGCAAGCAAGCTGTCTCTAGTTCCGGAGAGCAGGGCCTACGCTTCATTGCGGTGCGCGGGCTTCTCATTGTGGTGGCTTCTCTTGTTCCAGAGCATGGGCTCTAGGACGCGTGGACTTCAGTAGTTGTGTGCGCAGGCTCTAGAGCGCAGGTTGTGGCTCACAGGCTTAGTTGACCTGATGCATGTGGGATCTTCCCGGACCAGAGCTCGAACCCGTCTCCCCTGCATTGGCAGGCGGATTCTTAACCACTGTGCCACCAGGGAAGCCCCCCTCAGCTATTTTAATATCTCATAACTTGTCTCTGCTGCCACTCTTGCTTTACAGTCTATTCTCACACAGCAGCCAATCGATCTTTAAACCAGACTCAGCCATTCCCCTGTCACTACCCCCAAGAACTGCCCATAACCCTTGGAATCAAATCCACACTCCTTAACACAACCTACAAAGCTTCCCATTTCCTACCATTCCCACCATTTTCCTTTTCATTCACTCTGCTGCAGCCACATGGATTTGTATGTCCCTCAAAAGGCCAACCTTGTTTCTGCCTCAGAGTCATTTCTCTTGTTTGTCCCTTTGCCTGGCAAGTTCTTCCTCCAGATCCTTGTGTCTGGCTCTTTTCACATTGTCCTGAAATGTGCCTCAAAGTCATCTCCTGGATAAAGCCTTCCTTCATCACCCACCTGAGGATAGAGGGAGAGGATTTATTTATGTTGTTCTCTGCTGTATTCTCTAAGGCCTGGCGCAAAGGAGGCTCTCCAGGAATATTTGTTGAAGAAATTAATGTTTGGTGCTGCCTTTAGCATGAAAGCCTCAGTGTGTCTGTATCAACTATAGGATATAAGACACAAGGTGGCTACATCTGTAGGAAACAGATGGTTGATTTGAAGAGAGATTAATAAAAGGACTTATAAAGTGTGGACAAGGTGTAGGGAAAACAGAAGAGATAGTGTGGTACCCCAGGGCTACTGGCAGTGAGATGGCGTTACCACCCCTATGGAGCAGGACCTAGAGAGAACTGTGTGGTCAACGTCATCTGTTAGGAGTTGAGACGTTCAGTCAAGGGATGTAGCCAGCCCACTGTGCCTCTGCACAGACAGAGTCAGGATGATATATACCCTGACTTCATTCTCTTTTCCCTCCTTCCTCACTCCTGTCAGGGCTCCCCTTTGACAGAACACATTTTGAAGCCAAAGACCAAGGGAGCCCATTGGTAGAATTCACATGGGTCATCCTCTGGGGGCACAGGGTAGGTTGGACAAGAATTGAGATAGATGAAGTTACAAAGTAGCTCTTTTCCCGCATTAAGGACGTTGACTCTAATCATTTAAATGCTTGCTTATTGTTAACAACACATTATTCTTCTCATGGCTGCCCCTTGAATGGTGAGCTGCTTGAAAGCCTGCACTGCTCAGTCAGGGATGGTCTGCACAAAGGATGTGGGGAAGTTATCAAGATACCCTTTAGAATGGCAGTGCTTTCCCCAACTGCTTGGCAAAGTTCTATCAGTGGCTTGCTACATTTGAATAGAATTGTACAATTTAAAGATAGTTTTGGAGACCAGCAGGACAGATATTATTGTCTTGACATGACTGATAAAGAAATTATGGACAGAGCCCAGTGACTTGGTGCTACACAGCAGGTGGAGCTGGGGTTGAAACCCAGAACTTTTTTTAAATTTTAATTTTATGTTGGATATCGTTGGTTAACAATATTGTGTTAGTTTCAGGTGTACAACAAAGTGATTCAGTTATACATTTACATGTATCTATTCTTTTTCAAATTCTTTTCCCATTTAGGTTATCACAGAATATTGAGCAGAGTTCCCTGTGCTATACAGTAGGTCCTTGTTGCTTATCTATTTTAAATATAGCAGTGTGTACATGTCAATCCCAAATTCCCAATCTATCCCTCCCCTCCCACCCCCTAACCATAAGTTTGTTCTCTAAATCTGTGAGTCTGTTTCTGTTTTGTAAATAAGTTCATTTGTATCATTTTTTAAGATTTTGCATATAAGAGATGTCATATGATATTTGTCTTTCTCTGTCTGACTTATTTAGTATGATAATCTCCAGGTCCATCCATGTTGCTGCAAATGGCGTTATTTCATACCTTTTTATCGCTGAGTAACATTCCATTGCATAAATATACCACATCTCTATCCATTTATCTGTCAGTGGTCACTTAGATTGGTTCCATATGTTGGCTATTGTAAATAGTGCTGCTATGAACATTGGGGTGCATGTGTCTTTTCAAATTATGGTTTTCTCCAGATATATCCCCAAGAGTGGTATTGCTGGATCACATGGTAACTCTAGTTTTTTAAGGAACCTCCATACTGTTCTCCATGGTGGCTGCACTAATTTACATTCCCACCAACAGTGTAGGAGGGTTCCCTTTTCTCCACACCCTCTCCAGCATTTATTATTTGTAGACTTTTTGATGATGGCCATTATGATTGGTGTGAGGTGATACCTCACTCTAGTTTTGATTTGCATTTCTGTAATAATTAGCGATATTGAGCATCTTTTCATGTGCCTGTTGCCCGCCTGTATGTCTTCTTTGGAGAAATGTCTATTTAGGCCTTCTGCCCATTTTTTGATGGATTGTTTATTTGATATTGAGCTATATGAGCTGTTTGTATATTTTGGAAATTAATCCCTTGTTGGTTGCATCATTTGCAAATATTTTCTCCCATTCCGTAGGTGGTTTTTGTGTGTGTGTGTGGCTTCCTTTGCTGTGCAAAAGCTTTTGAGTTTAATTAGGTCCCATTTGTTTATTTTTGCTTTTATTTCCACTACTGTAGGAGATGGGTCCAAAAAAATATTGCTGTGATTTATGTCAAAGAGTGTTCTGCCTATTTTTTCCTTAAGAGTTTAATAGTATCCGGTCTTACATTTAGGTCTTTAATCCATTTTGAGTTTATTTTTATGTACGGTGTTAGAGAATGTTCTAATTTATTTTTTTTAAAACTTTTGACCTGGGGCTTCCCTGGTGGCACAGTGGTTCAGAGTCCGCCTGCCGATGCAGGGGACACGGGTTCGTGCCCTGGTCCGGGAGGATCCCACATGCCGCGGAGCAGCTGGGCCCGTGAGCCATGGCCGCTGAGCCTGCGCGTCCGGAGCCTGTGCTCCACAACGGGAGGGGCCACAGCAGTGAGAGGCCCGCGTACCACACAAAAAAAAGAAAAAAACAACAAAAAAAACTTTTGACCTGTAGCTCAGTGCTCTCTACCATAATGTGCTGCTTCTCTTAGGGGGTCATTTTTGTGTGTTATGACAAGTTGTCTTCAAGATTCTGTTCTGTAAAGTAATTTAGGGCATGGTTGCCTATTAAACCATTATCACTTTTTAGATAGTACAAGGAAATGACAAGGAAAATTCCCCTAAGAACTTGGGAATGAAGTTGCCCTCTAAGAATTAAACTGACATTAGCTCATTATAAATTACAACACAAAGATGCAATGTCCCTTTAAAGAGGCAGAATTATTCCCAGGTCTGCCAGTCTCAATTATGACTCAATTGAAGGTATTACCACTTATGAAGGAGAAGTTATAGTCAGAGTTGAGGTTAATCATCCTTCTATGATTAAGAAAATGAGAGTCACAGAAGTGAAAAACCAAGTGTTGGCAGAGCCCAGCCGTGCCTGTCCTGGGGAAAGGATGTCTCATTCTGAACCTAGTCCTGGCGGCAGAAATAGTCCTTTATCTGGAGATGGGTAGATCAGGTATTCAAGTTACAACTAACATTCCTTATTCTGACTCTGTGCTCACAGCACAACTATCTGATTATAATTTGGTTTCCCATGAAGTATGATTACAGGAAGAGAACATCTTGACTAGAAAAACCTACGTTATCTATTAGCATTAGCAATTGCATTTCTCATTACAAATAAATCAACTGGCTTTCTGGTTTATGTATCAATTCTTTTGAACTTAATGTGATTCTTAATGTGTTAATATGATTCTCTTAAAACTTTGCTGACAATCAGTTCTCAAATTTGCAAGACTGAGAGCTAGAACCCCAGATTGAGGTAAATTCAGCAAAGAAATGAGTGACACTTTAGCAGATTTTCTAAAGTTATGTATAGTAGGTATAATATAATACAGTAAAATACACTGTTTTTTTTTGGTGAATATTTCTGAATTTCGACAAAACATACATAGTCAGGTAACGACCGCAACCAAGATGTAGAACATTTCACTTACCCCCAAAGTCTCCTGATGCTCTTGCATAAATCACTTGCCTCCTTTTTCCTCCAGCACCCAGAGACTACTGATCCCTTTTTTGTCCCTATACTTTTGCCTTCTCCAGAATGTCATAGGAATAGAAGCATTGAGTATCCATTTGAATCTGACTTCTTTCACTTAGCATAATGCATTTGAGATTTATCCACATTGTTGTACGTACCATTCATTTTTACTTTTCATTTTTTTTGAGATGTAATTGACATATAACATTGTATTAGTATTAGGTGTACAATGGACATTTAGTTGTTTCCAGTTTTTGGCTTTATAGATCAGAGCCATTATAAGCATTCACATAGATAAGTTTTTGAGTGAACATGTTTTCACTTGGGTAAATACTTCAGAATAGGGTTAATGGGATGGTAAGTGTATGATTTAACTTGATAAGAAAGTGTCATACTATTCTCCAAAATGGAGGTACCATTTTGCATTCCCATCAGCAATGCATAGAGTTCCAGATGTTCCACATCCTTAGAAGCACTTTGTATTGACATGATTGTTTTTCTCTACTACCCCACTCCCCATCTAATAGGTACACAGTGTGATCACATTGTGGTTTTATTTTGCATTTTCTCAATGACTGAGCATTACTTTGTGTATGTTTATTAGCCATCTGTATATCTTCTTGGATGAAATGTTTCATCAGTTTTTTGCTTATTTTTTTAAAATGGGTTGTTTGGTTTTCTTTTTTTTTAAATTGAATTTCAAGAGTTTTTTTATACATTCTGGATATCAACCTTTCATCAGATGTGTATCTTACAAACACTTTCTCCCAGTCTGTGGTTTGGTTTTTTATTTGTTTAACAGAGTCTTACAAAGAGCAGAAGTTTTAAATTTTGATGAATTCCAATATATCAATGTTTCTTCTATGGTTTGTGTAATATCTAAGAAGTCTTTGCCTAACCCAAGTCACAAATATTTTCTCCTATTTTTTTTCTAGAAGATTTTATGGTTTTAGATTTTACATTTGGGTTAAATTTTGAATTAATTTTTGAGTATAATGCAAGATATGGGTCATTTTTTGCATATGGATGGCCAATTGTTCCAGCACAAATTGTTGAAAGGACTATTTCTTCTCCATTGAATTGGCTTCTTTGCTGAAAATCAGGTGACTTTTGTTTGTGTGTGTGTGTGTGTGTGTGTGTGTGTGTGTATCCTGGATTCTCTACTCTGTTCCATTGATCTATGTGTCTGTCCTTTTGCCAGTACTACCCTGTCTTTATTACTTTACCTGTATATTAAGTCTTTAATCAGTTAGTGTGGTTCTCCAATTTTATTTTTCTTTTTCAAAATTATTTTGGCAATTCTAGTTTCTATGCTTTTCCAAATAAATTAGAATCAAGTTAATTTATACAAAAAATTCTGCTGGGATTTTGATTTGAATTACATTTAATCTATAAATCGTTTTGGGGAGAATTGACCTTTTAATAATATTAAATCTCCCAATCTATAAACATAGCATATTACTCCATTTATTTAGATCATCTTTGATTTCTTTAATCAGTTTTTGTCTTTTTCAATATACAGATACTATACATATTTTGTAAGATTTACACCTAAGTGTTTCATAGTTTTGATGTTATTTCAAATGATACTTTTCAAAATTTCAATTTCCAATTGTTCATTGCTAATGTATAAAAACATGCTTGATTTAAAAAAAAATATTGACCTTGTATCCCGTGACCTAGCTAAACTCATTTATTAGATCTAGTACCTTTTTGTAGATTCTCTGCAATTTTCTACATAAACAACCATGTCATTTGCAAATAGAGACATTTTATTTCTTCCTTTTCAATCTGTATGCCTTCAATTTCCTTTCCTACTTTGCTTCACTGACTGGGACCACCAGTACATTTGAAAAAAATATGACCTTTATTGAGATATAATTCACATACCATACAATTTATCCATTTAAAGTATAGAATTCAATGGCTTTTAGTGTATTCACAAAGTTGTGCAGTTATCATCACCATAGTCAATTTTAGAACTTTTTTGTCACTCTCGAAAGAAACACCCTACCCATCAGCAACCACTTGCCATTTCCCCTCCAACTTGCTAGCTTTAGGCAACCAGCAATCTCTTCTCTGTCTTTATAGATTTACCTATTCTGGACATTTCACATAAATGAAATCATACAATATGGGGTCTTTTGTGACTAGGTTCTTTCACTTAGCATAATGTTTTCAAATTTTGTGTATGTTGTAGTATATATCAGTACTTCATTTTGTTTTACTGCCAAATAATATTTCATGATGTGGCTATACCACATTTTATTTATCCATTCATCAGTTGATCGACGTTTTTTTAATACATTTTGGCTATTATGGATAATGCTGCTATGAATGTTTGTTTACAGATTTTTGTGTGGACACTTATTTTCTGTTGGGTGTATACCTAGGAGTGAAATTTCTGGGTCATATGGTAACACTATGTGTAACCTTTTGAGCAACAGCCATACTGTTTTCTAAAACAGCTGTACCATTTTACATTCCCACCAGCAATGTACTAGTGTTCCAATTTCTCACATCCTAGCTAACATTTGTTATTTTCTGTCTTACAGCTTCAGTTCAATTTTGGTAAGAGTAAATATTCTTATCTCTTTCTTCTTCTCAGAGAGAAAGCATTCAGTCTTTTGTCATTAAGTATAATGTTAACTGTAGTTTGTTTGTTTGTTTGTTTTGATATATACCCCTTATCCTTTTGTGGAAATTTCTCTTAATTCATAGTTTGCTAAGAGTTGTTTTTTTAAAAATCATGAATGGATGGTGAATTTTATTACATGCTTCCCCCCCCCCATCTATTGAGATTATCACATGATTTTTCTTCTTTGGTTTTTTAATATGGGGAATAACATTGATTGATTCTTAAAAATTGAACCAGTCATGTATTCCTGGGTGAATCTCCCCTTGGTCCAGCTGTATTATCTTTTTTATATATTGTATTTGATGTGGTAGTGCTTTCTTAAATAACTTTTTTGAATTTTTATTTTAGCAATTGATTTGAATTTTCATTAGCTCCTTTTTAGTCTCTAATTATTCCTTTTTCAGAGTATCCTGTACTTGTTTGATGGGGATGTAACATCTTTTCAAATTTCTTTGAGTATAATTAGAACTATTTCTGTTTTCTCCAGTGTCAGTGTTTCTAATTTGTTTGTTCGTTTGATGATAGTCTTTCTCTTTTAAGTTGTAAACTATTCTCAATGTCCGTTGAGCTTTGTTTGTCTATTCATGGCTAACAATGAGTAGTTGAAGCTGGCTGTGAGTGGTAGTTGTTGACTAATGGCTTCATTCCAGGGTAAATGTGTCAGGAACACAGCACAGTTTCTAACATTAAAATTTTGTGGCATAACAGTTTTTGAACTATTCACCTCATGGCCCTTTATCATTGTGCCAATTTTTAGTAGAACTGTTCACTGCCGTAACAATGCTCTGTTATATATTCATGAAGCAAAACTACTCAATGTTCAGTAAGCACACGATCTTCCAGTTTATTTTCTAAGACTCTTACCTTTTATCTGAAGGTGGCTCCTGCTCTATAACAAGTCATACAATCTTCTCAGCTCAGTGACAGACTCACCATAGCAATATGTAGCAAAAGTAAAGTTTCATATGGATCAAAATTTGGAGAAGTAGGCAATTGCACCAATGTTCTAGAAACTCATGAGTGTGGAGAAATCCCTTTTAAATCTGTGAGAAAATAGAATACAGAAGTAATTTCTGAACTGAGGGAGGGGAAGTGGGGAAGCCCTCTGTAAGTACAGAGGGCTGCTGGTGGAGGTGAAAGGGACAAGCCCAGATCAGGTGCCATAGTTGGGGTTCTGAACATTTGGGGCAACGTGAATGCTGACCCCACTCTACTCCTAACTTGGGGTGAAGATGCCTCTCTTTATCCATATGTAGAATAAATTCTGATACAGATAAGAGATAAAATAGAGCCCTCAGAGATAAACAGTACACTATGTCTGGAGATGGAGTTTTAATAAGAGAGTAGAGGGGATTTTTAAACATGGATTTAGATTGGAACAAATCCTTTATGAGAAAGCTTTTCTGCATGATGTAGTTAATTCTTTTTTCTCTCTTCCCTGTCAGATACTTAATGCAGTAGATGGGTTTGTGATGGCTTTTGCTTAGGCACATCATTCCACCTTACAGATGAGGTGACTGAAACACAGTGACTTGGGATCACATAGAATGAGAAGTAAGTAAACTTCTGCAGTCATGCAAGAGCTAGAATAAAAACCATACGCTGGGGCTTCCCTGGTGGTGCAGTGGTTGAGAGTCCGCCTGCCAATGCAGGGGACGCGGGTTCGTACCCCAGTCCAGGAAGATCCCACATGCCGCGGAGCGGCTGGACCCGTGAGCCATGGACACTGAGCCTGTGCGTCTGGAGCCTGTGCTCTGCAACGGGAGAGGCCACAACAGTGAGAGGCCCGCGTACCGCAAAAAAAAAAAAAAGGTACAAGGAGTCTGAAGAGGACCAAGATTCTAGAGATGCTGTGGGTCCCCAGTGAGAGTTACTACTTTTATCTTCCCTACAACAAATTAACTATCCTTCAGGGTCCCCAGTGAGAGTTACTACTTTTATCTTCCCTACAGCAAATTAACTATCCTTCAGGGTCCCCAGTAGAGATTTTTCTTGGGGCAGGTGGAGAGGAAATTCCTAAAAGCCCAGGCTGAGTTTAATCAACCATTAAGTGCATATGCACTATTATAAATTAAGCCATATTGTTATGGGTTTTTATCTAACAATGAGAACATAGACAATAGAACTCTATTATTCACTATATAATATTATTACTTAGCAGCTGTGAACCTGGGGTATAGTCCAATTCCATGTCCTCAGATGACCTTTTAGAATCAGCCTGCTCTACCTCTAGTAGACATCCCTCATCTATAGCACTATATATTCTCATTTTATAATATTTACTTTAATCACTGAGTGGTTGGGTACCTGGGGTTTAGCATAAATCCATGTCCTCAGATGGTTTTTTGAAACTGCTCTATCCCTAGAAGGCCTCACCACACTGATCTGAGCATTCTTTCTAGAGAACATCATTTTTGTCCACTAAGTTGATGCCATCATGTTACCTGGACTTAGTGAGCACAAAGTGCTGAGTACTCTGAATGCCTTTGTAAGTAAATCACACAAACTTCAGAGGATGGGGGATAAGCCTTCAAAGATTAAGAGGCCTGCCCATCAGTGACTTTTTAGGAGTCCAGTGGTCTGGGGGATGCTGGCATATCCCAACCCAAGTGACAAGTTATTGTCTCTTGCATCTCCTACCACTGAGAAAGAAATGTGAGGCTTGGTTGGCCTTGTCAAACTTTGGAGGTGGCATATTTCACGCTTGGTGGTAGACCTCTGACCCATTTATCGGGGTATGTGAAGAGTTCTAGTTTTAAGTGGGTTCCAGAGCAGAGAGGGGCCCTGCAGCAGGTTTTAAGCGAGTTCAGTACAAGCAACCTTGTCACTTAGGCCATATCATCTGGCAGAGGCGATGGTGCTACAAATATCTGGGCATAAAAGGGTGGTAGGAAGACTCTGGCATACTCCAATAAGAGAGTAATGGCATGGACACTTAGGGTTCTAGAGCAAGGCCATGCTATCTGCAGCAGAGAAAGATACACTATTCAAAAAGCAGCTCCTGGAAGAAATGGAGGCTGTGAATGGGTCCAACAGCACTGGTTTTGTGGTAGACAGAATAGCAGCTCCCCAAAAATGTTCACTTCCTAATCCCTGGAACCTATAGATATGTTACTTTTCTTGGCAAAAGGGAATTTGCAGATCTGATTATGTTAAAAGGATCTTAGATGGAAAAATTATCCTGGGTTATCTGGGTGAGCCTAATGTAACAACAAGGTTCCCTATAAAAGGGAGCCAGAAGAATGAGTCAAGGGAGGATATGTGATGATGATGTCTCTGTCAGAGACGGAGACAGAGAGAACTGAAGACGTTACACTGTCGGCTTGAACATGGAAAAAGGGGCCACGAGCAAGGAATGCCCGAGGCCTCTAGAAGCTTGAAAAGGAAAGGAAATAGATTCTCCCTTAGTGCCTCCGGAAGGAACGCAGGCCTGCTGACTCCTTGATTTTAGACCAGTGAAACTGATTTTGGACCTCCAGAATTGTAAGTGATAAATTTGTGTTGTTACCACTAAGTTTGTGGTAATTTGTTACAGCAGTAAGAAACTAATACAGGCTTTTCTCACCAACACTAGTTTACTTACAGCCATTGTTGAATGTCCTGTTGGCAACAGAGACTGACCCTGTGTCCTTGATACAATAGCATTTCTTGGGGAGAACAACCTGCCACTTGGTGACAAGTTGACTAGATCAGCCTGACCGGGACTAACTTGGTTTCTGGATGCGGGTTTGCCATCACCATCTGCAGGGCTGCAGCCAGCACCAGTACCCATGGACTCACAGAGTGTCTGATCCACCCCTGTGGGATCCTGTATAACATTACCTCAGACCAAAGGCCCCATTTAATAGCAAAGGAGTGCATCAGTGACACGACCAGGACCCACTGTTCCTGCACATACTCCACCAACCAGGAGCTGCCATCCCAACAGAGTGGGATGAAGAGGCACAGCCTCTTCAAGGAGAGGACTCCTTGCAGCAGTGGGTGCACCATACTCAGGATGCACTATATTCCCTAACTCAAGGGTCACTATTTGGTTCTGAGTCACTAATACATAGAATATATGGGTCCAAAAATCAAGGGGTGAAAGTAGGAGTGGCCCCAGTGATCTACTGAGGAATTTGTGCTTCCTATCTGGGGGGTCTAGAATCTGTGTGTCTAGAGGGTCACAGAGCAGAGTCCCAGTAAACTTTAAGCTACCACTGCTACCTGGTCACTTTAGACTCCTCATGCCAGAAAACTATAAGACAAATAAAAGAGTTACTACACTGACAGAGGTTATTGGCCCTGATCATCAGGAGGAAGGAGGGCTGCTGCAACATAATGAGGGCACAGAGGAATATGTTTGGCACTTAGGTGACTGGGTACCTCTTGGTATGCTTATGGGTTTTTCGGGTTTTGCTGTAAATGGGCAAATACAGCAACCATACTCTACTGAAAGGCATGGTAAGCAGGGTCTCAGACCACTAGGAGGGAGGGTCTGGGTCGTAATACCAGGCAACTCAGCAGTGCCAGACTAGGATGAAGGGAATCTAGAATGGGTAGTAGAGAAGAGAGGGGATGAATATCAGCTATATATAATCTTGGAACCAGCTGCATAGCAGGGGCTGTGCTTCGTCTCTCTTTTTGTGTGTGTGAGTTACGATAACAGAGTCCAGAAGAAGCTATGCCTGGGTGGTGTAGATCAATGTGAGAAGCAAGTGGATCGGAACAGTGCTGGGGGTGAACTGTAGTAGATGCTGTGGTGCTGCCCATGTTTGTTTTACTCAACCACGGCATCCATTGCTCAGCTACTGTGAATGTTGGCTGCTAATGGCAGCAGGCACTTTTACACCTAGATGTGTTCATTCAGTACTGCAATAGTTTTATTCTTTCATCTGGTTGTATGTAGCTGCAATGGAGTTCATTTATTTCTATTGCTGTATAGTATTATACAATTTACTTTTTCATTCTTTTGTTGATGGATTCTTTTGCTGAATTGTTTATGGGTTTTTCCTATTACAGGTAATGCCACTATGGATATTCTTTTAACTGTCTTTGAATACACACACATATATTTCTAAGTCTCCACCTAGGAGTGAAACTATTGGATCACAGGGTACATGTATGTTCTATGATAGCAGATAATGTTAAAGGGTTTTCTGTACATGCTTTGTGTTCTGTTAGGAGCTATTTCACAACTCTGTGGGTATGAAGATATTCTCCTATATTACCTTCTGGAAGCTTTATTGTATTACCTTTTATTTTTAGATCAACAACCAACTTGGAATGAGGCAAGGGTGAAGTTTAATTCTTTTTTGCAAATGGAAATCAATTGATCATTTGATTTAAAATCACTATTTATTTCAAAGATTTCCCTTTGTCTGCTGTTCTGCAACACAGTATCATGCAGTGTTTGATTCATTTGATTTTTCTCATAAAAGAGCTTTGATTCTAAGCAAGTAATTGGACAGTCATTTGGTTGAACCTTTTGTGATATTGATATATTGTTTCTATTTTACTCTCAGGAAACTGAGGCTTACAGAAGTTGACTAATTTAGTGAATAAGTTCTTCTATACAAAGATTCACAATTATTAATGCCTTAAATGAGATAGAAGTTATTAATTAATTAGTTAAGCAGATAGCAGTATGAGATAGGTAATCTCTGCTAAGGCTCTTCTGTCATCTTTTCGTGGTGTCTGACTCTGGGTCCAAGACAGTTGTTTCAGCTTCCACCCTCATGTTCTCCTCGCAGCCTAGTGGGAAGGGAAGGAAGTGCATGCCCCTTATTTTGGGGATGTTACCTGGAAATTGTGCAATTACACTCATAAGCTATTGGCCAAAATTCAGTTATATTGCCACACCCACAACCAAGGAAGCCTGGGAAATGGAGTATTTACTTTAGGTGGGGCCAGTGTCTCCCTGAAATTTGGGATCTCTGTTACTAAAGGTAAAAAGGAGAGAACAGATTATGGAACTGCTAGCCATAGCTGTGTACTTTGTTGCAGCCCATCTGAGATTCAGACAAAATTCTGTGTAACTCCAGACTATACTGCGCAATCCTTGACAACTAGCTGGACTCAATAGTTTGCGTTTTGAAAAACTTCTTGGGATATATTCCTGTCAGAATTTAATTCCTAGATGTCTCTCCAGATGTGTGTACCATCTCTTTTATCAGAAAATAAAATTATTTAACTCAACTTTGTTGGTTTTTTTTTTTATGTCGTAACTATCAGGAAAACTGAGTGCAATTCAGACATATTGCTATTGTTAGTGAAAGTTTCCAAAGCCTGTTTTAATCCTTCCTCCACTGACTTCACTTTCACTTAATTCTTTCTTCCCTCCCTCTATCCCTCCCTTCTTTCCTTCCTTTCTTCTTCTCTCTTTCCTCTCCCCAGCCCCCCCTTTGTCTGTCTGTTTTGCATCTTCTCTCTTCAAAAGTTACGGTGCCCTGGTGTTTCCTCTCCATATCTCCACTGCCATCATTTTGATGACAACGAATATGTCAAGGGGGTGGGGTGAGGGGGTGGGTAGGATCTGGGCAAATGGTGAATCACAATGTCTCTTTCACTTTTTCATTCTTTTTTTTTAAACTTTTATTATTAGTTTTTATTACACAAGTAATACATATTCATTGTAGAAAAATTAGAAAACACAGAGAAGCAAAAAGAAAAAATAATCACCCATAATCCCACTACCCATAAATAACTACTATTAACATTTTAGTGTATGTCCTTCTAGCTTTCTTATGCATATATATACATACATAGAATATTTATATATATTTTTCTTTTTTACAAATATTGTGTCATACTATACATACTGTTTTATAACATGTTTCTCATTTAATATATATTGTGAACATTGTTATTTATTCCCTGAAAAAAATTATACATGTACTACATGCTCATTGTGGAAAAACCAGAAATTACAGATATGCAAAATATATATATATATAATTGCTCCAAATCTCACCTCCCAGAGATAAATGCTGTTAACATTTTAGCAAATATCTTTTCAGACTCTTTAATGCACACATATATATGTATATGTTAAATATGGGATGATACTGTAGATATTTTTCTATAGCTTTTTTAATTTATCAATATAGTTCATTTCAATAAATATACATATGTTGCTTATTCTTAATTGGTGCACAGTATTACACTGAAAGGATATACCATATTTAACCAACCGTATACTGTGGGTTTATTTACATTTTTTCCTCATTCTTCCAAATAAGCATTCTTTCTTGCATATTTTTTTTGAATAATGAATGAATATATCTTAGCTCATTTTTCTCTGATCTTTTTGAGGAGAATTTCCCTACAGTGGAATTACTTGGTAGAGGTGAAAACTATATTGCCAAATTATTTTCCAGAAAGTGGAATCAATTTACCTACTTGTTGGCTCTGTAAGAGGATGTTCACTTCCAGACTTCCTTACTGTCCCTGGAAACATTCATTCTTTATAGTCTTGCCTTTCTGATACATGGAAAAGAGTATATCATAATTATTTGCATTTTTGATTACTAGTATGTTCAAATATTTTCATATTATTAGTGCATTATTCTGATTTATGGTACATCACCAGTTTGTGTGCTTGGCTCAATTTTCTACTGGAAAGTTTGATTCTTTTTGAGTCATAAATTGTCATTTATTCATGCATTCATTATCCACTCATTTCATAAATATGTTTTCAGTATTTGCTTTCGTGTTTAGCATTGTGCTGAGGATATAAGAATAAGCAAAATAGACCTGGTTGCTGCCATCTGGAACTTCCAGTTTAGTGGAGAGACAATTCAACAAGCAATAATGAAAAAAATGTAATAAGGAAAGGGAAAGAATAAAATGGGAACACTTGGCTGGGGAAGGAGCTGTAGATCATGGAAACTTCCCAAAGGTTGTGGAATTTAAGCTCTTGATATATGTTATTAGACGTCTGTACTCTTTGTTGCATATATTTAAAACTTGGCTTTCTCTTAATCTGGTTTGTTTGTTTGTTTGTTTGTTTTACTCTATAGGAGTTTTGCATTTTTAATTGGTCAGATCCACCCATCTTTTCCTTTGGGATTTCTTCCTTTGCTATCATGCTTAGAAAGGCTTTTCCCCCCACACACACTAAAATTACATATATATTCATCAATACTGCCAGTTTATTTATGTGCTTTAATATTTAATTTAAATACTTCACTTAGAATTTATTTTGATGACAGTTATGAGGTATAGATCTAATATATCCCTCAACAGATGGCTAACCATTTATCCCAATATAACTTAATAATCCAACATTTTCTCACAGATTTGAAATGTCATCTTTTTAATGTTCTCAATTCTTCTATGTTCTTGGGTTTATTTCTGGACTTTATATGTAATATTAGTGGTTTATCCTGGACCGTTTTTCATCCTTTCTATAGTAACCTGAAAGTTGAGCATTTTGCATTTGGTGATGTTCTAGAACACAAAGAAATGGTAGACATTGCTAAGGTATGTGTGTGGGTAGGTGGGAAGTTATTATGGATGGATATCTTTAATTCTTTCGATTTTGAGACTTCCAGAGTCTGAAATTCCACATGGGATCATTGTTAATCTGGCCCATTTGTTGGCTGTCTAAAATCAGTTAGATGCTTTTATGCTCTGTATAATTTTAGCTTCCAGTAGATGGCAGTACTGCCAAACAGTAAGTATCCAAACTTGCAGGAGCACCGAGGAACAAAATGATCTGGCAGGATTTTAGAATTCCCCCAAGAGCTTTCATTAGAGGAGGCATCAGTGCTGTGCTACTTTTAAAGTCATCTTTGTACCCTTGAACAATGGCACAATCAGAAGTGTGCGCTGAATCTCTTCCTAGACGTGTGCAAAACATTAGTGGATGGATTTTTTTTAAAGCGGCACCTTGGCCTTCTGGGCACTTCTTCATCTACCTCATCCAAAAGTGCCTTTGGGCCCAGACAATGACTGATTTAAAGCCTGGAAATGTGGTTTTAAACAATGTGATTGTGGCAGGATTCAGGTGATTTTTATTTTCTTTATACTTGGTGGTATTTTTCAGATTTTTCACAAAGAACATGTATTGTCTCTGTAATCTGAAAAAAAAAAAGATCAACACAGGATATGAAAAATATGGTGGTAAAATGGGTGGTTGTGTGCCAGAAAAAACTTTACATTCTTTTTTGTTTCAAGAATATGCATACATGCAACAAAATGAGTTCAATGGGCTCTCTTTATCCCTAGAGATCAGCTTGGTGTTATTGCTAATCTGAAAGAAAATTACCAGCAGGAAGCTGAGACAGTTATCTCATGGAACTACACCTGAGAAAGTCCTTTGGTAGGTGACAGGGGAGTAGGGTCAGCTCCTAACAAGATGCATTGGCATACCTAATGGGAGATGATGAATTACCCATTGCAGCTCTGAGCCAGGGTAGGTTATTGGGACTTTGAGCGCTAAATTTAATTTTAGGACCTGCTATAGTGAAAGAAGATCTATAAATCTTGGAGTGTGTCCACGGGAACTACAAAATTGATCCAAGGCCGGGAAACAGGCACTATGAAGAAAAGATAAGGTGGCTGAATTTATTTCTCTTAGATATGGAAAGCCTAGCTAGGGAATTAGACAAATCCCCATCTCCATGAATAGCTACTATAGCCCTCCCCAGACATGGAGGTGAGACCTGAATTTATTAACAGTCTTCAGTTGTACAAAGGACAATTGCACGGAAGGTGTTACTTTCACACTGAGGCTAAGGCAAGAGTGAGCACAAATTAACCAAGCAGAAGTGATTTAGGTCTGGCATTTAGAAGAAGGTGCTGAACACCAAGGCTGGGCTTATCTGTTAATAACTCTGCATGTAGTTTTTTTAGTGGGAACTAGATTGAAGCTAAGGGTTCAGTATAGTGGAAGGTGGGAGAGGGCAGAGATGGGAGCTGAGAGCGTGCCAGATTGGGCTCCTTCATAATTTCTAAAACAATGGACCTGAAGTGAATTAAACTTCAGGGGATAAAAATGAACTGCATCCAGGAAAGGATATTAAACTTGAATCAAACCTGATTTATGAAAATCAGGGTTTGAGGACCAGGTAAATTTGGGAGTGGTTACCTGCTTTGCAAAGGAGCAGTCACCCTAGGAGTTTTAAAATAGCATATTCCCACACTGTATTACAAGTATTTGATTTAGGAAATTGTGATTTTTCTCGTATAACTTTCAAGGGTACGTCTTGATATGAAGCTATTCATACCTATAGCCATGCGTCAATTGCCAACTCACTGGAATACATCTCTGGACTCCAAGAATAAGGCCAAAAACCAGCTGGTGTGATCTAAATAGAGGTATGCATCGCCTTTTGAGATCTCTTCCAACTCTTTAATCCTTTCACTTTCAATCAAAAAAACTAGAAGACAATTTCAAGGATAATTTCCACAACATCAGATATTAGGTTGAGCTATATGAAGCTGCCATTTTTTAGGTCAAAAACAGTCAAATATCAGCAGTTTCATATAATTCAACCTAATACTATAATTATTCCAGTAGTTTGTCTTGCTCTTCACTAAAGCTAAAAGCTTGAGTATATTTACTTTTCAGGTCAAAATACTGGTGGACTTATAAACGCCTGTGCACATAAATACTGTGAAATTATAGGGTTGGGATTAAAGATGCATCTTGGATAAACCACGTATAGGTCATCCTTTTATTGTGCTGGACTCTGGTGCCTCTTGTCTGACTTTAGGAATTTCAGACTATGGAAAACAAGAAAAGCAGTCCAAAGGCTTGATCTTTCAACCCATGGGAAACTCTGTCTGGGAAATGGGCCAAAGGAAGAGCAAGGGAAAATATAACAAAATCTGTATCATGTTACGAGTTTAGTGGAGGAAGAGCACAGCAGAGCTGTGAGCAGAAAAACAAAGCGTGTGGCTTCCTCCTTTCTAAAATAGAGTATTGCTTAATGTGTCCTGCTTTTAAGATTCTAAGCATAAGACAAGACACCAAGTACACGTTGGAAAAGTCCTATCTGCATAGTCATCTAAAATGAGACAAACTTAGCTTAACTAAAAAGATTTTATTAACAATGTAAAATGTTAAGTATTTTTACGATCTGAGCTAATTCCAGCATGCCCTATAAGATTTAACACTATGCTGATGTGCAGACATCATGCTTCAGATTTCAATTAGAACAAAATATGATAATACTCAATTTTACATTTGAGGGTAATTGTATATATCACTACACCATTTCCTAACTGGATTACTTCATTCTCCAAGAAGCTGAAAAAGACACCATTGGATCGAAAGGAAATTAGTTGCCCATATGCATTGTATGAAGTTATTAGGATTATTGTGTATTTACAAAATTTAAATAGTTTTCATATATGTTCTTGTTGCATTATAAATTAAGATATTTTTACGTTGAAGCTCTTAGATTCTGACAGAATGGAAGACTAAACGTAAATGAGTGCAGAGAAAGCAATAGGTTGAGGTGGTATATGTTTGATTATAATATTATTCCTAATATTGGTTGGATTTTGAACAGTTTTGCAGTTTTAAATAGATTTCTATGTTTAAAGACTCTCATATGTGATCATTTGTTAACGTGACATCAGCAAGAGCTATAGATATACTATTCTACATGAAATAATTTTTCTCTGTGTAATACTTAGAAAAACCTTTCAATAATTTAAACATCATAATTCTTGCATCTGTCATGGTGTGGTTTGGAGCAGACATGCACAATGTCAGCTTTAAAAATCCTTTTAAAAACAGCCTGCTTTTTGAATCTTTTTTTTTTCTTGACAGCAGCTGCTTTCAAATGTAAAATCGTTTCAAAGGGCGGTGGGAGGTGGATAAAAGTAATAAGGAAGCATAGAAAACATAGTCGAAAACCAATAACTGTGGTTCAGCTGTCTGGAGGTCCTCGGGTTCAGTGATATTTTCAGGTCTTCCTAGTGGTGGTTTCCAGGAGGAATCACCTAGCTTGAGACGAGACAGCACAGCCCAAAGAACCTTCTCTTCCGTCTTCTAACCAGGGGGTAGGGAGTTAGATTTAGAAGGCTGCTGTCATCTGTGATGGGATAGAATGTACATATGAGTGAGGTACAGACAACACAACTTGTTTTTTATGAATTGGCCTTAAAAATCCTCCATCCTTCGAATCCAACTTTCTCAGCCTCGGCACCATTGACGTTTTGGACCAGATCATCCTTTATTGTTGGGGGCTGTCCTGAGCATTGTAGGATGTTTAGCAGCATCCCTGGCCTCTACTCACTAGATGCCAGTAGCACTGCCCTACCAGTTGTGACAACCGAAAATGTCCCCAGATATGGCCACATATTCCTGGGGTGGCAGTGAGGTTGAAGCAAAGAGCCCACAGTTGAGAACCACTGCTTAGAATTAAATATAAACTGCTTAGAGGCAGTTTTTCACTTGGGAGATGTATACTTCTTAGAAAAAGCCCATGCTTTGGAGTAAAGCTGGCTTCTTTCTTATACTTTACCACTTACTAGTCCTATGACTTTGAAAGTGTCACTTAAGCTCGTTAGGCTTCATTTTCCCCATATGTAAAATAAGGCTCAGTAATACTTACCCTAGGTGAGAATTAAATGAAACAATCTATTAAAAACATTTAGCTTGGGTGGGGACATTGGTGCCTAGCATGGAGGAAACAGTAAATATAGCTATTATTAACTATTTTCCTTTACATAGGACCTTGTCTTACCTCCATTCACCTACTTTATGCCTCGGGAAGAAGCTTCAACTATTTCTTGTTGAGTATTTCCCTAGTACTTTCTTTCTTTCTTTCTTTCTTTCTTTCTTTTTTTTTTTTTTTTTTGCGGTACGCGGGCCTCCCACTGTTGTGACCTCTCCCATTGCGGAGCACAGGCTCCAGACACGCAGGCTCAGCGGCCATGGCTCACGGGCCCAGCCGCTCCATGGCATGTGGGATCTTCCCGGACCAGGGCACGAACCCATGTCCCCTGCATCGGCAGGCAGACTCTCAACCACTGCGCCACCAGGGAAGCCCTCCCTAGCATTTTCTATAGATATCTGCACACAAGGGCATTCAGAGAAGATTGTCAGCTGTTGAATTCACAAGTTGTGGTTTGAAAATTTTAATATGATGACAAGTAGAGAAAGAAATAAACCAGTAAGCCAAATACAGTTTAATGAGCTGGGTTTTTGGGAAATAGTGCAGTTCAACAGAGAGTGTGGGTAGAAACAGCCTGTTGGAGCGGAACTGGCCAATGTGGGTTGCAGAGGCTGGAGAAGGACCACAGGGAAATAATCTGGAAATTGCTAGCCGAGGCAGCGCTGAGATATGGTCAGAATGGAACTAGGGGCAACAAAATGGCTGGTTGGCTGGCAACTCTTATATACCTAAGCTTTGCCGGGACTAGTTGCACTGCCCTCCCAGAGCAGAGCTAAAATGTTCCCTCCTTTCCCCATCCTAACGTTGAAGATGCTAGACTAGAGTAGCAAGTCAGAGCCAGGGAAGAAAACAGGGGCCCCAGCTGGGCACATCAGATTAATCAAACACAGCCTCCTCCCCCAGGCTCCCCAGATTAAAATCCTCTTTTAATACTCACACTCTGCGAATGTGGAGAAAAACAGGACTCTGTCTTTTTCATAGTGAAAAATAATTCACTATAATCTGGATGTCAACATTTTGAGGCAAAAAAATAGGACATCTCTCTTTTACAGTTAAACTTGCCCCAAACAGTTAAGATGCTGAAAGCAATGTCAAATCCTATATATAAACCTGATTTCTCAGAAGAATCTCTGAGATGAATCATAATATATTTGGAGCAGATAGAAACGATAACCATACTCTCTCATCATTTTTAGGACTCTTAACTTCTTTAACCACCAAATGATCAGTGAACTTAACCTAATTGGATATGGCCAAGATACAGCAGACCCTGAAGGGTAAAGAATTTTATTTTTTGGTATCTCTTTGAATACTGACTACACTTCCCCAAACTCAAGTTCAACTGGAAGTTAATGCTTCCTTGGAACAGAATTACCAAAACTATGAAGATACTAATAGCAAAGAAAAATCTTATTTCTACTTCTATGAGACTTGGAGATCTATTTCCTGAATTCCCATTTATTTCCTGAATTCCCTATATGCTTGCCTTTCTTCAGTCATTTAAGAGATTTGGGAGTGACCTCATTGGTATTTATATATTACACAATAAAATGCAATTCTGGTGTGTATCATTCCCACTACATGAGGAAATATCTACATACGTTGGTATGTTGTATTTACAAAGAAAGTGTGCATGTGTGTGCTGTGGTGGTATATTTGCTCCCATTCTCTCTTTTTTAGGTATTAAAAGCACACAGGTATTATGAGATTTGTATCAAGACTGACCCTTGTATCTGTGCATTCATTACAGTGAATCAAAAAACCTTTGTGCTATTGAAATTCTCATTCAGCCTTCTTTTCATATATATATATATAACATTCACTTGTGAGTGCTATATACACACATGCACACACACATACATATATAGCATTCATAAGTGAATAGGAAGTGTTAGGATTGATGAGAAAGTGCTCAGACGTTAAGCAAAGGACAGACTGCCTATTAAGGACAACTGCTGGTTTGGGGCATCTTAGTTGAGCATTTGTGACACCTTTGCCTAGCCTGGAGCTTGTCTGATCATCACCTAGGGCTGAGGTGACACAAAAGCTCAAAAATTCTTGGCAGAAATTCAGAGCAGCTTTCTACACTCTAGGAAGCTGACATCTGCAGTAAATGCTGAAATTCACTGAGCAGTAAGTCTGCCTGGAATGGTTTGAAGTCAATTTAAAGCCAAGGAAAGATGTCTTCCCACATACTGAAATCCTGTCTCTGAAGTGAGGGGCTGTCAACAGAATGTGAGCAAAATGGGATGTTTCCCCACTCATTCTAAACTTTCTATGCTAATCCATCTGAACTTGCTGGGAAATCTTTGCTTTTTATTGGAAATGATTGAGACTTTTATGGTATCTTTTCTCCAAAGTGCATACCCTCAGAGAACTGTAACTTAGGAGAGTTTTAAATGTGAAAATAAAAAGTGAGAAAGAGAAGAGGAGGCAGGAAAGGATAGCAGAAAGTGAAAGAAAAGGAGAGTAGGGTATTCAGTCATCCGTAAATTCAAACCCCAGTCATTTAATGTTTAATTCTTGGATGTTTAATGTTTAATCCCTATTAAAGCCAGGGATGCTGGAGGCCCCCAAGGTACAGTAATACCATTTCTCTATTGCTCAAATTTCTTTTGCCAATAAAATATTTTTTACATAAATGATATGTTAAGAAACAGAAGGACATGAAAATGAGAAGTTTTCAAATAATAAACTGAGTGTTTGAGTTTAAAGCTATGTTCTCTAAGTCAAGAGAAGTGCTTATAATGGAACTGCAGTTGCACATTTCTAATCTGTTAAAAAAGGAGAACTTCAGCTAATCCCAGGGTTCCCAAACATAAGCTGCATCAGCTTCATCTGAGGGCTTATGAAAGCACAGATTGCTAGCCCTACCTCCAGAGTTTCTGAATCAGTAGGTCTGGGGTGGGCCAGGCAATCTTCACTTCTTACAAGTTCCTGGACCTGCTGATACAGCTGGTCCTGAGACCACACTTTGAGAACCACTGAATTAATCGAAGCTCTACGAAGTGTAGGGCTCTATGTCGAGTGCTGGGGGTAATACCATATGGGTCCTAAGAGAAAGGTGAACCTTGGCTTCAGGGATCTTTGTCTGAGTAACTAGGAGGCTTCATTAGAAATGCCATTACAGAGATACAAATACAATGCTTTGAGAATTCCCAGAGGGGGAAATTACTCCCACCTGTAAAGAAGGCATTTGTGGAAAATTCCTGGGGGCTCCGTGTTCATGCTGGGCTACAAGGTGTGGGGAGAACTTGGACATTTGGTGAAGTAGGGGGGCAGGCATTCCGGATGGAGAAAACAGTGTCAAAGGAGGAGGTCAGGGCAGGTCAAAGACAGGGAGGTCAAAGGCAGCCTGAATTTGGGTCCAAGTAAATTGTCCAGTCTGGCTGGAATGAAAGGCATATGAAGGAGGGGATGGTCTAAAACAGAACTACTTAGAATTCCCTAAATAAGGCCATTCCTTCCCTTGCCTCCCTGTCCTTTCACACACCATCTCTTTTTTCAGAAAAGTCTTTTCTGACTGCTCCGTGCTTCTACCTTCCTTCATGCTTCCATACAATTGCTACAGCCCTGGGTGCCTTGTCCGCTTCCAACCCTGTTTAGCCACCATTCTATGAGCAACTCTTTATGAAAGACTTAATAAATTTACCCTGGCTGCCCAGGTCTTCAGCTCCCACTTACTCCTCAACACTCCTTAATTAGGCTTCCGGGCCCCCAGTTCCAAGTAAGCTACTTTGGCCAACCTCACCAGTGACTCCCTTGTTGCTAAATCCTATGGACACTTTCAGTTCTTATCTAGCTGAACTACCCCACACTATTAGCCATTCCTTCCTTGCAGCTTTCTTATTCTACCATGTTGAGTTTCTTCTCCGTTTTTGTAAACTGCTCTTCTTACATTTTGGTATTTCAGGGCTCTTCTGTATGTATCCTCCATGGGTGGTCTCAACCATTTTTAGGGCTTTGATTACCACGACACTGCTGACGTTTACATCTGTATTTCCTGTCCTTCTAGCTCGCATGTCTCACCTCAGCATAAGACATGTACGTCCATCACAACCACTGAGCATCGCTCTTGGAGTCCCCCTGCATCCAGAACTTCAACTGTCCTGTCCTCTACCTCTACTGGTACCGCTCTGTTCTAATTTAGTGGTTGACACCATCATTCGCTCTGTTTTCCAAGTCTGAACCCAGGTTCCATCCTTGATTCTGCCTTGGCCTTATGTACATCATCCAACTGGTCATATCCTCTTCTCCAAGCCCTGGTCTTTAGGTCAGATTGTAAGCATTTCTCACCTGTCTTATTGTACTTGCCTACTAACTGAATCCCTCCAGTGACCTCAGGATAAAGTCTAAACCTCTTAACATGAATTAGAGGGGCCTCCCCCAACCTCTCTAGTCTCTCTCTCTCTTTTTGTTAATATATACTGCAATTTTATTTCAATCGCACAAACGAAGTTAGCATGTAGGAAATTTAAATGAACAGTATGGTAAAAATAGCAGAGAACCAAAAACTCTAATAAGGAAGTACACCTAAAGCATGAGAATTCAACAGTCATTAGTGTTTCATCTTCAGTTTTGATTGACACTTGATGCTTGCAAAATTTTGAAACGAACTTTGAGATCATGATGACTATTCTGAAGAGATTTCAGCACCGGCACTAAGATTTGTACATTCAGTTGGTTTGCAATTGACTTGTTAGCCATTTACGTCGTGTATAGTACAGATTTGTCACAGGTCAGATCACAGTGTTGAAGGAAAGAAGTACCTGCCTGTAATTAGAAAGGATCCCCTAAACTGCACTCAGCTTAAGACATCCAAGGTACAAGAGCATGAAAACCATCATAATATTGTGCCTCCAAGGAACATAGTTTTGATAAGGAAAATAACCTAAGCTTCTGTTTCCCATTTTAATTACTCAAATCTCTAACAAGGACAAAACTGTCACATAGGACAGTAAATGGATGCAGTAATTCAATCAGACTTCTTGGAAAGAACACATTTAGCAATTTGGGACAATGAAGAATGACAGGAGATAAAACGTGATTCAACTCTGGTTCTTTTTGTCATTTTACACAGACATCATGTTAATATTAGACCAAGGCACAAAACATTTAGTGCATAAACCAGTTTCTTTTTTAAGACCTAGCATTTTTACTGTAGTCTTTTATCTTACTTTGGACCACTTGTACCCAGTACTCTATCCTACTAGAGACTGCTTAACTTAATCAACAAAATCAAAAGCGATTTCTGAGCAGATTTATGGGGGACATAAACATTTGTATCATCAAAGTGTTTGCATAACCAAAAGTACAATAATAAAGATGAAAATGCCACCTATTTCTTTTAGAAAGTAGTACTTCATAAGCTTGCTGCATCTTTAATGTCTTCACTGTTGGATGACAATGAATAGTTGATAGAAAAAAAGAACCGTATACTTGAATTACGATAGCTCCTCCATCACAGATCTAAAACTGAAGTTTCTACAGGAATAGAACTATTTTAACAAGGGAAAAAAATTCCCTCATTCAAACCTCTTTGAAGTGGTAATGGCTGCAAACTTGCAGCACTTAGAAAACTATGCTATCAACAAGTTCTGTTTTTAGGAATTTAGATTAGGAAATCTAGATAGGGCTTCCCTGGTGGCGCAGTGGTTGAGAGTCCACCTGCCGATTCAGGGGACGCGGGTTCGTGTCCCAGTCCGGGAGGATCCCACATGCCGCGGAGCGGCTGGGCCCGTGAGCCATGGCCGCTGAGCCTGCGTGTCTGGAGCCTGTGCTCCGCAACGGGAGAGGCCACAACAGTGAGAGGCCCGTGTACCGCAAAAAAAAAAAAAAAAAAAAAGAAATCTAGATAGCAGATGAAAATGGATTATTTCTTCAAAATTTTAGTAAAACTACTGATAATCCAAAGTTTCAAAGCAAATATGGCACATCAAGATGGACAGCCTGGAGAATTTTGATTTCCTAAAATTTCAAAAAATTCTATCATTGCAACATACAGGATTTCTTCCCTATTTTAATCTTAGAAGTTTCAAAGAAAAGGGAGTGGATAACATACACACACGTGAGTGCCCACACAAACACGCACGCACGCGTGCACACACGGTGGTAAGTAGAGTATCTAGTTCCTTCTTCCCACCACCTAAATCTCACTTTATTTATTAAAAGAAAATTATGCAGGACCCCCCTCACTGTTTTCCCTTGATCTAATGATTTCTGTGACCTTAATTGCTGCCATCATTGTTACTTTTCTAGTATTGCAACATAAGATTCAAAAGCAGCTTTGTAGTCAGGAACGTGTACCTGAACACCTGTACAACTGCAGGGCACCAAGGTAATAACAACTGCCAAATTCAGGGATGGAACTTTTGAGTTCCACAGTAAGACGTAATTCATGTGAAGCTCAGAATCATGTTTCAGACCATTGAACTTACTCAAGTTAAAATACAAATAGCTGAAGACATGATGTAAAAGATTAAGTACTTGATGCTGTTAACATATTTACCAATTAAAGTCACAAAATATTCCCCATTATTATTCATGCAGATAACTGAGAATGAAGATAGTGCAGAAATTCACTTTGAATAAAAAATTATTCCTTCCCTTCCTTCCACTCCCCTATACTCTACAAAATGTTTTCCCTGGGACTAGGCCTTGAAAAGGCCACTACATATTAGTTTGACATGCATTACTGTCTGCAATTTAAAAAAGCTAATTTTGTGGTGGTTTTCTAATTTTATAATTTATAATTACATTATAAATATGTCCACATGCATAAATCTAAAAAAGGTTGAAAACCTACAGTGAATCTACAATATATTGTTTTACATTTGACCACTGCTTTGTGTTACGTAGAAGTCACAGATTTGGTAAAGCATTGTAACAATTTAGGAAGGCATCTAAATCTTTAAATTGTGGACAAATTTTATGTTTGAATCTACAAAATTGCATGAAGGCTAAACTCGAGAGACTTCCTATCATTCTAAAATTCCTCACTCCGAACAAATCATTTTTAGGACATTTCTTATAAATATCACCCTTTGAAAGCACATACCATTCCATTTGTTCCACATTTTATGATCTTAACCTACATAGGGCTGAACTCAATTATTCATGGAATATCAAATATGATAGGAAGACAAACCTGAGAGAAACAATACAATAGTATAACTTGCTAAATTCCTCATCACCATCTCTGAAGAAAACTTCTCAAGCCTTTCTCCTCTTTATTTTAGCAATGGATTGTGGAAAATGTGTGATTTTCTCTTGACATGAAAATATCTCAATGCACGGTGATCTTGCCTGATGGATTCAGTATTTTCTGCATAACTGATACAGGAACTCCTATACGACTCTCTTCCATCCTGTTGTAAAGGTCAGAAAAAAGCAGCAAACTGGGAGGGAAACAGCTTATCACCAGGGTAGTAATGTCTGAAGTCTTTCAAAGTATGTTGGTTTTTCCCTGCTTTGTCTCCATTTTCTTCTTACAGCTCACAAAATTTAAGGGTTTTGTTGTTGTTACCACAGTTGTTCTTTGTTGGTTTTTTTTTTTTTTCCTTTCTCCAGATTAAAGTCCTGTCTCTCCTTAGTTTGATTCTCTATGCAGTGTTTGACTTGCTCAGTTCCTGCCTGATTGCATCAATGAGCTCTTCTTTTAGCTTAGTTAATTCTTTTCTCATTTCATCTAAAATGTCCTGTTTCAGCCTGTCATAGTCCAAGTCCCTCCACCTGGACTCCGTTGGCACTGGGCTGTGACGAGGGCGCAGATTTTGGTCTGTGTAATGAATCATAGGACGTGTTGTCAAAAACAATCTGATTTTTCCTTGGAGAATCCCGTCTGGAAATAACAGGTGACCTGCTGCTATTCATTGTATTTGTTCTTTCCCAAGGCTTTCTTGTCAGTTCAGGTGTACTTGTTGAAGAGGCCTTAGAAGTTACAAGCTCTGAATCTTCATTTTTGTTCTGTTTTTATTGTTGATCCCTTTTCAGCAATTCTTCTCCTCCTGGCCAGCAGGGCACTCATCTCTTCCATTAAACCACTACCCCCTAACGGAAGGGATCCATTTCCACGACCCATATCTGTTTAGATGAGGCTGAATTCACACCAATGGTATTCCCTCCGCTTGGGAAAGAGGCATCCTCCATCCGTGACACTTTCCTGTTTTGCTCCAGCAACCGCAGCTGCAAGTCCAGTTAAAGGGCGATTGTCTTCAGACATGGATCCCGAAAAAAATCCAGATGCAGGGAGGGGAGCAGCAGGAGGTGGGGGGGGAGGAGGGGTACCTGATTCTGAAAAGGCAATGGAGGAGGCGGAGGGGGGTCCCTGAGGATGGAAGTGGAGGGGTTAGAGGGGGCCCTGGGGGTGGAGGGAGTACGGCTGATGCCTGGGCAGGACCTGGTGGGAGTGGAGGAGGGGGTGGAGGTGCAGGTGGTCCCAAGAAAATGCCCTGTTGGGCTGGAGGTTCCGCGGCTGAGAGGCTGCCTGCGAGCCTGGCTCAGAAGTAGAGGAGTTGTCTCCACAGAGGCAGGGGCAGCGGCATTTGCCATTCTTCGCTCTCCCTCGCATGCCAGCTGCTCCCTTTCTAACTGCTCTTGCCGCTCTCTTTCTGGCCTTTCCCAGTCCAGTCTCTCCAGCCTTTCCCTTTCTAAACTCTCCCTCTCCAATCTCTTCCTTTGCATTCTTCCTCTCTCCAGCCTTTCCGGCTCCAGCGCCTTTTGTCATTGCTGTTCTTGTAGTTGCCGCCTTTGAATTTCCAATTCTTCTTGTGATGGGCCATTCTGAACTTCGGCAGGTAGTTGTGAATTTTGTCTAGGCGATGTTGGCCTTGTTTCCTGTGAATTCAACACTCCTAAGGCATGCATCATGGCACTTGCGAAGTGCCATGGGCATCTTCTTTGCTGCCAAAGTTGAGACCATACACCTGTCTAGCATCCCACCATTGGTGGAAGGTCTGAGTAGCTTGATCGTACTTCAACCCTTTAGGAATGGCACAATATATCACTACCTGCTGGTCCTGAATCTTCCTGCCCACCACTCTGAATGTGTTGTTGCCTGTATGATGATATATATGAACTCAGATGAACCCGGTTGAACCACCAGCTGGCACCCACTTTTTATTGGCATCATCATAAACCATCACAGCAGCTCTTGCCTGACAGATACTCTGTTCACTTATTATTTTAAATGTATCCTGCCACTCCCTTCTGGTCTGTAGAGTTTCTGCTGAAAAATCAGCTGATAACCTTATGGGAGTTCCTTGTATGTTATTTCTTGTTTTTCCCTTGCTGCTTTCAATAATTTTTCTTTTTGTTTAATTTTTGCCAATTTGATTACTATGTGTCTTGGCGTGTTTCTCCTTGGGTTTTTCCTGTATGGGACTCTCTGCACTTCCCGGACTTGGGTGGCTATTTCCATTCCCATGTTAGGGGAATTTTCAACTATAATCTCTTCAAATATTTTCTCTGGTCCTTTCTTTCTCTCTTCTCCTTCTGAGACCCCTATAATGTGAATGTTTGTGTGCTTAATGTTGTTCCAGAGGTCTCTCACACTGTCCTCATTTCTTTTCATTCTTTTTTCTTTTTTTTGCTCCACAGTAGTGATTTCCCCTGCTCTGTCTTCCAGTTCACTGATCCATTCTGCTTCATTTACTCTACTATTGATTCCTTCCAGTGTGTTTTTCACTTTAGTTATTGTATCGTTCAACTCTGGTTGTTCTTTATATTTTCTAACTCTTTGTTAAAAAATCCCTCTAACATCCATTTTTCTCCTGAGTTCTTGGATCACCTTTACAATCGTTACTCTGAACTCTTTCTCGGGTAGATTGCCTATCTCCACAACACTTAGTTCTGGAGTTTTATCTTGTTCCTTCATCTGAAACACATTCCTCTGCCACCTCATTTTGGGTTAATTACGTTTCTCAACTTTGGAGAAGTAGCCTTCTGTAGGAGACGTCCTATGAGTCCCAGCAGTGCGCTCACCCAAGGGCCAGGGGCCAGCGGTCCCAGGGTAGTGTCTGGCCTGTGTTTGCAGACTACAGTCTACTGAATCGTAGTTTTCTTCCTTTTGATTTCTGCCCCCTGGTGGGTGAGGCTGGTCTAGAAGCTTGTGTAGGCTTCCTGGCAGGAAGGGCTGATGCCTGCCCACTGGTGGGTGGAGCTGGGTCCTGGCCCTCTGGTGGGCAGGCTGTGTGATCAAGAAGTCTTTAGGCAACCTGACTGCTAATGCGTGGGGCTGTGGGGCTGTATTCCCACCCGTTAGTTGTTTGGCCTGAGGCATCCGGTACTGAAGGCTACAGGCTGTTGGGTGGGGCCGGGTCTTTGTGCTAAAGACCCAAGCAAGATGTCTGCCTCAAGGAGAGTTCATGCAGATGAATAATCCCCAATATATCTACCACCAGTTTTTATGGCCCCAGCATGAGCCACAGCACCCCCCCCTCCCGCCTCCCCAGGAGACCCTCCAAGACCAGCAGGTAGGTCTGGCCCAGGCTCCTCTGAGGTTACTGCTTTTGCCCTTGGTCCTGGTACATGTGAGATTTTGTGCAGTCCCTTTAAGAGTTAAGTGTCTGTTTCCCCCAGTCCTGTGGAGCTCCTGCAAATAAGCCCTGCTGGCCTTCAAATCCAAATGCTCTGGGGGGCATCTCTTCCCAATGCCAGACCCCTGGGCTGGGAAGCCTGATGTTGGCCTCAGAACTCTCACTCCTGTGGGAGAGCCTCTGCAAGGTCACCCAAGGTGGGGTGGGGTGGGGGAGGAGGTTAAGGATTTGGTTATATTTCAAGTGCACCCCTCCTACCGTCTCGTTGTGCTTTCTTCTTTACGCCTTTAGATGTAGAAGATCTTTTTCTGTAGGTTCCAGTCTTTTCTATCGATGGCTGTTCAGATGTTAGCTGTGATTTTGGTGTGTTCATGAGAGAAGGTAAGCTCAAGGTCCTTCCACTCCACCATCTTGAAAGACTCCCTCTAATCTCTCTCTTAAGCCTCTTTTTTTAAAAAATTTATTTATTTTATTTTTGGCTGCGTTGGGTCTTTTTTCCTGTGCGCGGGCTTTCTCTAGTTGCGGTGAGTGGGGGCTACTCTTTGTTGTGGTACGCGGGCTTCTCACTGCGGTGGCTTCTCTTGTTGCGGACTTCAGTAGTTGTGGCACATGGGCTCAGTAGTTGTGGCTTGAGGGTTCTAGAGCACAGGCTTAGTAATTGTGGCACACAGGCTTAGTTGCTCCATGGCATATGGGATCTTCCCAGACCAGGACTCAAACCCGTGTCCCCTGCATTGGCAGGCAGATTCTTAACCACTGTGCCACCAGGGAAGTCCTTAAGCCTCTTTTCTAACCACTTTCCCAAATAATGAAGTGTTTATAGTTCATCAAAATGCCCTGCTCTGTCATCTCCTCAGACACCTTCACACATTCAGAATCTTCTGCCTAGACTCTCTTCTTTCTATCTTTTTCTTTAGCTAATTTCAATTTATCCTAAAAAATCTCAGCTCAGATACTTTCCAAAAAGCAATTCTCAATTACTCCTGTCTTCTCCTTCCCCATTTACAACTAAAATCTGACTAGGTGAGAATCCAATATGCCCTTGTAGCAACCTGTTTCTAACTATTAATATACCCTTATAGCAACCTGTATCTAACTAATAGTTGCATTTTAAGTGCTATTTTTTTGTCTTTCCAATAGTGTGTGTGTGTGTGTGTGTGTGTGTGTATCTCTGTGTGTGTGTGTATCTCTGTGTGTGTGTGTGTGTTAGTTGTTTCCAGAATTCACATGTCATACCCTGAAGGCTCCATCACAATCTCTGCAAGGGGAGGCTTATGTCATTTGAAAAAGCTTCCCAGGTGATTCTCATCCCATTCTGTCCTGTTGAGATGGAAAGCCTCTAGGGGGAGTCATCCCCAGCACCTGACACAGAATCTGGCATATTGTAAGTGACTATCACATGTTGGATGATGGTGGGGACAAGAAATGATGAGGTGAGAAGTCTGTTTTTTCCTTCAATGGACAATGTGCAGACACATAAAATTTGAGTAGTGGCTCAACATAATTAGAGTAATGTATTTAGAAACTGATGTGTGATCAGTGATGAGTGGATTAGATTGGAGGAGCGGGGGAGGGATAGCATATGTCATGCTGAATCCTGGGCAAAATGTTGTAGAGATTGCAAAGGATCTGGGGTAACCAGTAAAACTTCCTAGAGTGGAATTCCCTGGTGGCACAGTGGTTAAGAATCTGCCTGCCAATGCAGGGGACATGGGTTCAAGCCCTGGTCTGGGAAGATCCCACATGCCGCAGAGCAACAAAGCCCGTGTTCCACAACTACTGAGCCTGCGTGCTGCAACTACTGAAGCCCGTGAGCCTAGAGCCTGTGCTCTGCAACAAGAGAAGCCACCACAATGAGAAGCCCACGCACTGCAACGAAGAGTAGCCCCTGCTCGCCACAACTAGAGAAAGCCCACGTGCAGCAATGAAGATGCAATGGAGCCAAAAATTAATTAATTAATTAAAAAACAAAACAAAAAACTGCCCAGAGTGACATTCAGACACCAACTTGAGGCACAGAAAGTCTTTATATGAGGTGCTGGAGAAGGACCTAAAAAGTCATCTCCAGGCTAGCAGGTGGTATAACTGCTCAGTGTTCTTCAGCCAGATGCCAGAGAACTCTTCCGCCTGCCATGGCTATGTTGGTTCTAGTTATGCACGTCCAGACTGGAGTGGATCACAGGTATAGAGAATGGGGGAACTGTTCCTAGGCCCAGTTTAGTCTGGAGTAGGACTGTCTGCAGGAGGGGGCCCATTCTAGAACAGCTGCAATTCCTGACTGATCCACTTCAGACAGACTCTAATGCATGGTACCACCAACCGAATTCTAGGCAAGAGTAAATGTATTGACACACCACACAGCATTCATGAAGTCAGAATTTTGGAAAAGGTGAAACTGTCTTTCAGGCTTAAATTATTTCTGCAGTGTTTTGTTTGATTACAGCCTGCATTTAGAAGATGCTTGTCCTTCACTTTCCCATCTCCTTTTAGCCTTTGTCGGTAACGTTGTGGGCTCTACACAGGTGGTTCCATTTGTAATCCATTTGACACAGCAAGACTCTCATAATTAATGAAGCTCCCTACAGCACTGCCAGTGACCTGGAATGTAGGACAGGAGAGGTGCTGAAGCAGAGGAAAGGACAGAAGGCTGAGAGCCAGGAGACCTGGACGTTGCCGGGAGGCTGCCGGGAGCTGCAGCCGAGCAAGGGAGTTTTCTTCTGTGCACCTCTGTCTCCAGCCTTAAACTGGAAGCACAGAAGCAAAGGTCCCATCTCAAATAAAGGCATAATCACTAACCATTACAATTCCTGATCTTGGCCACCTTCCTTTGTTTGTCACTGGAAATCAATGTAAAGCATATTGTTGTTGAGTCAAGTTTTGATTGTGGTGGGAAGGCGGGAAGATAGGATTCAATCTTGAAATGCTCAAATCAACATGGAAGAGTTTCTGAGTTGCGGGACAGGAGGGAGTCTGGAGAACAGGGGATTCAGAGCATTTCCAGGGTGGGTTCCCCACCCGCACCCCGTACGTGCCTGGCAGGATTTCCACATGGTCAGGGTTTGTGTAGTGTAGGAAAAAGGGGTACCAGGAGCAGTATCTTTTCCCTTTTTCTCTCTGCTTCAAACTCACGTGTAAATGGAATGAAAAGAGAAAGGAAAGAAGCAGGCAGAAGGAAAACAGATGGCTCTCTATAATGCTTTTCATCCAGTTAGAATTATGTTTTGACAATAAGGTCCTACAGAAAAAAACTGGAACACATTTCCCCACATTTCACCCCACACCATCTTCTGCATAGATTAGACCTGTGTAATGAATCAATCTCCTGAAAAGAATTCCAGGAAGGTCATGGGGCAGCCTCTATGCTCTGTCTTGGTATACGCAGAGAGAGGGATCTGGCTGATCTGCTGATTAAAATAGTGCCGCATGCATCTGCTAAAAAATGTTCCCATGGTGACTCCAACAGACCTGCTCTCCTTCCTTCAGGCCTTCTCAGACGTCCCAGCAGAGACTCGCATTCCCCTTCCCCACCGCTCCGCTCCCAGTGACGTCATGCTGGGAGTACCCATTAAACATGCCCAGAACAGAGATGTATCTTCACGTGCTAAGGGTTCCCATTTCTCCCCGCAATGAAGAAACCTTAATTTCCCACAAGACTTCACCTGAATTTTAAAAATTATTTTTAAATCATACAGCATTACTCCCTCCTGAAGAAGTCCTTCTGTCTCCTAGCTTTTTCCTTTGCATGGCCCAAATGGATTTAGGGTTCAAGTCCTAGGCATCACTTGTTTCAATTTTTCCCTTTTCACTTGTGTTTTTACTCATAGTATCAATCATTCATTACTATTATTATATTTTTAAAATGTATTTAAAATTCTAATTATTTTTTCCGTTTATAAAAGTTATACAAAATACTTCTACTATAATTTTGGATTCTTTTGGCCACACCACTTGACATGTGGGATCTTAGATCCCTGACCAGGGATCGAACCCACACCCCCTGCAGTGGAAGCGCAGAGACTTAACCACAGGACTGCCAGGGAAGTCCCAGCATTTCTATTATACTTTTTGTGATTATAAAAATATCCTAAGTAAAGAAAATAAAATTTCTATTTTTCCAATAATGCCCGATTCAAAAACTGTTGGATGAACTTTCACTAAATATAGAGGGACTGTTTCAGATATTTAATTTAAAATATAGCCTATGGCATCCATGAAACTCAGCCTGGGGGGCCGTGGGTTGTCATCCTCCTAAGCAACTGGATGTGAAGTAAAAGAAGACCAACCACATCCTGTTGGTGGGGGGGTATTGCCCTACATAATACAAAGGTGAGGATAGCTTCAGACATGAGCCCCAAATCCAACGTCTTAGAGATCAATATTCTGGAGAGCTGGCTCAGGATCACCCTTTCATGGATGCTACACATAGTCTGCTTCAGAGTGAAATGTAGCAGGTATTGTTCAATTTGATGATGATTTGGAGTCTTCCTGAACTAGGTTGGTGGGCCAGCTGGTAAATATCAATAATAATAACAATAATAATAATGCATCTGTGGAGCGCTTGCTCTCTGTAAGGTTGGTAGTGGGCATTGACATGCGTTTAATCATTTAATCCTTACAACAAGCCTCTGAAGTAGGTGGTCTAATTTCTTTTTCAGGGATAAGGAAATGTACATTTCCAGAAGTTAAACTACTTGTTCCAGGAAAACGGCAGAGCAAGCATCGGAACCCAAGGCTAGCCTTAACCATGCTTATTTCTAGCAGCAAACTTGCAGGCTGTGTCCAGAGGGCTCTCATTACTACAACACTCTGTAGTAAAACACTGTTTTCTTAAAACCCTACAAGGCCTCCCAAACACTGTACCGACGGCTCAAGCCAGGAACCCTCGGTCACCAGGCCCTTTGGGGGTGCTTGCTGTTTACCTGATGCACCACATTGCTGGTCTCTTCTTTTCTTTTCTTTCTTTTTTTTTTTTTTTTACTTTTCTTATTATTAAATTTTATTTATTTTTTAATTGAATTTTATTTCTTTTATACAGCAGGTTCTTATTAGTTATCCACTTTATACCTATTATTGTATATATGTCAATCGCCCGCCTCTTATTTTCTGTTACCTGCCTCCGTCCCTTGCAGCTCAGGTCACACTACACTGTCTGGTGTTCTCACCTCCACCTCTCCACCTTCTGCCACGCTGCTCCTTGAGCCAAGTGGAGCTCCCACTCTGCTGCCAACTCTTCTCCCTCCTCACCCAGAGGCAAGCAGCACCCTGTCCTCCCTCCCGCCTGGGCTTTGCTCGGTGGAAACAAGGTGTATCTTTCTTACTTCTAAAAACCCTTTCTCCACCCTCTATGGACCACCCTCTGAAGCTGATGCTTCCCTTAAGGCTGCTCTGGCCATATGTGCTTAGTGAAAGTGATTATTATTAGTCCTTTGTACATATCTTCAGACTCTGGGGCTGCAAAGTTGGGTGCAGGTTGAACAAACATTTAATGTTTATGCTGGGTGTTATTCTACTATGTTCCGAGCATTTCTCTAGGTACTGAAGATAAAACAGTTAACAAAAGCATACAGAGGCCCTCCCCTCACAGAACTTACATTCTAGTGAATATCCCCTTTCCCTTTCTGTGTTTCTGCTTCCTTTTCTGGTGTATACTCCCATAGGATAGTTCCGGAGACAGGCTACCTGGGATCACATCCCAGCCTTTCTACTTACAGTCTGTGTGACCTTGGCCAAGTTAGTTAACCTCTCTGTGCCTCAGTTTCCTGTAAATTTGGGAAACATGAATAGCATTTCCCTCAAAGTTGTTATTAGAATTAAATAAGTTAATGTAGTTAATACATCTAAGGTATTTAGGATAGTGGCTGTGATATTGTAATTTATATATATTGGTCTCTGACCTCATTCTTGGCACAGAGCTACCAAAGCTCTGGGAACTTCCTTAGAGAGCAATAAAGATGTCTTTTGTTATGTTAATGATGTGACCTTTGGAAAACACCTGAGGGTGGGGGCTGGTTGCTAGGAGAATCAACTACGTGATTGGAGGGTTAACAATTTCAATCCCACCCCCTGACTTCCAGGGAGGGGAGAGGGGCTGGAGGTTGAATCAATTGCCAATAGCCAGTGATTTAATCAGTCATGCCTGTGTAAGAAGCCACTATAAAAACTCAAAAGGGCAGGGTTTGGAGAGCTTCTGAGACTGGGCAGAGTGGTGCTCCTGGAGAGGGCATGGAATTTCTGTGCCCTTTCCCCATACCTTGCCCTGTGCATCTCTTCTCTCTGGCTGTTCCTGAGTTATATCCTGTAATAATAAACCGGTGATCTGGTAAGTAAAATGTTTCTCTGAGTTCTGTGAGCTGCTCTAGTGAACTAACTGAACCTAAGAAGGAGTTCATTGGACCCTCTGATCTGTAGCTGGATGTCAGAAGCTTAGGTGACAACCTGAACTTGGGATTGGTGTCCAAAGTTGGGGCTGAGGGCGGGCAGTCTTTTAGGACTACTGAACCCTTAACTCATGGAATCCGACGCTGTCCCCAGTTAGTGTCAGAATTCAGTTGAACTGCAGGACACCAGCTGGTGTCCGATAATTGCTTGGTGGTTTGGAAAAACCCCCATACGTTGGAATTGGATGCAAAATCACAGTGGCAATTTATGTTAATTATTACTATTACTTTGTTTAGATAACAACACAACACGTGGTTGGCAGGGATCTTCCTTTGTAAGTGTTCTTAAGTCTCTTCGGCTTGGCTGTAAACTTCTTAAAGGGCCAAGTCTTCAGTCCTTTTGTGTTTGCCATACATGGTGTGGTGCTTTTCACAGCGTATACAATGAATAAATGCTCTTGACTGATAGGGCCAGTGGAGGAGGTGTCTGTTGTGTCATCAGAGTGTTTCTCAGCTCCCCCTCAGAGCAAAACTGCATTCACCTGATAAACTATTCTCATTCGCTTGTCTTCTCGAGGAAAGACAACTGTAGGCTCAATGCCTTCTATTGCTTGTGTAAAAAAAACAACAACTTGCTTTAATTTCTGAAGAAACAAGACCCAAGGTTATCATGTTAAAAACATCCTCTGCCTCAAAGAGAAATGACAAGACTCACCTTGATTTTTCAATGGTAAAGGCATAGTTTCCCTGAGTTTGCTTAAAAGGTTTTTCATTTCTCGCATGTCTCTGTAAAATTGATAAAAAGAAAAACTATCAGCTGTAAATTTTTGAAATGTAATCTCGAACCGTCTGTTCTGTGAGACAACTGAAGGACAAAGTCTGTGCCTAACTGTACCAGCTCGAGCTTCCAGTAGGCAAATATTGCATTTATTTTGCTTGTATAAGAAAAAAGAAAATCTGAGTTGGGTTGGCTCTGGAAGGAATAAGAATTACTCTGACAAACGTTTCCGCAGGGCATTCTGCTATAGGAGCCCTCATATCTGCCTTCAGTTGGACCTGGCTGAGATCAGAGAAGAGCCTCTGGTAATGAGGACAGTACTTCACGTTTCCAAGGGCAGGTGAAGGGCACGCAACTAGAACAACAGGAGAACCCTGGGCAAAGCTGAGGCTGGGTGATGATGTTCTCTTATCTGGTCCAAGGGCTGTCCTGCCTGTGTGGTTTCACTCCCTGTCGTCTCTCATTATCGTAATTGGAATTCACAGTAACACAGGTGTTAAGCATTCCCAAGGGTCAACACATTAAATTGGCTTGGAATGTTTTTAATGTGCAGCCCAGTTTGAGACCCACAGATTTCTTAGGGCAAAGTGATAGGGAGAAGCAAGGAAGCCCCCTCCCAGACCAGGTCTACTGTACCTACTTCTCCCAGTCACTCCCACCTCCTTTGACCAGAATCTGAACTTTTAGGCTGAACTGAAATAACTCCAACGCTGAGAGCTAGACACTCCTATTATTATTATCAGCCGTAGCTTGCTCTCTGACAAGCTTACAAGGCCTGGATAGAGATTCTGTGCGAGGTTTCTGAGAAGGAACATGGCTTTGCTGAAGGATTACACACTGACCATGGCACTCTGGCAGATACTCCTGGGAATAGAGCAAAGCATTTTCTACTTTATAATTAAGAGAAATCACTCATCATTTGTCTATAGCTCTACCAAACTGTGCCAAACAGCTTTATTGTTTGAATTGTTGGATTTCCAAGCTTAGACAAAATCCCAGTTTTATTAATAGCACGTAATTACCACATGCTTCAATTTTCTATAAACACAGAAATTTGGTTAATTAGCTTTAGAATTATATTACAATCTGAAAGTAGAACTACAATGGCTCTAAATGTCACTGTGTGATACATTTCTAAAAATAAAAAAATAGTGTTCATTATCTTGTCAATGACTCAACCCCACACACACAGAGTCCTCGATGGAATTGCCTAGTGTTCAGCTGCTTCGTGCTGGCTCTGGGGACATCAGTAGCAAAGGACAAGATATCAGTGTGAAGGCCAATAAACAAGGGGCTTGTCCCTCTGCCTCACAGAATGGAATTTTTAGCATCTAGATGCGTTTATGATTATATTATTGTTATTGCTTCCTTTTCCCAAATGAAATAGAATCACTGTAGAATCTCTTCTTCCCAGGAAAGAAACTCCCTCTCTAGCCATGAGCTACTGCTTGTTAAGACAAATGCATTAACTCACTTTGACCACTAAGGGGCCATCATCTACATCCTGGGAGAGTAAGAGAAGACAGCCCTTTGGAAAGCTGTCTGTGAACTGGACAGAACACTCAGCCCCTGACTGGCAACTGAATAGGCCATTCCATACACCTGAAATCTGAGAATCTAGTAGACATCTTTGCACAATTTTCAGTTCTTCTCCCTTAAACAAATGGAAATTTTGGGACCCATCCTGGTGGGTGAGCTGTGATGGGTATATAGATCCACCTTTCTTCCTTCCCAAGGAAGCACTCCATTTTCATCTCCATGGAGATGCAAGACTGATGGAGTGGGAAAAGCAGAGGCCTGGGAGCCCACATCTCCTGGAGGCTCTGCTATCATTCCACAGATGGATTTGGACCCCTTACCGTCTCTCATCTCAGTTTACTGAGAGCTCTGTTTCTGAATCAGAAAGAGAAAATCTCGACTCTCTCTAGCCCCTGAGTGTTAACTAGAGGAGGATTGGCAGTCTATTTAGGGTAACTTCCCACTTACCTTTCAGTGTTCTCAATGTCTGTGGAAACCTGCCAGGAATGTTGCTGAATATCTACAGGGGATGATGACGAGTCCTCTAGAGCAGGTGTTTCAGCACACTCCTCAATTTTGCAATCCAAACTCTTGGTTCCCCCTCCAGGCTCCTTTCCTAAGGGGGTTGGTGTTGGTAAAGAGAAGAGGATAAGAAATCATAAATGCAAATTCTATACCCAAGATATCACTGCAAACGTTGGCTATGCTTTGAGTCAAATGCTCCATTAACCCTAGAAACTTCTTTGAATACTAAAGTAATGTGTGTGTGTGTGTGTGTGTGTGTGTGTGTGTAGCATATTTTCACAACATTCTGGGAAAGCTATCTGAGGTCAATGCAACCTGAAGATCAAGATTAAAGTAAGGGCCCTGCCTTTGATGGACTATTGGTGCTTTGTAACCCATTCTTCGTGAGTTAGATCGGATCAGCTAGGAAGAGGAGATTCAGCCTGTGAAATTGTGCTGCTTTTTCGGTCCTCAGATGCAGGGGCAGGTAAAAGGGCCAGGAGCAGGTGACACCCAGCAGAAGAAATAGGAGCTCCTGCCATTCTCTCTGATTCTGACACTAGCCCTCTGGGCCTGTGAGAAGCAGCAGAGATTATGGACCTGCCTTCCATTTCCTTGGCTCTCCAACCTCCTTCAGTGTATCATTCTATAAGGAAAGAGCCCAGTCTCAAGATCCAGCCTCACTCTGCTGAGACCACAAAGTGCAATCAACTAAAGCACCATGTACTGGGTAGCCGTCCACAGTACTGAACTGCCAATGCACTAAGACTTGTATTTACTGGGACTGATCTCAAGGGAATAAATCAATACTTTCTGGAAACAAATCTCCGAATTGGTTAGGCCATAAATTCATATGAAATTAAATGGGAGTTATAGTCCGTGGCCCCGATATCCTCTGTTAATGTCTTTTATTCTGCCTTGAACTTCTGGGTATCTGCAAGGGTGTATCTTGCTATCATGGGAATGGCATACGAGGCCCAAGAACTGGGAGTTAATTTTTTATTTGTGTGTGTGTGTGTGTGTGTGTGTTTATGCTGTGCCGCATGGCTTGTGGGATCTCAGTTCCCTGACCAGGGATGGAACCTGGGGCCCCAGCAGTGAGAGCGCCGAGCTCTAACCACTGGACTGCCAGGGAATTCTCAAGAACTGGGTTTTATTTATTTACTTTCATTTTTTAAATATATCTTTATTGTCGTATAATTGCTTTACAATGTTGTGTTAGTTTCTGCTGTACAACAAAGTGAATCAGCTATAGGTATATATATATCCCCATATCCCCTCCCTCTTGAGCCTCCCTCCCACCCTCCCTATCTCACCCTTCTAGGTCATCACAAAGCATCGAGCTGATTTCCTTGTGCTATGCAGCAGCTTCCCACTAGCCATTTTACATTTGGTAGTGTATATATGTCAATGCTACTCTCTTACTTCATCCCAGCTTCCCCTCCCCACTCTGTGTCCTCAAGTCTGTTTTCCACATCTGCATTTTATTCCTGCCCTGCCACTAGGTTCATCAGTACTGTTGTTTTCGATTCCATATATGTGCATTAGCATATGGTATTTGTTTTTCTCTTTCTGACTTCACTCTGTATGACACATTCTAGGTCCGTCCACCTCATTACAAATAACTCAGTTTCGAAGAACTGGGTTTTAAACCTGGCTTTTTCAGTTGTTCATTAACTCACTTGTTCATTCACTCACAATATTTCCTACGTGTCAGCTAAGTATCGGGTACTGGGCTTGGTACTAGAGAGACAGAGGTGAAAGAAAGGATAGTCTTTGTCTCATGGAGCTTAAAGTGCTGGAGATAGGGAACGCGGGTTCGTGCCCTAGTTTGGGAAGACCCCACATGCCGCGGAGCGGCTGGGCCCGTGAGCCGTGGCTGCTGAGCCTGTGCGTCCGGAACCTGTGCTCCGCAACGGGAGAGGCCACAACAGTGAGAGGCCCGCGTACCGGAAAAAAAACAAAAAAACAAATAATTACAAAGCTGTTGTATAACATTATGTAGTCTGTATAAATGGTAGCTATATTGTTGCTTTCACTCTTTCAACCAGTTTTATTTGTATTATGTAGCTACATCTCCAGACTGGTTGTTAAGAAATCGTTACAGCCCGTATCATTGAACATTCATGAGATGGCAGCTCCACCTGGTTACCTTGTAGCTCAATTTCCCTAATCATGATATGATTGTTTTTGCATGTTTTTTTAAAAAAACAAAAACACTTATGAAAAGGAAGGCTCTTTATGGTAAAATCTAATGGGAAGCTTTTCCCTTGGATTCCTGATCTGAAGGCAACTAGCAAAAATCTCATCCCTGTCATTTCTAACCCATGTAGTAGCAACACAAGGAGAACGAGACAAGCAATTAACTGGTAATTAACTGTACAGCATTCATCAGCCTATAGTAGAAGTGGACCTCTGAATATTCAGCCAAAGCACAAACACAAGTTTACTGATGAAAACTTTTGATCCTTTTGTGTATACTTTATGCACATTGATCCTGGGTGATGGAATTGTTTTTTCCAATTTTATGGTATTGCTGTTGGGTAGAAATTAAGTACATAGCATATTACCATTAAGTACATAGCATATTACCATTTCCCAGTGGGAGGGCATTGACCTCTTAAAAGCACTTGCATTGAATCTCCTGGTAGAGTGCACACATGCAGTCCATTTGGCACCTACCTCTGAGCAGTCAGCCTTGGGATGTGAGTCTGAGCAAGAGTGGCTAGCACTTGAGAGAGGGACAAAAGGGTGGTGTCCCCCAAAACAGCCCTCTGCTTTTCAGAGGTCTAAAGGAGAGGGCCACCTGAAAGCACACATGGCTCCTGTTCTGCTCTTTTGGGTTTGAAATGCCATGGAGAATGGAGTATGGTTTGGATAGCAAATGGTAGATGAAGAAGATTCACACAAAGAAATTCTCTGCTTTATGGGCTCTGCTTGGCGTGGGGCCACTGTAGCCCCTACCCTGTGGTCTGGACTGTAGAGCCCAAAACTTTCATTCATGGGAACAGGGAGGACTCAAGATAGCGTGATGTTCCTTCTTGGAGTCCTCTATCTCCTTCATATGTACTCTTCTTATACACAAACACATATGTAAAGTCCAATCCACAATCACTCTGTGTACACTTACTGCCTATACTAATTCTACTTACATAAGACAAAAACATTCTAAAAAAAAGGTAACATAATTATTCATGTATTCCTGAAACATGCCTATGAGCTTGCAATGCCAAGTACACCCTCCTTTCCCTCATTTTCAGAGACTAGATATAACTCTGCTAATGCAGATGCACAAGAATGAAAAACTTGGATGCTGGACTTGCAGTTTGGTGCTTTCTGTCAGCTTACAAAATCTCTGCAGAATTTTGATTATATTACATCTTCTCTGGCTGGCACATCTTGAAAGACAAGAGATTGATAGGAATTGTAGGGGTTTTCAATTCCAGAACATATGTGGGGAGATCATAATTGCTCTCATTTACTGATAGCACTGACTTTACGCTGGGCATCCTCTCCCACTACAGTCCCTGTTTATTGCCTTAATAGAACACTTATCACTAATAGAAACTTATCTTATGTATTTGCTAACTGGTTTATTATTTGCTCACCCCAACCCCACTCTCATCTCCCATCTCCCAAACTGGATATGTAAAGTATGTAAGGCCAGGAACCTTATCTGTTTTCTTCAGTTCTGTAAGTCCAGTACCAAGGACGAAAGCTTACACATCAGATGATTTCAACAGATATACAGCATCAAAAAAAGTAATTATACTATATATGTTATACAGCTTTCTTTGCCACGTTACTATGGTTAGAGATACTTTCATGTTAATGCATTCTGATTTATTTTATGCTTTTGAATGGATGCACAGTATCCTCTAGTAAGGAATTTACATTGTAATTCTTCCCTTTCTCCAGAGTATGCCAGTATTTGTATGGGACAGATCCTTTAAAGCAGAAAACTTGGACAAAGTATATGTATTCACATTTTGTACCTTAATATATATTGCCAAATTGGCCTCTGAAAAGTCTATGCTAATTTACATTTTCCTTCTACCAGCTGTAAATGAGAGAATCTATTTCCCTACACCTTTGCCAGAACTTCATATTATCAATATTTAATTTTTGCTTATTTGATGAAGGAAAATAGAATCTCTCATTGAAGTTTCTTTTCACCTCTTTTATTACTACTGAGATTAAATTTATTTTTCATAAGTGAATTGGCTGCCTGTATTTCTTCTTTTCATTTTCTATTCATATCATTTGCCCATTTAAAAAATAGCGCTGTCTTCAGGACCAGATGGCTTCACAGGCGAATTCTATCAAACATTTAGAGAAGAGCTAACACCTATCCTTCTCAACTCTTCCAAAATATAGCAGAGGGAGGAACACTCCCAAACTCATTCTATGAGGCCACCATCACCCTGATACCATAACCAGACAAGGGTGTCACAAAGAAAGAAAACTACAGGCCGATATCGCTGATGAACATAGATGCAAACATCCTCAACAAAATACTAGCAAACAGAATCCAACAGCACATTAAAAGGATCATACACCATGATCAAGTGGGGTTTATTCCAGGAAGGCAAGGATTCTTCAATATACACAAATCAATCAATGTGATACACCATATTAAAAAACTGAAGAATAAAAACCATATGATCATCTCAATAGATGCAGAAAAAGCTTTTGACAAAATTCAACACCCATTTATGATAAAAAGTCCTGCAGAAAGTAGGCTTAGAGGGAACTTTCCTCAACATAATAAAGGCCATATATGACAAACCCACAGCCAACATCGTCCTCAATGGTGGAAAACTGAAACCATTTCCACTAAGATCAGGAACAAGACAAGGTGGTCCACTCTCACCACTATTATTCAACATAGTTTTGGAAGTTTTAGCCACACCAATCAGAGAAGAAAAAGAAAGAAAAGGAATCCAAATTGGAAAAGAAGAAGTAAAGCTGTCACTGCAGATGACATGATACTATACATAGAGAATCCTAAAGATGCTACCAGAAAACTACTAGAGCTAATCAATGAATTTGGTAAAGTAGCAGGATACAAAATTAATGGACAGAAATCTCTTGCATTCCTATACACTAATGATGAAAAATCTGAAAGTGAAATTAAGAAAACATTCCCATTTACCATTACAACAAAAAGAATAAAGTATCTAGGAATAAACCTAAGGAGACAAAAGACCTGTATGCAGAAAATTATAATACAGTGATGAAAGAAATTAAAGATGATACAAATGGAGAGTTATACCATGTTCTTGGATTGGAAGAATCAACATTGTGAAAATGACTCTACTACCCAAAGCAATCTACAGATTCAGTGCAATCCCTACAGATTCAATGCAATCCCTAGCAAAATACCACAGGCATTTTTCACAGGACTAGAACAAAAAATTTCATAATTTATATGGAAATGCAAAAGACCCCGAATAGCCAAAGCAATCTTTTTTTTTTTTTTTTTTTTTTTTGCTGTACGCGGGCCTCTCACTGTTGTGGCCTCTCCCATTGTGGAGCACAGGCTCCAGATGCGCAGGCTCAGCGGCCATGGCTTACGGGCCTAGCTGCTCCGTGGCATGTGGGATCTTCCCAGACCAGGGCATGAACCCGTGTCCTCTGCATCGGCAGGCGGACTCCCAACCACTGCGCCACCTGGGAAGCCCCAAAGCAATCGTGAGAAAGAAAAATGGAGCTGGAGGAATCAGGCTCCCTGACTTCAGACTATACTACAAAGGTACAGTAATCAAGACAGTATGGTACTGGCACAAAAACAGAAATATAGACCAACGGAGCAGGATAGAAAGCCCAGAGATAAACCCATGCACATATGGTCACCTTATCTTTGATAAAGGAGGCAAGAATATACAGGAATAAAGACAGCCTCTTCAATAAGTGGTGCTGGGAAAACTGGACAGCTACATGTAAAAGAATGAAATTAGAACACTCCCTAACACCATACGCAAAAATAAACTCAAAATGGATTAAAGACCTAAATGTAAGGCCAGACACTATCAAACTCTTAGAGGAAAACATAGGCAGAACACTCTATGACATAAATCACAGCAAGATCCTTTTTGATCCACCTCCTAGAGAAATGGAAATAAAAACAAAAATAAACAAATGGGACCTAATGAAACTTCAAAGCTTTTGCACAGCAAAAGAAACCATAAACAAGACCAAAAGACAACCCTCAGAATGGGAGAAAATATTTGCAAGTGAAGCAACTGACAAAGAATTAATCTCCAAAATTTACAAGCAGCTCATGCAGCTCAATATCAAAAAAGCAAACAACCCAATCCAAAAATGGGCAGAAGACCTAAATAGACATTTCTCCAAAGAAGATATACAGATTGCCATCAAACACATGAAAGAATGCTCAACATTATTAATCATTAGAGAAATGCAAATCAAAACTACAATGAGATATCATCTCACACCGGTCAGAATGGCCATCATCAAAAACTCTACAAACAATAAATGCTGGAGAGGGTGTGGAGAAAAGGGAACCCTCCTGCACTGTTGGTGGGAATGTAAATTGCTACAGCCACTATGAAGAACAGTATGGAGGTTCCTTAAAAAACTAAAAAGAGAACTACCATATGACCCAGCATTCCCACTACTGGGCATATACCCTGAGAAAACCATAATTCAAAAAGAGTCATGTACCAAAATGTTCATTGCAGCTCTATTTACAGTAGGCAGGAGATGGAAACAACCTAAGTGTCCATCAACAGATGAATGGATAAAGAAGATGTGGCACATATATATAATGGAATATTACTCAGACGTAAAAAGAAACGAAATTGAGTTATTGGGTAGTGAGGTGGATGAACCTAGAGTCTGTCATACAGACTGAAGTAACTCAGAAAGAGAAAAACAAATACCGTATGCTAACACATATATATATGGAATCTAAGAAAAAAAATGTCATGAGGAACCTAGGGGCAAGACGGGAATAAAGACACAGACCTACTAGAGAATGGACTTGAGGATATGGGGAGGGGGAAGGGTAAGCTGTGACAAAGTGAGAGAGTGGCATGGACATATATACACTACCAAACGTAAAATAGATAGCTAGTGGGAAGCAGCCGCATAGCACAGGGAGATCAGCTCGGTGCTTTGTGACCACCTAGAGGGGTGGGATAGGAAGGGTGGGAGGGAGGGAGATGCAAGAGGGAAGAGCTATGGGAACATATGTATATGTATAACTGATATACTTTGTTATAAAGCAGAAACTGACACACCATTGTAAAGCAATTATACTCTAATAAAGATGGTAAAAAAAAAATAGGGCTGTCTTGTTGATTTGTAAGAATTCTCTCTATGTAATAGATACTGATAATTTCCACTGTAGGTGAAACTATAAATTACTACCATCTGAGATTTAGAACTTTATTGAAGGATGACTCATTGATTATTTTTTCAGTACTGTCTAGGTTTAATGGTTTATTAAAAGATTTTACTCTTCTTGAGTTAAATTTGATAACTCATTTGTCCTAGGAAAATTTTCACTAAATACATTTTTAATAGTTTGGTTTTCTGTTGTAACTGTTTCATATCTCTAATGCTGTGTATTTATGGCTTACAATTTCTTTGTATTCCACTGTTTCTTGGATTCCATATCTTCCTGTTTCTTTGATTCATTCTCATTTTGCTGGAACATATCTTTGACATTATTTCAGAGGAGATCTCTGATACAAAATTTCTTATTCTTTATATTACTGAAAATACTTTTTCTTCTCTCTCTCTCTCTTGCTGTATGCACACTTAAATTCTAATTGGCTGGATATAAAAATCTATGTTCTAACTAAGTTTCTCTCACAACTTGGATGATATTGTTCCCTTTCTTCTATCTCTACCCAAGGATGCTATGAATGTAGCCTGTTTATGGCCCTCTGAAAATTTTTTATCTTTAAACATTTTGAGTTATGAAATGGTTCCTAAATATGTCTAGCTATGGGTGTTTTATATATTACTCCATTTTTTGGCATTTGATTGGCATTTGCAATCTACTTTCACCAATTTTTTATTTTGAAAATTTTCAAACCTATAGCAAACTTGAAAGAATAATACAATGAACATCCAAATATTCTAGTTTAACCAATTTTTAATATTTAGCCATATTCTTCTTTTATCTCTCTCATTCTCTGTGGGTGTGTGTATATACACATATATATATGTTTCATATATGTGGATTATGTGTAGAACGTGTATATGTACAAATGTATAATATATATATATATAATTTTTTGTTGAATCATTTAAGAGTTGCAGACATTAATGTTACTTTATCCCAAATACTTCAACATATAACTCCTAAAGAACAAAAATGTTTTTCTACATAACCTTAAAACAATTAGCACATGAAAAACTTTATTTAATTTTGATTTAAATGTTTCAATTCAATTTGATACAATGCTATTATTTTATATATATATATATTCTATATTCAAATTTCCCCATTTGTTCCAATAATGTCCTTTATAGCTTTTTTTTTTTACATTGAAGGATTCAAATAAGGATTATGTACCACATCTAATTGTCATGTTTCTTTATTCTCTTTTAATCTAGAATAGCATCCTTGTCTTTTTTCATTTTTCATGACATTGATATTTTTGAATAAAGAGTCTGGGACAGTTGTTTTAAAGAATGTCTTTAAATTTGGATTTGTCTGATTGTTTCCACAAGTCTAGGTTCAGAGTAAACATTTTTGGCAAGAATATTATAGAAGTGATATTGTGTCCTTTTTAGTGCATTGCATTAGAAAGCGTATGTGTTTGTCCCATTATTAATGATGTTAGTTAAGTATTGATTACTTGGTTAAGGTGATTTCTTCCAGCTTTTACCATGGTAGAGGACTCTTTTTCCCTTTGTAAATATTAAGTAATCTATGGAGTGATTTATTAAGATGTTATAGCCTTTTCAATATAAATATTTCTTTAGGTTTGCAAAAAGTTTTTCTATTTTTCTTAATTATCTATTTCTCTCTGTTTTCCCTATTCTTTCAGAATCCTATTTCATGTTAGAGTCTCTGGATCTTAATTAGCCCTATATTCTATATTCACTGTGGGGGGCTGAGCTCTGGGAGAATACCTAGACTTGACTTTTCAGGTCCCTATTTTAGGCTCTCAGTATTTCCATTATAATAATTGTTAAGAACTGTGAAGGGTCTGAGATTTCCCTCTACCTGTGAATTAACTTGTCACAATCTCATGGATCCTGGAAAGAGACACGAGACTCTGGGTTAGAGACAAAGAAAATTTAGCACTCACAAAATTGTAGTAGAGTATCAGCATTTGTGTTTATTTCTTGAGTTTTAATTCCCACAGGGAGACACAAGAAGAGCCAGATCATTATACCTCCACACACACACAGGAACCTTAATCTCAGGAACCCTGAGATTAAGGATCTGAAGTCTTCTATAAGCATGTCTGCCCTTTGCGCTAGAGGGAAACGTTTTCATTATGCTGAATCAATCGTAAGCATGCCTTGCTCTGGAGGGGAGGCACTGTCTCTGTTTTTCAAGAACATTTACTAAATAAACATCCTTGAAAAGATAGTGTGAAACAAACGGCAGTCAGTGCCTCACTTTGCAAGAAAAACTCTGTTCCCTGAAATGCAAGAGCCTGAAGGAGAATGATCTCCCAACACTAATTAACCCATCTATTAAAATTTTATTTGATGGAAAACACTTTCATTTCCAACAAATCCCGTTGCTTCCTTTCTGTTACAGTTACTGCTTTTGAGGTATGACAGACCTAAAATAAATCTGTTGATTACGTTTATATTTTAAATTCTTCATCTGTTTCTACTTTAAAATTTGTTCATCAAGTATTAGTTGTTTGCGTGTTGCCATTTGGTACCTCCCTTTCAGGGTGTTGATTTTTCTTAAAAATCTGCTAATCCCTGGATGTCTGTTTAGCTTTGTCCTTGAGGATCTCTCTTTGCCCATCATTCTGATGAGTATCCTCCTTCTGGTGATTGGAAAAGGGGCAGGATGTGTGGCTGGACAAGGTATCTCTAAAGCTTGTCTTCAGGGTGCTTCTCATCTCCGTTGATAAGTTTACCTGGGCACACAGCCTATTTTTTGGGTCCCGTGTTTGCTTTGAGTTTCCTGTTTACAACTCCTACTCCAAAAAGATATGTGGAACAATTTAGCCTGGGAAAAAACACTGGAGTCATGTGCTCACTTTCTTCTTCCTCTGCAGCAGTCCTTATGGAGGATTCGAGTTACTTCACCCTCTGTTCTGCTTTGCTGCCTGGTCCTGACACTCACAGCAGGTGTCCTCCTGGGGTAAGCAATGATGGTCTTGGTTACTCAGTGTGGGGCAGCCCAGCTTTTCCTGAATGCAATTTCAAACATTTATTTCCCTGACAACAGCTCCAGAAATCCTTCCTGTGATTTGTATTTGTTGACTCCTACTTTGAAGTATGTCTGGAATTGATTTTATTTTTGTCGTATTTTTCTCCTGCATGAATTTCTTTTGTTTCTTGAGTTTCTTATTGGTTGTGGCTTCATTTCTTCATTTATATCTACCAATCCAATCCCTGTTGCTTTCTAGCTTTGAGAAATTCCTCAATTTCTGGTTTGTTGAAATCATACTTCCTTGTTTTTCAGGGCCATGGGAGACTGTTTTGTGTCTGCCGACCTCTATTTTTTTTTTTCCTCTTACAATTAGTAGGGCCCATTTGACAGAGTTATGGCAAATGGATTCTGAGTAAGAGTGATGTATGCCTCTTCCAGATTGGCTTCTAAAAATCCTCCCATGGGAACATCCATGCTTTCTTTTCTCCCCTGACAATTGGATGGATTTGGGGAATGGAAAGAATAAAAGGGCCCACCCCACCCTAGCTCTGGCATTGGACTATGACAATGGTGAATAATGAACTCTCATTGTTCTAATCCATTGAGATTTGATGATGTTTCATGCAGCTGTTACCCTACCCTGACAAATATAAGAACGAATATGGATTTATTCTTTTCATTATATCTTTTGCTGTTATTTCGATGGGTTTTTAGTAGGAGGGGAAATATACGTATGAGTTCAGTCCAACATCTCTGGACAAGCTTCTTTTTCTCCAATTATACTCCCTCTAATTTAACAACAGATGCAGAATGAAAGCAAATTCCTTTGCTTATTCAATAATTATTAATTGAAACTTTATCTGCTCCAGGCACTGTACTAAATGCCGGAGATACAATGGTGAACACACTCAAGGTGATCAACTCTGGAGAGGACAACAGACAACAAATCAGTTGTCTACCCCTCAATGTAACACGTGCCTGGGGGACACATTGCATGGGCATAGGCCCTGCCTTGGAGAGCCAGGAAAAGCTTTCTGCAGGAAAGTCCCATCTAAGTTACAAACCAAAGAAAGCATAGGGTAGACCAGGTGAAAGGGATCGTTGTGGAGTGGGGCAGGGTGGACAATATGTTTCAGGCAGAGGGAGCAACTGGAAAGAACTTCTAAGTTCAAGTTCCTTGAAGTAGTTCAAGATGCCGAGGCAGTTGAGATGGGGTTGCTGGTGAGAGATGAGGCTGGAGAGGCTAGCAGGGCTGTTCCATAGATGTTCTTCTGAGCCACATTAAAAAGTTGGCAGGGGAGCGCCTCACAAACCTGAATGTTGGCCTATCTGAGTTCTGCATCCCCAGCTTCCCCCGTTTGACCAGTTATCCTTAGAAGGAGCACCTGTTTCTAACATCAGGTGGGCTGTCTGCTCTGCTCTCAGGAAAGGGTCAAGCTGCTTCTAGAGGGTAACTTCAAGTCAAAGTTTTACTTTGCCCAAGAGTGACTATGCATTTAAAATCATTTTTTATTATGAAATGAAAAACTCTGTCCCCTGAAACATCAATTTCAGGCCTCAGTGAACAAATATTTTCTTGGGGAGGGGATGGAGGGGGAGGGGAGAAGGGGAGCCTTTAGAGCACCTTAAAATGTCACTAAGCTGGCTTCACTACTGTTGAGAACCAGGATGTCAAAAAGTTGGCCACTTTCCTCAGGGCCTCGCAAAGCTTTTGGCCTTCAGCTCCTTTGGGATTTCCATGTATTTTTAGCCTGTTTATGGATAATATAATAGGCATGTTTGAGGAAAAGTTAAGGGAAACCACACATGAAGCACATACCAGTTTGGAAGGCTAGTTATTCTTATATTTGTGAGAAATGGTCAGTTGTTTAGGTGGAAAAAAACCACATGTGATTGTGGGGCAGCCTCAAGAGTCCCAGAAGACTGGGCTGGGGTCCTTTATTTAGAGTGGAGGCCCCTTTATCACACTCCACTCTGGAGACCTCTTTCCTCCTCTTGATCTCATTTCTCCCATCCTCTTTCTTTTCTATTCATATTTTCCTCTCTCCATTTCCCCTTCTCCTCTCCACTCCTTTCTTGCCTGCCTGTCTTCAGCCTATCGTGACAGTAGGAAGCATTGCCATAGTGTCTCCTTGGAGGCCCTGAGTTTGGACTGCGATGTCCAGCAGAGTCAATTTTATCCATTTGTGTACATTTCCCTAGGAATCAAAACAAAACAAACTAATCTTCTCTGAGCTAATATTCTGTCACTGCACTATCATTTCCTTGATGGCAGGGGCAAATTTCCTATGTCCTTTGTGCTCTTGACACATTATCTGCTATGATACTATACACAGGGAAGCCTCTCGGGACAGTTTTCATACTGACTGTGAACAACTAAATGAACACAGTTTACATGGATGCGTGGAAGCTTATCCACATGGTTACTCTCACTCTCATGCATTTTCATAACGGGTAGGAGATTTATAACTCCATCCAGTGTGAAAAGGACTGGGGAAATGTAAGCTGTTTGTTAAGTAATCCACTTTTGCTCTTGCATTTCCAAAAAGCATGTAATTTAAATAGAAATAAGTTATATTAGTTCAGTTAGTTGTTTGCCTATATTAAAAAATAGTTTCAAAGGCTTTTCTACACTGTGGTAAGAAGATATTCATAGTGCCATAAACACATAGTGGAAAATAATACTTATACCATAAACAGAAATCCATTCTTGCCCATACACTGGGAAATAAACATTTTCCGATACAGAGCTATTTCCCTCCCCCGCCCTGTGTCCTTCTCTGTGCTCCTTGTGACACTGTAGTCCTATCATTGACCCCAGAGTAGTAGTCATCTTGGTGGTTCCATTAGCTGAGTGAGGAAGCAGAATCACAGGGCACCGGAGAAGAGCAGACAATGGAAACACATTTGAGGGAGGTCCCTGTGAGGCTTTCACTTCTCCATTTCCAACCCCTAAGGTAGAGCAGAACAATGTGCAGACGGTATTGACTGTGTAGTTAATTAATTTCAACTTTCCTTTAATGGGTATCATGGCTAAATCATGCTCCCTTTGGATCACAGCAAATATCTTATAAATCATTAAATGATCTACGCAGTTAACTTTCCCTCTCATCTTAAAAGTAACTCTCTGAACTTATTTTGGTAAGAAATTAAATATACAATAAATTTTAGCCATTAAACATGGTATTTTGGAATACGTGCACCAATCATTGTCAGATGTGTGGATAAAATTCAGCCCATGGTGCTAGTATCTTTCATTTCCCGATTTGATATGTTCTCTTGCCTTTCTCCAACGTGGCTTAGTGGGAAATGGTCTGTAGAACACAATATTTGGTAGGACACAATATTTATACATGTCAAATGGAAGCTTGGGTCCTTTGCATTAGATACCAATGTTCATGAAGTTGTGTCCTTCTTGTCATTAAATCTCAGATTAAGTCCTACCTCCTCAGAGAGCTTTGACCATCCCTTCTAAAGTAGCCACCCAGTCATGGTCACTTTCTATTACATTACCTATTCTAATTATTGACATTGTAATTTTAGTGTTTGGGAGTTTTAGAAATTTCCCCCCCAAATTTTAGAAATTCCCGTGAATATTTCTCTTCACGAGACTATATACTCCATAAGAACAGGGATCTCTTCAGCCCTGATCGTTTCAGTCTCCCAGTACCTTCCACAGGTGCTCAACAAATATTTGTTCAAAGAACAAATGCATGTTTCCACTCATAAGTTGAATCATAATCTATTTTAAGATTTATTCTGCTTCATTTCTTCAAACCTAATGTTCTATTTTAGTATCAATTGCCTCATTACGTTGGAAAATAAGGCTTTACTTGTGGTTTTATTCTATTTCCGTCTCTGTGTTGCTTGTTTCTTTTATTGGTGGGTCATTTTCTTTACATTTCTTAATAGGAGGCTGAATACCCTGGAGTCTTTACTGCTCATATTCTATTCTTTGTCTTAAGTTTATCCTGTATTTTGCTGGACGGTTGGCGGTTCATTAATTTCTTATGAGAGCATCTTGAGCTCTCAACTCCCACTAGAGTTTGACATTTCTCTCTTCTTTCCCCTTTTGTGACTACATTTCCTCCACATTTTTTCTCTCTTTATATATACTGGTGGCACATTGCAGGGGAAGAACCCATCTTATCTTAGGGGGAGGAAGGGATAATGGTATACCTCAAAGGACCTGGAGACAATCTGGCTGTAAGTGATGGCAGAAGAGTGGAGCAGAGTCAGAGAAGACCCTTGAGAGAGCAAGGAGAGATGAAAATAAAGATGAAGGAGCAAGTTCACATGTGAAGGGGGGCTGCACTGGAGTGCTCTCTCTTCTCTGCTGCTTTCAGAATGGGAAGGTTGTCAAAACTGACTGACTGCGGGGAGAATGGGAGAGAGGAAAGCTGTGGTCAAAACGGCAGGATCATCAATTCTCTTAGAAGTCTGGCTTCACTTTCTGCCAATAGAGTGAATGAAACCCGTGGTCGCATTTTATCTGGTGTCAGGAAACAGGCAATAATGGTCAATATGATACATGGATTCAGTTGTGGGGAAAGACTTCCTACCTACTAACTGTGAAGAAGTGAGAGAAACTATTTTTCACTATAAACATAGAAATTAGACTTTGTCAAGTAATGGCCCAAGCTAAAACTTTAAGTGTTAAAATATGAGATTACACAATGCCTGAAATTATTCCCATCTGTCATCTTCTCCACAGTTTTTCAGAACCACACTCTGCATGGTATAATCCAATAGCCTTTATTAAATGTGGGTTTTTATCTTATATTACCATAATTTACTTTAACTTTCTTGGCCATGAAATAAGACAATCATCTTAGTACTGTTTGTCTTCATTTTTTTGGCAATAGCATGATCTTATAAAGTATAAAAGATTTCCAAGTAGATTGTACCAATCAGACTTATGAGACAGCAAAAATTCAGAAACATGGTGCATGCAAAAGTCATGAAGGTCCACTGAAGATGTTGTTAAGGACAAAGGATATTTATAATTTGCTTAATTGGGAGAGAAGGACAATCTTCATTATTAAATTCAAGCTTTCTGCAGAAAATGAGATTTAAAGTGATTTGAGGCTTATTTTTCCCAGAAACAAACCATACTCCTTGCCCCTGCGGTAACCTTGTGTGACCTTTTTCTTCAAAGAGTAAACACATGACTACTCAATACAATAGTAAAACTAAATGTGATATCCAATACTTTCTGGACTTATGGTGGCAGTCAGGGAGGTAATTAGAAATAAAAATAAATTAAGGGGCTTCCCGGGTGGCGCAGTGGTTAAGAATCTGCCTGCCAATGCAGGGGACACAAGTTGAAGCCCTGGTTTGGGAAGATCCCACATGCCACGGAGCAAGTAAGCCCATGCACCACAACTACTGAGCCTGCGGGCTCTAGAGGCTGCGTGCCACAACTATTGAGCCCGTGAGCCACAACTACTGAAGCCCATGAGCCTAGAGCCCGTGCTCCACAACAAGAGAAGCCACTGCAATGAGAAGCCTGTGCACCATAACGAAGAGTAGTGCCCGCTCGCTGCATCTAGAGAAAGCCCACATGCAGCAGTGAAGACCCAACGCAGCCAAAAATAAATAAATAAATTAAAAAAGTAAAAGTACAGAGAATTGGAAAACAATTTGGCTTCAGAATCTAATCACAACAAAAAATTGACCAGAGACTCTCATATAGAGCCCAAATAATGACTCAATTACAATTCCTGTTTTTCCTTGATAGAAGACAAAGAGTAAAGAAGAATTGGCCAAGCTGTAATAAGAAATTAGGATGGAGAAAAAATTAGCTAACCTAAAAGTTATCAAAATACGAATTTTTACCATAGCATTAAAAGAAACATACCAGAAAGAGATTCTAAGCAGAAAGAGATTTCGAGTGTTATAGACTAGAATGGGAATCACCATTCCCCTAAGACTCTGAGGACTAAACGCATCCCTCAGTATCTGTATGTGTGTAGGGGAGAATGGGGGGTTGGTTCTAGGACTTGCCGTGGACACCAAAATCCATGGCTCAAGTCCCATAGTTGGCCCTCTGTATCCGTGATTCCATATCTGTGGATTCAAACAGCCATAGATTAATCGTAAGCATAGTACGTGATCTGCGATTGGTTGAATCTGTGAGGGTCAACTCTATTTGATTTCTTGAAGGGACTGAGTGAGCTCATCTAGACAGGACCCCTTCCAGCCCAAGGCCACACTAGAGATACCACTGTTTGGATAAAGAGTATATTATCTGGCATCTTAATTCTTGGTAGACAGACTTCTGTCTAGTAGTGATAAAGAATAAAGCATACAACAAAGTTGAAAGTATGTACTTAGGTGAGTAAGAATAGCCAGGTAAGGGCTTGAAATTTTCCATTTTTATACATATGATGGGGTGATTTCCTTTTGTTTCAAAGGTAGCAAAACAGTTATCCATCTTCACTGTGTTTCAGAGTCACCTGGAGTGCCCCCAGATTCTGATTCAGTGGGTCCTGGACAGGATTCTTGAGTCTCCATGTTTATCCAGCACCCTGGATAATTTTGAAGCGCATTTTCTAAGGATTTGCACTTTAAGTAGTAATGATTTTAGAAGAATCAAATAGAAATCCATCTGGAGACTTAATTACAATGGGGAGAAATCAAAGATTCCATCAGGTATATTCTTTTTAGAGTCATACTTAGAGTGTTAGGTGCTAGAGCAGGGAGCAGAGGTTTATTATTTTTAAAGGAAGAGGCACGGAAGGACAGGGATCAGAGACGGATAGTGAAGATAGGAGGCAGTGCAGACCACATGAGCTGGTCAGTTAAGAGATGATATGTTTTTTATTTGTGTGGTCAAGACCAAATACGATAAGGAAGAACCTGGATGAGGGAATCCCTGTTACTTTTTAGCAGAGAGCTAGCAGAGAAGGGTCTTCCTTTCAAAAGTCATTTGTGAAAAGACAGAAAGTAGGAGTGGATGGCAGGGAGACCAGGTGAAAAACCAAGGAGTTAGAGTGAGACAGGGAGTGGGGGTCACATGGTGTTACGGACAATCATCAGGGGAGATTTCAGGGGCAACACGGGCATGAAATACTGCAAGCACAGCCAATGCAGACCTGGGGGAAAAAATGACCCATACCCAGTCTAGTCAACCATGATTAGAAAGAATGCAAATACTACTCTGTGTGTGTGTTCATATGTGAATGCGTGTGTGTGTGTGGGGGGGTTGATGGTGGCAGTGTATGAGAACAGAGAGGACAAACAAAGACATTGGGCCAGTGACAACTGTTTGGGTCATCAGTGTGTCTGAGTATTCAATTTTCTGATCAGGACTCCTGAGTGTCAAGGGGATAATCTCTCCAAACATGAAGTAAAGGTGGAAACCCATGAAAATTCAGCCTTTAGAAGGAAAAAAAAAGATAATATTCATGTATCGAGAAAATAATCTCTCTTTGGAGCAGCGTAGCATAATTTTAGTTCTGACTTGTGCATACATGTGTATGCAAGATTTGATTTTTACAGGTACTTTATCATGTCATCTAGTTCCTCTCAAATTGCATGCTCATTTGATTTCATATCTCTTCTTTAGCTGCTTCTTCACCTGAAAGGTCTTTCTTTTTCCTTCACTGTCTGAACCCTATCCTCACAACCTAGCTCAAGTCCCACGCTTTCTAAAAGATTTTCCCTGATTATTACAGTTTACTGACCTTTTCTATCTCTGAATTTAAATCATAGACAAAGGTTACCTTCTGTGCATCCCTCTATTTCTTGATCTCAAGCACAAAATGTTTGCATTCAGGAGGCTCCCAAAAATTATTGTTCAATGAATTAGCAAAGAAAATATAGATTGAATCCTCCAGTGACAGAAACTTTTGGCTTCCTCCCCAGCATCCATTCCATTCCATTCCACCCTGTCCCTTTATGCAGTAGCCACTGGTTGGGTGGGGTTGACTCATCTCCTAGCTCCAGGAATGGGCCTTGATTGCCTAAACCAATCAGTTTAATTCCATCCCCTTGGCTACCGTGATTGGTTCAAGTGTAGACATGTGGTCTGACCTGGTCCAGTTGGAACGAAGCTCAGGACATTTGCTAGTCTATAAGGGGAGAAATTCTCTCTGTATGCATATGTGATGACTGAAACTGTTGGAATCAGTTTGCAAATGTGTGGGAAGGGCAGCTTGAGGGTAAAGTCAACTCCCCCCACCAGAAGGCAGAACATCACTCAGAATGGGAGTCAGAAGTCTGATCAAGCCATGCTGAAGCCACTGCTGCCTCTAGAGGTTTAATTCATTTAAGCCAATGTAGTCTCTTTATAGCTTAAACCAGGGAATGAGATTTTGTTTGTTGAGTTCCTCCTATTTTTAAATCTTTGGGACACAACTTATAATTTGTCGTCCTGCAACCAAATACATTTAGGGAAGTAGCAGCAATCTTGGATAGCATTTTCTGCCCTAGTAAGATCATTATATAATTTGGCTGCCCATGCTGATTCTAGCCAAAATCATGTTCACAAGTGGTAAAATAATAAATTTGAGAATTGTTTCTACCACAATTTCTATTCAAGATGGTCAATGTTCTTATGTACTTTGATAGTACTGATATAGACTTCTTTTATTCATTTATATCAAACATTTCCTGAACATTTATATCCATTCCAATTGTGTGTAGATAGACAAATGGTACATATAGGCCTTTGCAAAAGATGAGGTTTTGTTTAACATTTCTCAGTGTTTATGACAATATATTAAATGAAGATACCTTTTCGATGAAATTGAAGAGACCCCAGCAGACATATGGATTTTAGCATCTCTGTTGTGTACATTTCTAAGCAGCATTGCAGCTGAATGTAGAGCCGACAGATTTCTGGATGGATCTCACCACCTTCTGGGCTGCAACAGAATGAAAGAGAAAAGCTGTGAACATTCTCAAGATTTCACTCATCAGCCATTTGTCTCAGCTCTGAGAGGGGAAAATGCCCACTAAAGATTTCTAAAGCCTTGGGTCTAAAATATAGGACTTCTTGCTTTCAAACCAATAACCAAGGTCACAGTTCTTACATAAGTGTCTTTCTGAATAACAGCTCTTAATATTTTTCCCCTTCAGCAGCAGATTTCTGCTAGGAGCTTAAAATCATAAATGTTTTAAGTAATTGAAAATATCAGACATTTTCAATTTAACTGTTGGAACAAACTCCCAAAATATATTTAAACCATAAGACTATCCTAGCTTGCAAGAAGAGATTAAAAACTCTTATTTTTAGAGAAACTAATGAAGAGCTATTCAGTTACCAGTTAGAAGATAGCTCTTTAGTATTAAGGCCCTAGCATAATATGGTTAGAGAGCCAAGATACAAATTATTTTTATCAGTCTTTTGTCTCAGTCTAAAGGACATCCTTTATTGTTTGCTATGGTTAATTTTTCAAAGGCTAAGTGTTTTTAGTGAAAAAATGAAAAATTTATGAAAAAAGAAAAGTAATAAAATTCTAATAATTTGGCTTAACAATCTAAGCCTAAATAAATACTGAATTTATGCTCTAAAATTTATTATAAAGTACTTGAGCCTTTCTCTATTAACTGTGGTAAAGCAAACAAATGTGAATATGATAAAACATGGAGTGATCACTTTTTAAGAGGAGAGGAATTAGTTGTTGATAGAACACTACTTTATATGCAGGTAAAATAGCATGTATTGAATAAAGCGAACTAAACAAAAGGGATACAATTTAGAGATAGATTAGAAATGAAAGAAGTCTAAAAGGGAACTCTGTCAAATGTCCTAATGTGTTATCTTTATTTTTATCTCCATTCATTTAAAATGCAATGAAATCTGACTAAACAATGCAGCATCTGGATTTGATTCTTTTGTAAAGTGGTCAGTGGCATAATGTCAGGCGCTATTATCAGAAAAAAGATGGTGGCTTCATTTTTATTTAAGTTCTGGAATCACACTATAAAGAATTTGTATTTACATAGCACTTTACAATGATAAGTTTACATTTTGAATACTTATTTAGTAGATGAGCCAGCATTATTCAACAATATGGCTTATATAACACAGGAAAATGCAGAATTCTTTGCCTGAGTATGAATGATGCCTGCAAAGTTATCCTATGTCTTTCCTGTGTCAGAACAAAGGACCTCAAAAGAGCTTATATGCAAAATTTGGCTTTATCTGAAAAATAAGAGCCTATATTACTTTCTCATCTGTGTCTCATGGGTCCAGCCCTAGGCCAACACTGGAATCAAGTATATCTTTGGCGGAAGTCCCAGATTTTCTTGAAGAGCTTCTTCCCCCAGGTGCTTTCCACCCTCAAGCTATCCTCCTGCTCGCTGGAGTTCTCCCCCATCCCTCTGCCACACACACACAACGCCTCATTATTTCATATCATCTTCAGCCTTTCAAAATGTCTCTGCGTCTGTCCCTTCCCCTCTCCTCATGGCCCTGCCAGACTCTGAAGGAATAATGGGCATCAGTGGTTCACATAATAAAAAGTGATCCTGGTATATTACTTGCTAACATTGATTTTGATAGAAAAAACTGAAGGTAATGTCCCAAAGACAGGCTAGAGGGAAAATATTTTAAAGCAGGCAGGTCTTTTCCGTGCTGCGTCATCATTTCCATCATAGCTGCTTATTTTCACCTAGGCATAACATTGGCCCTAGTGGCTCATATGCAGGTTAAAAAAAAAACTATAAAGAGTCTGTGGTATGTATTGTACATTTGATGAATGGGGCAATTAGCCAGTACAGTATCGTTCCAAACCATGGAGTATTCTTATTTTCAGAAGTACAAAATATGTGTTTTGTGGCCTAATTCCAAAAATATGCAAACTTCATATATATATATGACATTTTATGTAATTTAAACAAATGATTACTGTATTAACAAATCTTTAGAGCCAATATATTATTTTACAGCTGGACTGTGAGAGACAAAGCAATGTATTAAGTGCTTTTGAAAAAAAGGCATGTCAGAACAGAGATTAAAATGCCTAACTCCTATCATTTCCTTGGGTGCCAGCTTCTTAATGCCTCTGTAACCAACGGAGATTCTCTAAACTGTGGAACCATTTTGCCCTTCTTACATGTTATGGGAGGAAACTGAATGGATGCTTCCAAATCAGCCTAACAAAAATTAATTGATGCTAAAGTTGCATTATAAATTTTCTGGTTAAAAAATTCTTACATATGCTCATATATTATCCTTTAACATCTTGGAAAATTGAAGTATAGAGAAAGAAAGAAACTAGTCAAACAGCAACGGGCAAGTTATCTTTTGTGTTAGCGTTTCCCAATGCCTTGACTAGGCTACATTAGCCTCAGGTCTTGTACAATTTATTTCTCCCACTTTAAGAGCTCTAAGCTGTATTACTGCTACTGATTTCTAAAAGTTCATTAAAAGAAAAATTGCTGAATGGGTTATAATACGTCTAATATGATCAGTGGGCTGAAATACATTTTTGAGAAGAATTAAGAGCATTTAGGTTATTTTTGTAACAAGTGAGCAAGAGTCAGAGCCTGGAGAATGGAGGAAAAGTCAAGAAAACAACAACGTGGAAACTTGAAACTTCCTAGGGATAAGTTATAAGGCCTAGGGGAGATTTCACATTGAAACAAAATTAGGCCTACATACTTACTCCAGGAACGGAAGCAACTTAACTTAGAGGTAACTTTACCATGTGTGACTGATGCTTAGTCTAAAATGATTTACTCTTATTAATCCAGTTGAGGTCTATGAGAGTCACCCTGAGGTGATGCTCATTTAATTCAGTGAAAGAAATTTCATAAGTTAGTGACTTAGGTGTGATTATTTATTTATTTTTCTATTAAGCAGAAGTCAGGAACTAACCTGATCATTTTGATTAATTTGAAAGCCTAAATATTAATAGAAAAACACCTTAAAAATTAACTTCGACAATATTTCAGTGATTTAGAGCTCAAGTTGAATCCAAAAACATTTAAAATAACTGCCAAGTTATGAATCTTTCAATCAACTCTTTAAGGATGAGAAACAGGATTTAATGTCTTAATATTAGGACTTAAGAGACCTTCACTGGTGTAGTAATAGGGGGACAAGAACACAGACATTGCCTAAGTCACCCCTTGATAATGGAAATGCTCTCTAATGTGAATATTCTTTTTTTTTTTAATTCTTTTTTTTTTTTTTTTTTTCGGTATGCGGGTTTCTCACTGTTGTGGCATCTCCCGTTGTGGAGCACAGGCTCCGGACGCGCAGGCTCAGCGTCCATGGCTCACGGGCCCAGCCGCTCTGCGGCGCGTGGGATCTTCCCGGACCGGGGCACGAAACCATGTCCCCTGCATCGGCAGGCGGACTCTCAACCACTGCGCCACCAGGGAAGCCCATAATGTGAATATTCTTATTTTATAATTCAAAAGTAATATGATGAACACCCACCAGAATGACTAAAATTAAAAAGACTGACACTGCCAAATGATGATGATATGGAACAACGTCTTGTACATTGTCGGTAGGAGTTAAAATGGTACAACGCCTTTGAAAAAAGTTCTGGAAGTTTCTTATAAAACTAAACATAAACCTCCCTATGACCTGGCAATTCCACTTCCAGGTATTTACCCAAGAGAAATGAAAATCTGTTCATAAAAAGATCTTTTTAATAGTGTTCATAGTAGTTTTATTTAGAATAACTAAAAACTAGAAATAGCCTGGGTGTCTGTCAAGAGGAAAGTGGATAAAGAAACTAGAATATCGTACATCAACTATACTTCAATTAAAAAGAAAAGCAACTAGAATATTCCTACAATAGGATAATACTCAATAATTAAAAGGAGTAAACTCCTTATGCACAGAACAATACTGATGAATCTCAAACACATAATCTTGAGTGAGAAGATCCTTATACAAAAGAGTAAATACTGTATGACTCCATTTATATGAAGTTCTAGAACAGATAAAACTAATCCATAGTGATAAATATTAGAACAGTGGTGGAAAGAGTATCGACTGGGAAGGGATATGAGAGGGAACTTTCTAGTGTTAGGGTAGTATTCCATATCTAGATAAAAGTTTGAGTTACCTGGGTGTACACATTTGGCAAAAGTTATTGAATGGTACACTTGAGATTTGTGCATTGGATTATATGCAAATTTCATTTTTTATAAAAGAACCATAGGCAGTGATATTTCATAAAGGAAAGTACAGATGAGTTCAAAGTTTGTCCCGAAGCTTTTGCAACATGTACCTGGAAAGTATTACTTAAGTGTAAAGAAAGAAAGAGAAAATTGTAGTCAGAGAGATTTTCAGTATATTACAAAACACTTATTCCTTAATTTTGTATTAAGATTTTTAAAGCATGTTTCACACGGAAGTTGTTGTTAAGATGACTTTAAATTAAGTTATAAGCACTTTTCTTTTACATATTGTATTTCCTCTCCTTTATCCTTTTCAACCCTTTCAATTGAGGCATAATAAATAAATGAAATTTAAAAAAAAGAACCATAGGCAAATATTGAACTCCACTCAAAGATAAGCATGCTGAACTCTTTAGGTGTAAAGTGTCCTGATGTCTGCAACTTCAGAAAAAAAATACAGATTGAGGAGGGATAGAGGGATGAACATACAGATAGATGTGTGGTAAAGCAAGTATAACTTGGCATAAATTGAACAAAACAACTGGGAAGCTTTATGACTAGTAAGGTCAAGTTCGGGGGTTAGCCTACTGGGGATTTTGGTTATGAAATGCCTTGGCCCTGCATCTGTCTGCTCTTTTGCCAAGCTTGCCAGACTTGGTGTTTTGTGCAGCTGCTAATAGCTTCTTGAAAACCAGCAAAATGTTTGTTATTTTGAAAGTCTGTCCCTAATGCAGTGGTTTATATATTTAGATGAAGGCAGAAAGACATAATAAAAGGAAAATGGGTTCCGGAGTCAGAAAACTTAGCTCTAAATATAGACTTTGCTGTGTAGAATTGTGATTGTAGGAAAACCACGTTAAGTTCTCCAAGACTCAGTTTCCTCAGCTGTGAAATAGGCATAACAACTATTCACGACCAAAGTATCTCAAGGTTGGTGCAAGGATCAAATGAGATCATGTATGGGAAAACAAGTAAAAACTGTGAAGGATTGTTAGAATTTGGCTGTAATCCATCTAAATACATCAAAGTTGTGTATAATCTTATACACAAGCCTTATGGTTGTGTATAATCTTTAGTATTAAAACTTCTCTGCCATTCTAAAACATTGTTTACAGCTACCATACATGGAGCTGAAGGAGACTTTGGTTAAATAAACATACCCTTAGGCTGAGAAAGAAAGGTGTGACCCCATTGACAACCACTCAGCATTTCACAGACTTTGGTGATGACAGATAAAACACTTGGGGGTTGTCAGCTAGCAGAGATGGAAACCAGAACTCCTGTTGCAGAAAATATATCCAAGTCGTTCTTCTCAGAACCACCTCTGTTGGCTGTTAAGCCAAATGGCAAGGAAAGACTCAGGGAACCAAATGGGATGAGGGAAAGGGATGATATTCTTTGCTTTATTTTTCAGAGCAAATAGCTGGGGAGGAAAGGGATTAACTGACCTACCCTAGGATAGTGATCTCCGGGATATCTCTTCAAATACCCCCAGTGGTTTCCTCTCAGATAGATTCCACTTATACAAGGATATATCCTAATTCTGCGCCAAATTCAGTGAAGGCTTCAGAGCCCAGCCTTCATACGGTTTCATGAAGGAGATTTCTCAAGGAGGCTCCATGAGTTTACATAATCAGTGAATAGTCAGAGGGCAGAGAGGGCACAAGTGTGTGTGTCTGTGTGTGCATGTGCGTGTGTGAGACCCAGTTATTAGTTTAGGTTTCAAATTCTTAAAATGTAATTACAGGGTCTCTGCAAGTTCATAAACACAGAACAGATGGCAGGTACCTACTAAATGACTATACTCTTTCATAACAAAATAAGCCCTGCAATAGATAGAGGAGATCAGTTAAGCAGAAGAACAGAAACAAGATATTTTTCAAGGTATCTTTATATAATAATAGTTGACTCTTTTGTCTCCAATTTTCTCATAATCTTCCTTTTAGTGAATTTTTATGAAACTTGTGTTTTAAGTGGCAACCTCCTGTATTTTCTTCACAGAGAGTCATAGCAAGTTTGGCTCCCCCAGGAGCCTTTGAAGAAGTAATTGCAGTAATCCCCTCACTTCACCGCATGTCAGTTTCATGGGAACATATGGCTTGGTGACTTTCCTGGCCACTGAACACGAGTCTGGATCAAATTCTGCCTTGGTGCTATTCGGGTTCAGTCAGAAATGAAACTTGACTTTTAACAGCAGAGTAAAACCTGTAGTGCAACGGAATTATCTTTTGGTAGCTACTTTGCATACCTTTTGCAAAGCAACAGGCCTCAGAGGGGCCACACCTTTTATGATTTAGGACTGTATTCTGGTCTTCATCTCCCTGTTGTTTTGGTCTGCCCTCTGGCAGGATCTTTGACATTTCCCCATGACCCACTTGAGAAGTTGATAAATAATGGGTAGCATCACCAAGCACCTTGTTCATTTTTTTTCCTATTTAAAGAGTAAAACCGGGCTTCCCTGGTGGCGCAGTGGTTGAGGGTCTGCCTGCCGATGCAGGGGGCGCGGGTTCGTGCCCAGATCCGGGAGGATCCCGCGTGCCGCGGGGCGCCTGGGCCCGTGAGCCATGGCCGCTGAGCCTGCGCGTCCGGAGCCTGTGCTCCGCAACGGGAGAGGCCGCGGCAGTGAGAGGCCCGCGTACCGCAAAAAAAAAAAAAAAAAAGTAAAACCTATATTTAAACATATTTAAGCACTTTCAAAAAAATCAATTAGCCATCAGTTTCCTGACATTGTGATACTTACAATGAAATAAGACTAAAAATATTACTATTGAATTGTAAATCATCTTTTATTCATCTTAAATGTTACTGTTTAAGGCATTACTGAGGAGAGCTGGGAGCAGGTGGTGACCTTTGTGATGCTGAAGAGCCTTTTTGGGCATATCCCAGGGCATCTGAGGTTGAAGGAGTTAATGGGCTGAACATCATAACTTTTTTTCTTGCTACCTGAAACTCATGCTTATTGATCAGGAGAAAACTAACATTTACAAGGCACTATTCCTTCCATTTCCAGAATAAAATATCTTATTCTGTCTTGGCTTCTTCTCCCAACCTTCCATCCTTTTTGGCTTGAGGGTCTTTTGGCCTTTCCATCTTTCCCTCTGATTTTCTCAATGTTTTTCTCTTTATGGTCTCTGGTTGGGACTTATGTGGGGTCTGCAAACAGCTCTTTAAGCCTTGGCTCTCCAGGTCTTGTGATTCTTACAGCTAGCAGATGGAAGCCTGTGGCTGGTGGAGTCTTTGCTGAGATGACAAGTCAGCACCATGGGTTACATGGCGACAGCCAGCCCTATCCCACTGACTGTAGCTAGGATCAGTTTATTTTTAAGTATACAAGTATACACATATTTACATTTATATTTAAATTAAAGAAGTATATATATATGTTTCCACATTTTAATGAGAAAATATTATTTTGCATCAAAAATCAAGATTTTCAACCTCTGATGCTTATTGTTTTCACCTGGTAGCAATGATCTTCAAAGATCAGTTATCATTCAGTGATCATGTGTTACACTGGAAAGAAGTCAGCACATTAATTTTCATTATATTCAAAATCTGGGTCATTAATTGCAGCAACTGGTTAATTCTTGCTTTTATCCACTGGAATTTTAGGGTTCAACATATTAAACTGTTGGTTTATCTAAATGACATTTAGCTCCTCATTCTTTTTTTTTTTTTTTGCGGTACGCGGGCCTCTCCCTGTTGTGGCCTCTCCCGTTGCAGAACACCGGCTCCGGACGCGCAGGCTCAGCGGCCATGGCTCACGGGCTCAGCCGCTCTGCGGCATGTGGGATCTTCCCGGACTGGGGCACGAACCCGTGTCCCCTGCATCGGGAGGCGAACTCTCAAACACTGCGCCACCAGGGAAGCCCTAGCTCCTCATTCTTCACTTGATCTTAGCGAAAAGGCTGAGAAGCGATTAGCTCCTCATTCTTAATTATGTCATTAAGCTAGGTGATGCTATATTTTTCTTTAGCTAAAGCTACAGGCTTCATCAATATTGCCAGAACAATGACATGACTTTAAAACAACCTGAGGTAACTGGGCTGACCAAATTTAACTTATTCAATTAATCCAAAAGAGAGTTTTTGATGAAAAGAAAAAAATTTCCTCATCTCATTTAACTGGACGGCACAAAATGTTGATCAGTACTTTAATATCTAATGATGACAATTCAGTATAGTTACATATACTAATATGTATAGTTATAGAGTAACTAATTGTCAAATCCATTGTGGTTGTGGCTTCTTCTTATATGTGAGAGACTGTTTATCTAGAGTGATGGCCTGAGAGGTGACAAAATGTCATGAGAGTCCAAAATATAGATCACACAGGCCTGAAATTCTTTCTTTCTTTTTTTTTTAGCCTCACAAAACGATTAAACCAGGAAGGCTCTTTGGGGAGCATTTAGGAAAAGGGTAGAAAGATGGCATCTGTTTATCATATAAATAACAATGGCAAATACATATAGCTCCTCCTATGTGCCAGAGCTTCAGTGCTGCCAGTTTAGCTCTCTGGCTCATTTTTCAGTTTACATGAAGGATCTTGAGAAGAGTTAGAACTTTTTTAGCATTTTGCAGTCTACTTTTCCAACTTCAGACTCCTACCCAATGCTAGAAGTTCTTCAAACATTATACCTAATGGGATTCTCTCGTGTTATTCTGTCTTTCTATTGGCATGCAATGATAATTTGTATTTTTTGCATAACTCTCAAAAGATGACACTTCATGACAATATGTTAATGTGCGTTTCTAAGACAGATGTAACAGCTATTTTCTACCAAAAGGCAAAAGCTTTATGCAAACAGAAGAGACCAGTATCTATACACATGGAAAATATCATATACTACCATGAGTTTTTTTCACTGGACTATAAATTCCTTGAGGCCAGAAAGTTTATCTTATTTATCTCCATAACCTCCAGCACTTAACGATTGTCTGGTACATAGTACGTTCTCAATTAAACAGTTCACCAAGGCAGCCTTAAAAAGTAGCGCCTACATGATATGAAGAAGCTGAGGCTGGAATTACAGTGCTTGGTTCTGCCATCACCAGCTCCATTTCACAATTAGAGATTGGTTTCTTAAGAATTTCCTTTCTTGCAGCCTTCTTTTTTTTTCTTTAAGCTGTTTTATAAAAATAATACATATTAACAGACATTTTATGTAGATAAGTAAAAATAAGGAAAGGATGACTTATACTAATACCAGAGGTATCCATTATTAATGTTTTGGTATGTTTCCTTCCAGATTAATATCCCTAAGAGCAGGAAGTTTTATCCACTACTTCTGTTCCCCAAGCACTTAGCAGAGTGCCTGGCTCACTGAAGGCTCTCAATCCATGATTGTTTAAATGAATCAAACTGAATGCTCAAGGCTGACCATGTATGAATCCAAGTGTTACATGTAGTGTTCTCAAAGGGGCAAGGCTAGTACCTTCAGAGTGGTCAAGTCAGTGAAGGAAGCAACGGTAATCTGACTACCTGAGGGGGAGAGCCCATTTTACAGCAGTAGCTCACGTTTTCTCAAAGAAAGAAAAAATATTAGCATAAAGGCCACCTTCCAACCTCCATATAAAGCATAAGTGGTCCTACAACAAACAGTTCTGGGTTTAGATCTTGATTTCATTACTTATAACTATGTGATCTCAGGCAACTTTCTGAACCTCTCAGTGCCTCAAAAACTGAATTAGGTTAGTAATACCTGATTCATAGCATTATTGAAAAGATTTAAGTGAAATAATAGATGGGAATTATATGGTCATAACAAGTACAAATGAATGGGGGAAGTATTCCAGGGAGGCAATTCTGCATGTAATGCCTAGACATCTTTACAACTTTGTTACAGGCTTTTTTCCTATTTAATTATTAATTCAAATAATATTTATTGATTTCCTTCTATTAACAAAGGGAGAATCTGGAAAAAAAGAAGGAAAGCGTCACTTTTTCTGGAGTCCTTTTTTAAGAGTTCATGGAAACTCCCATTATTATCCTATAGTGTTTTTATTTGGTGATAACATATTGTAAAGTCTCCCCTAAGACAGTGGTTTTTCTGAACAGTGACAGGAAACTTGCAGTCTTTTGTTTCTTCCTTGATGTGGTATCATTTTACTGCCATCGGGTTTTCACCTTAATGGCTCCATCATGGAGATCTGCATATAATTTTTTTTTCTTTCTTAATGGTAAAGTATAATGTGCCATTAGGTGAAACAGAATGAAAGGACTCTGCACCTCTGCCAATAGTCAGCTCAAGAACAGAAATAGCTCTTCCAAGCAGACAGACATATGGGCAGGAGAGAGTGATTTACACATCTTTAGGTCAGTCTCTCCAATAGAGGCATTACTTCTGATTTTTAAAATAGTATGAGTTATGTAAGATCATTAGCCTTTAGCTAGGAAAAAATAAAAGGGTCGTGGGCTTCACTGTCACAGGACTTGAGGGTAGGAACCCGCTTTATTATTTCTTGGCATTTGATTCAGCATTAGCAAAGTGCAATAAAAAGAACATTTCAGGGGAGTTTACTAGGTGCCAGATACCATGCCAAGCACTTACATCTCATTTAATTCTCCCAATGAATCTGTGAAGTAGTTACTGTCCTTATCCTTAGCTTACCGAGTGAAGGAAATGAAGTTTAAGAGAGGTTAAGGAACTTGCTCAAGGTCAAACTAATTGTAAACACAGTGATAAGACTCAAACCTAAATTTATGCTTTTAAGTACTCTGTAATATTACCAGAACTGAGTGCTCAGGAACCGAACTGTATTTATATCTTTGTCACTCATCTCATGCATAGTTATTGAGAGCATACTTTATGCAAAATATTGTGCTAGGAATGAAATAACTTTTTTTCTACTTTTTATTTGTTGAGGCCCTTAATTATTGTAGCTTAAGTTGGCCCTACTCCTAGTTCTTCAATTTTTCCATTTATAATAAGTGCACAGTGATATTTTCTGCCTGGCTCAGGGAAATGCATAACACTAAGGGAGCATAAGTGTATAACACAGGATGCATGCCAGGCTAGTGCAAGCTGGTGTTTGTGGGGGGAGCGGGGAAGACTGCCAGTGAGGACAGTGTGTCCCCTAAGCCCCCAGGGGTCCCTCCATCTAAGCAGAGCAAAGAGAGTGGGGAAAGGGTGTGTTAAATATTGGGTATGGAGTTCTCTTTCTGGCTTTTTGTGCTCTTTTCTGATGCACAAACATGAATGGATTGAGTGGGGAGTGGGTAGGTGCCCTTGATGCTGTTCATGGGTCGTAACTATTCTCTCTTTTGCCTACCGAGAGGGAGAAGTCTCCAGCATGTAATGCAGAGGGCTCTTTATTATAAATGTGAGAGTTCTCTGCACAAGAGGAGGAATAAACACTATAGATTATTTGCGAAGCATTTTAGAAGTGAGCAGTGAGATAAATATATTAATGCAAATATATGACATTGTTGGTGGCTAATGGCTCAGCCGACTTAGACCGTAAGAGTTTTAAAATGTTGTACTTAGACAAGTAGTCTTCATACTTTGTATATCATGCATCCCTACCCATAAAATATTAAGTATGCACTCCTACTATACATGTATTTGTTGATAAACCATACATATATAATGATATTAACATATTGGGCATATTAAAATGTAAAAAAATAGGAATTAGAAAAAGAGACCATAAAATATAAAGTTATAATATTTTCTTTCAGATCATCTTGCACACCGTTTGAAGCCCACAGGCTAAGATCAGAGGTTCTCAAACTTTAATGTGCCTTAGAATCACTTGAAAGGCTTGTTAAACCATAGTGTGCTGGGCTCCATCCCTAGAGTCTGGGCTGTGGCCTGATCATTTGATTTCTAATAAGTTCCCAGCTGATCTAGGAAACACACTTTGAGATGCAACAGTTTAGCCTAATACAGCCTTACCCCTTAGGGAAGGTATGCAGCATCCAATGGAAAGAAGCAATAATGATGGCCAGTAGAAAGGCTGATATTTAAAGCAGACGACCCTGTGGAGAACCCCCAAATCATAACACACAGCCACGGAGATGATTTCATTAAGCAAAAGAGTCGCTTAATGGAATCCAAGTATGTTCCAGGCACAAAGAGAGAAAAATGTTTTCAGATAACATTCCAGATACACATTCAGGAAATCTTAGTAAGTAGGTCCAAACCCACACCTTAGCTCAAACTTAAGCAGATGGAAGACCATGGGGGGTTCCAGGACGGCAGTGATACAGCATCCCACATGGCAGACACCCCTGAGAAGCCAAGCATGGCTTGGCAGACTCTTCTGAGAGCCCTCCTGGAGGGTGAGCATTCAAGTTGAAAATCCTATTTGGTTTGCTCTCCAGGTTTTACTGGGCAAGGCTTTATTCTAATTTTAAAAACGTCTTGTTTTAAAAGTTTTGCTTCATTTTGGCCTTCTTTCATTTCTTGTCTTTGAACTCACATCGCAACACTCTTAATACAAACTGACATCTTATTGCAAACCAAAGGAAGTGCGGTAACACCGACTTTACAAATTAGTATATGAGTTAATGAAGAGCCCCCAAATGCTGAGATGACTGGAAAGTGACACTGTTCGGGCAAGGGCAAGGATGATAACCTCTACCTCCTGCTCTGAACAAATCCCTTACAGGGGTGCTCATTTGGAAGCCAGTGGGAAAGGCAGGGAATTCATAAACTTATGTTCCAGCTCACACTACTAATATTCCAGAGACTCATAACAGAAACCAAACATGCCTACAGCTGATGAAAACTGCTTGAAGGTTGTTAGGCTGTGGCATGGACAGGGGCCTGCAGTCTCAGGGCAAAGTAAAGACAGCTCCTCTCTGGCTTTGTGAAAGGTAAAAATCCTGCTTGTGTTCTCTGGACCTGCTGCAAGGGTGGGAAACATCCTTCAGCGGAGTGTAACAGGGAAACTGGAAAAGTTGATCCAGGCAGGAAATGGAAGAATAATAGAAGGCTGGCTGACACGAAGACAGAGGGAAAGGACCAATGGGGACAATTCTGTGTGGGAACTTAACTACATTTCATGGTGGAAGGTTATGCATGCTGGCTGCTAAACCTGCAGTGAAACATGGAATTTAGCCCATTCTTTCCCAGGGGTTTGGGTGGACAGGAAATATTTATTTATTTATTTTTTTAGGAATTAATTTCTATTTAATTTTTACACTACCATTTCTCTCTGTCTTGTTTTTATTTTTTATAAACAGTGCAGCTACTCTTTGTGAAGAATGTCATTCCTTTTCCAAGTTGATTACTTTGACTAGTGTGTGCTTAAGTTACATTTCCCAACATGAATATGTGAAGTCTCTGAGTGATATACACACATTCATTTCCCTCGCCTGTGAATTATGAAAGGCAATTTCTGTTGCAATTTAAACATGTCGTGTAATTAAAGATACAAATCTTGAAATGTTTATCTTTTTTTCACCATTCTATCCTTGTTTTTACATACACACACACACACACACACACACACACACAGAGGCACACACGGATTTGTTTATGTCAAGCATGCAGTGTTCTACCAGAAAGGAACAATGTCAAAAATAATAGCAAGGATAAAGAAAAATAATCACCCAGTCTACATGGAGCCAAGAGAAAGACTTAGAAAACAGAGTCAGAAGTTGTAAGGCAATTTTCCCAAGCATCAAGCAGTATTATATTTGTTTGCTCTCTGAAAATGAGAAAATAGTATTATGACAAAGTTAAAATCATTTTTAGATGAAAAACAAATTATGCCCAAATCCCACATCTTAATGTATCTAAGTTAACTTTCATGACAAATTTTCTAAACTTTGACTATCTGGGTATTTGCTTTTACTCAGTTAAAATAATTGTAGGCCAATTTTGTATTTCTTTTTTTTTAAACTTATCACCCTATCATAAACATTTTCCCATTTTGAATAATTTCAACATGGTAATGAGGGTTAAGAAAACCAAATGTCTGTCCTCCAGAGCAGCATTGTTCAGCAGACCTTCCTGAAATGATGGAAACAGTCTTCTGCGCTGAGCAGTGTGGTAGCCACTCACTTCATGTGGCTGCTGAGTCTCTGAAATAGGCTAATGTGACTGAGGAACTGAATTTTTAACTTTTAAAAAAATTTATTGATGTATAATTGATTGACAATGTTGTGTTAATTTCTGCTGTACAGCAAAATGATTCAGTTATACATATATGTACATTCTTTTTCATATTCTTTTCCATTATGCTTTATCACAGGATATTGAAAACACTTCCCTGTGCTATACAGTAGGACCTTGTTTATCCATCCTATATATAATAGTTTACAGCTGCTATTCCCAAACTCCCAGTCCTTCCTGAATTTTTAATTTTATGTAAATCTAAATTTCAATGTCTCCAGCATTATATAAGTATACCAATTTCACTGCAGAACTACCAAACCTGGATGTAATTATTTTTTGACATGTTGCTAATTTACACTGTGTAAGATTCTATATATTATTTTACCATGTGCTTTATCACCTATTAGCAGAGTTGAATCTTTTCCTTCATGTTTGCTTATTCCAATTGTGTGTTTATGCCCTTTGTCTATTTTAGGCTGAAGTCTTTGCTATAAATCCCATGCACTGTATTTCTTTATTTCTGGCAATAGTTCCTACTAATTTCATATACTCCTTTTTTTTTCTAATTTGTATCCCCTAGAATTTCAGTACAATTTTTTCCATTGTATTTTTTTAATAAGCATTAAAATATTTCTGCATTTTTACTTACAATTTCTTGTTCGAGGGTTTAAAACAATTTTAATAAGATTAACAGGTTCACCTGTATAAAAACTAAACTAGTATTAAAACAAGAGAAAGATGCAACCAGTGATTGCACTGAGTAAAATGGACAAAGATGTTTGAATAATATATGAAACTCACTCAGTTCATAAGAAAACAATCCACTGAGAGGTGTAGCAAGGTTTTCTGCTCATTTTTTGTGTGTGTGTGCCTATTATCTGCTACACATTTTATTCCATTGGCATCTGGCCTCAATTTTTGTTGTGGAGAAACCTGCTTTCAGTTTAATTGTAGTTCCTCTGTAGGTAATGTCTTTTCTCGCTGGTTGCTCTTAAGGTCTTCCTTTTTCCTTGGGTCCTGTTGTATCATTCCATTCTATTTTCTCTTTCTGATACTCTTATTAGAAATATGTTGGGCTGTCTCATTTTAGTCTTCATGTCTGCTTAACCCCTCTTTTATATTTTCTGTACTTTTCTCTGTTGCATTCTCAGCATTTTCCTTAGATCCATCTTCCGGTTAACTCTTTTTAGCTGTTTATCATCTATCCATTAGGTTTTCATTTTAAGGATCATATTTTTCATGTCTGGAGTGGGTTCTTCTCCAAATATAGTTGGTCTTTCTACATACCCTCTTTTGTCCCATGTTTTTAATTCTTCTTTTGTGCCTTTATTATGATTTAAGACATGCATACTCTAAGTCATTATCAGGTAATGCTATTAACTAAAGATCTTGGAGAGTTAAAATCCTACTGTTTATTTTGCATGTTATTCTTACCTTTGCTGCGTTCTTTGTGTTTTACAATTTAAGCTTGCTCTCATTTTCAGCAGGACTTTATCTGTATATTCCTGAGAAGTATTGCTTTTACACTACAATAGCAGAGTAAATCCTGGTTATAATTTCTTAGAAGGCCAAGTCAAGTAAACATCGTGGTTACTTGTGCTGGTGGTACATTATGCAGGGACTACCTTTTCCACAGAAGGAAGGAAGGAAGGAAGGGAGGAAGGGGAGGGAGGAAAGAAGAAAGGAAGGTCTACAAATTCAAGTAATACTAGGTCATCTGTAAGATTAACTGTGAAACTACAAAAAGAGAAACTACAAAAAAACTATAAAAAGGCTAAAGAACAAAAACACCAGAGATTCATTAATGTAAGAACTAGCATTAAAGTGTTATGTTTGCAGGTTTCAATTTGACATTGATTCTTCCATGGAAGTCATCATTAGGAGAGGAAAAAAAGTGAATCCTGATCATTTATTTTTCTTTGAACAATACGAGACTTGAAACAAAAATACCCTGATTTAAGATTATCTGAGCATTTACCACTATACCATGACCATGTTACTTCAAAACAGAATCAAAAGCTTCCAAATAGATAAAACCATCAACAGACACCTTAGAAAGAAAAAAGCAACATTTAAAAGTCCATAAAAATCTTCAATTTAAATTCAGACCCAGGTGTAAAAATTTGATGTAGACCACAAAGAAGAAATTCTGATTCCTGATTATGTTGAATCAGATCACATAATTGCTTCATGTGTAGAAGAAATTAAATATGAAGATGTGTTAGGCATATTAGGCCAGTTATATTTTAAAACGATTGTTTTACAAAAGCAAAGAAAAATTTTGTTTTGTTGAGAAATTAGTGCAAAGGCAAAAAAAAAAAAAAAAAAAATAGGGTCGGGGAGTAGAAAAGAAAAGAAAAAGAAAAAGGAAAAACCCCTGGAATGCAGTAATATACATTCTACTTGAAAGGCCAAATAATCAAAAATATGTCAGAAGTAGCTAATATAGGCTGAAAACTGAATGAATTTTGGAAGGCTATTTAGAAAATATTGCTTAGGAAAAATAATCAGAATTGATAGAAGAAAAAGGAGTTAAAAATAAAAAAGATAATTTTCCTAATATGTATATTTTAAAATATCATTTGGGGAACTGTTATTCAGGGGATATACTTTTTACATTAGACCACATTATCAACATTTTGTGATCATCAAAACATAGTTTATTGAGTGTGGAGGTAATTTGCTTTAAGATATACCTTAAAAATAAGGAAAATGAATTCTGTAGATAAGAGATGAAGAGATGCATTGAATTTTCAAAAATATTTGACAAAGTTGCATATCCAGATTCTGATTAAGGAGAAAAGGTCAAGTTTGTAAGATATCAGACATGGAGATGGTACATTAACCTGATACTGTTTGGGTACACTGGTAAACTTAATATGAGGGTGTCAGGTTAACAAATACATTTTAAAAAGAAACTGTTTGTGAACAAGATGATACTTAATTGGAAGACGTGAAAAATTGTCCTAAAATTTAAAAAGTGAAGGATTTTAGATTAACCGCAAAGAATAGTATGCTAGTATGTAATGGACTAATTAATTCAATATTGATTGCTTAATATATAACGAAAGAAAAGAAAGATGCAATGTTTCACAAAAAATTGCAGCAAAGCACACTGTATGATGCTGATTTAAAAAAGATCAGAAGCTGCATGGAAAAAAATTCCTTTGGTCTTATTAGCCAAGTGCTGATCTGAAATACTTTTTCTGAATACTTGATGTCTGAAAATGAATTGAAGCACACTCTATTGTTCTGATATAGGCTGACTCTCATAAACATCCTTAAGACAAAGTATGTTTCTGTAGAGAGTAATCTTTGTCTATTTTAGTATTGTGTTGGCAAAAGGGGTCACATTCTAGAACGATGGTAACAAATAAATGGAAATCCCGATACAGAGACAAGGTGGTAATAACTGGGTTTCAACAAAATATCATTTCAGTGAGCATTTGGTTTGAGAAATTGCTGATATGATTTTATTCTGGTTTAATTGATTTAGAAAATACTATTTTGATAGGTTTAGGCTGCTTCATGTTTAATATATTTAAAAGTGTGTTTGTTTTACAAAATAAGGAATGTTCTATTTATGTTCTGAATGTTTATGTACCCTCAAAATTCATATGTTGAAGCCCTAACCCACAAGGTTTTGGTATTTGGAGATGAGGCCTTTGGAAGATAATTAGGGTTAGATGAGGTCATGAGGGTGGGACCTGGTCTGATGAGATTAGTGCCCTTATCAGTAGAGCCACTAGAGAGAGTTTGCTCTGTCTCTCTGCCATGTAAGGACACAGGGAGAAGGGAGCCATATGCAAGCCAGGAAGAGGGTTCTCACCAGAACCCAACCATGCCAGCACCCTGATCTTGGACTTCCAGCCTCCAGAACTGTGGGAATTAAATTTCTATTGTTTCAGCAGTCTGCCTATGGTAGTTTTTGGGTGGCAGCCTGAGCAGGCTAAGACATTCTACTAAAAAGGGAGGGCTATATTCTTCAAAAATGGAAATGTCATAAAAGACCCAGAATAGTTTATGGAAATATCCCAGATTAATGGAAGCTAAAGAGACATGGCAACTAAATGCATTACCTGACCTAGAGTGGAACTTGCACTGGAAAAGGAGAAAATGCTGTAAAAGACAGTATTAAGTCAACTGACAAAAATGGACTATGGATGATAGATTAGATGATTCTTGTTTCACTGTACATTTATGAAGTTGGTAACTATACTGTGGTTATGCGGAGTAGCCCTATTCTTAGGAAATATACACTGAAATATTTAGGCATAAAGGGCCATGATGTGTGCAAATTACCCTCAAATGGTTCAGAAAATAATCATATATATAATGACATGTACATATATAATGATAAAGCAAATAGGGTAAAATATTTACGAGTGAATAAAATATTTACAATGAGTATGCAGGTATTCTTTGCACTATATTTTTGCAACTCTTTTTATAAGTCTGAAATTATTTCTAAACAACAAAAATTATCTCATTTTGAAATTCATGCAGAAAGGAATATTTAGGTTCTTTTCAAGGTGATGTTCAGTAAACGGTATAGTCATACTGGTTTCATGAGTCAGTCCCTGAAAATAACAAACCAGTCACAATTGGCTTTGTTAGTAAGATGCATTTCTTAGATAACTGCTTAAAAAAATAACTCCTGAGGATCCGCGGAAAAGTCAGGAGCCCTAATGCCCCGCTCCCCACCCCTCTCCTCTGACACAAGGAAAGAAGGCAGTTCATCCCTATGACCCTCTCTTTGTTTAATTATAAAAGTATGAGATCAGACTTATTTCAAATGCCTTCATAGGGTTTTGTGGAGATAATGTGTGAGAAAGTACTTCACCCTTACCGATACAGATTTAGATCAGACAGAAATACAGCAGGAGCTACAATCAAGTAGGGTTTGGACACTTTTCTGTGTAGCAAAAGGAAGTAGAAAACACTTTTCTCAAAAGACTGGCAAAGCTACCCAATAGGTCACTCTTTTAAGGGTAACACTTTTTCCTTAATAAGAAATTAACACATACTCATCCTAGAATCTTTGAAAATTAACCTTAAGGAAGACAAAAAGTCACCCATGATTCCACACAGTAATTTACTGTATTTTGCATATGTTTTCCTTAGTGAATATATAAATATAAAATTCATAAGTTTAGAATGAATGGGATCATATCATAACTAGTATTTTGTAAGCTGCTTTAAGAATAATGTAACATTGTGAACACTTTTCCGTGTTAATATACCCACAGACTTCCTTTTTAAGGAAAACATCCACAAATCTTTGAAAAAATGCATGACTGTTTTCTTGGGATAAGTCACTACAATTGGAATTTCTGAATGAAAGGTGGGAATTTTTTTTACAGCTTTATTGAGGGATAATTGACCAAAATTATATATATGTAAGGTGTACAATGTGATGTTTTGATATATGTATACATTTATGAAATGTTACCACAATCAACCTAATTAATATATCCATCATCTCACATAGTTACCATTTGTGTGTCTGTGTGGTGGGAATATTTAAGATCTACTCTCTTAGCACATTTCAAGGTCACAAATACAGTATTGTTAACTGTAGTCATCATGCTGTACAATGGATTTTCAGAATTTATTCATCTTGCATATATTAAACTCTGTAGCCATTGGCCAACATCTTCCCATTTCCCTTACTCCATGGCCCCTGGCAACTACCATCCTACTCTCTCCTTTTATAAGTTCAATTTGTTTAGATTCCACATATAAGTGAGATCATGCAGTATTTGTCTTTCTGTGTCTGGCTGATTCTACTTAACGTAATGTCCTCTAGGTTCATCAGTGTTGTGGTAAATGGCAGAATTTCCTTCTTTTTTAATGCTGAATGATATTCCATTATATATATGGAATATATATATATATAGCTGTCCAGTATATATGGCATATATGTGATAAATACAATTTTTTTAAAGATTATTTATTTTATTTATTTTTGGCTGCGTCATCTTAGTTGCAGCATGGGGATCTTCATTGAGGCGTGCAGAATTTTTCATTGTGGCCTGCAGGTTCTTTGTTGTGGCACTTGGGCTTCTCTCTAGTTGTGGTGTGCAGGTTTTCTCTTCTCTAGCTGTGGCGTGCAGGTTCCAGAGTGTGTGGGCTCTGTAGTTTGCGGCACGCAGGCTCTTTAGTTGAGGTGCATGAGCTTAGTAGTTGTGGGGTGTGGGCTTAGTTGCCCCGCAGCATGTGGGATCTTAGTTCCCTGACCAGGGATCAAACCTGAGTCCCCTGCGTTGTAAGGTGGATTCTTTACCACTGGACCACCAGGGAAGTCTCTAAATAAATGTCATATGTCACATTTTCTTTATTTGTTCATTCATCCATGGACAATTAGGTTATTTCCATGTCATGGCTATTATAAATAATGCTGCAGTGAACATGGATGGCAGATATTTCTTTGATATACTGGATCTCATTTCTCTTAGATATATATATACCCAGAAGTGGGATTGCTGGATGATATGGTAGTTCTTTGTTTAATTTTTCGAGGAACCTCCATACTGTTTTCCATAATTGCTGTACCAATTTACTTTCTCACTAATAGTGTTCAAGGGTTCCTTCTTTCCCCATCTTCATCAATAGTTGGTATATTTTGTCATTTAATAATAGTCATAGTAACAGATGTAAGGTGATATCTCATTGTGGTTTTGATTTGCATTTCCCTATGACAAGTAGTGCTGAGACATTTCTCAAAAGGAGACATACAAATGGCCAAGAGGCACTATATAAAAGGTAGGAATATTTTCAAGGCTTTTATATTGCTAAATAGACATCCATCAAGATTAAACTAATTTATGTTCTCTACCAGCCATTTATGATAATATTTAGATTTCATAATTTTTTTCAACATTTGGTGATCTAATTTGCATTTCTTTGATTACCAAGAAACTTAGAAATGTTTCCACAAATATTCTGATCATTTTATTTCTTCTTTCATGATTTGGGATTTCATGTCCTTTGCCTATTTTATTCACAAAGTGTTTACCTTTTTTACTGATTTCTAAAAGCCATAAAGGTAAGTTATAAACTTATTTCAAAAACATTTGTTGAAACTATTTTTCTTAGTATGTTTATCCTTTAATTGCTAAATAAGTAAATAGCTACAGAAATTGATTCATAAAGAAATTAACTTTATAATTAATACAGAAAGCATTCTTAATACTAATATGCTTCCAAATTTTATCAATGGTCCCTAAATAATTTTAAAAAATTATAAACCAAGAATCAATAAAGGCTCATCACACAAGATTAAATCTCTATCATCTCTTTTTAATCTATAACAGTCCCTTGTCTTTTTTATTTTTTGAATTTTATTTAATTTATTTTTTTATACAGCAGATTCTTTTTAGTCATCAATTTTATACACATCAGTGTATACCTGTCAATCCCAATCGTCCAATTCATCAAACTACCCCCCCACTCCACCCCTGCTTTCCCCCCTTGGTGTCCATACGTTTGTTCTCTACATCTGTGTCTCTATTTCTGCCCTGGAAACCAGTTCACCTGTACAATTTTTCTAGGTTCCACATATATGCGTTAATATATGATATTTGTTTTTCTTTTTCTGACTTATTTCATTCTGTATGACAGTCTCTAGATCCATCTACATCTCAACAAATGACCCAATATCATTCCTTTTTATGGTTGAGTAATATTCCATTGTATATACGTACCACATCTTTTTTTTTTTTTTTTTTTTTGCGGTACGCGGGCCTCTCACCGCCGTGGCCACTCCCGTTGTGGAGCACAGGCTCCAGACGTGCAAGCTCAGCAGCCATGGCCCACAGGCCCAGCCACTCTGCAGCATGTGGAATCTTCCTGGACCGGGGCACAAACCCGTGTCCCCTGCATCGGCAGGCGGACTCTCAACCACTGTGCCATCAGGGAAGCCCACCACATCTTCTTTATCCATTCCTCTGTCGATGGGCATTTAGGTTGCTTCCATGACCTGGTTATTGTAAACAGTGCTGCAAAGAACATTGAGGTGCATGTGTCTTTTTGAATTATGGTTTTCTCTGGGTATATGCCCAGTAGTGGAATTGATGGATCATATGACAATTCTACTTTTAGTTTTTTAAGGAACCTCCATATTGTTCTCCATAGTGGCTGTATCAACTTACATTCCCAACAACAGTGCAAGAGGGTTCCCTTTTCTCCACACCCTCTCCAGCATTTGTTGTTTGTAGATTTTCTGATGATGTCCATTCTAACTGGTGTGAGGTGATACCTCATTGTAGTTTTGATTTGCATTTCTCTAATAATTAGTGATGTTGAGCAGTTTTTCATGTGCTTCTTGGCCATTGGCATGTCTTCTTTGGAGAAATGTCTGTTTAGGTCTTCTGCCGATTTTTGGATTGGGTTGTTTGTTTTTTAATATTGAGCTGCATGAGCTGTTTAATATTTTGGAGATAAATCCTTTGTCCATTGATTCGTTTGCAAATATTTTCTCCAATTCTGAGGGTTGTCTTTTCATCTTGTTTATGGTTTCCTTTGCTGTGCAAAAGCTTTGAAGTTTCATTAGGTTCCATTTGTTTATTTTTGTTTTTATTTCCATTACTCTAGGAGATGGATCAAAAAAGATCTTGCTGTGATTTATGTCAAAGAGTGCTCTTCCTATGTTTTCCTCTAAGAGTTTTATAGTGTCCGGTCTTACATTTAGGTCTCAAATCCATTTTGAGTTGATTTTTCTGTATGGTGTTAGGGAGTGTTCTAATTTCATTCTTTTACATGTAGCTGTCCAGTTTTCCCAGCACACTTATTGAAGAGACTGTCTTTTCTCCATTGTATATCCTTGCCTCCTTTGTTATAGATTAGTTGACCATAGGTGTGTGGGTTTATCTCTGGGCTTTCTATCTTGTTCCATTGATCTATGTTTCTGTTTTTGTACCAGTACCATATTGTCTTGATTACTGTAGCTTTGTAGTATAGTCTGAAGTCAGGGAGCCTCATTCCTCTAGCTCCACTTTTTTCCCTCAAGACTGCTTTGGCTATTCGGGGTCTTTAGTGTCTCCATACAAATTTAAAGATTTTTTGTCTAGTTCTGCAAAAAACGCCATTGGTAATTTGATCGGGATTGCATTGAATCTGTAGATTGCTTTGGGTAGTATAGTCATTTTCACAATATTGATTCTTCCAATCCAGGAACATGGTATATCTCTCCATCTGTTGGTATCATCTTTAATTTCTTTCATCAGTGTCTTATGGTTTTCTGCATACAGGTCTTTTGTCTCCTTAGGTTGGTTTATTCCTAGATATTTTACTCTTTTTGTTGCAGTGGTAAATGGGAGTGTTTCTTTAATTTCTCTTTCAGATTTTTCATCATTCGTGTATAGGAATGCAAGAGATTTCTGTGCATTAATTTTCTATTCTACAACTTTACCAAATTCATTGATTAGCTCTAGTAGTTTTCTGGTAGCATCTTTAGGATTCTCTATGTATAGTATCATGTCACCTGCAAACAGTGACAGTTTTACTTATTTTCCAATTTGTATTCCTTTTATTTCTTTTTCTTCTCTGATTGCCGTGGCTAAGACTTCCAAAACTGTGTTGAATGAGTGGAGAGAGTGGGCAACCTTGTCTTGTTCCTGATCTTAGTGGAAATGCTTTCAGTTATTCACCATTCAGGACAATGTTGGCTATGGGTTTCTCATATATGGCCTTTATTATGTTGAGGAAAGTTCCCTCTATGCCTACTTTCTGCAGGGTTTTTATCATAAATGGGTGTTGAATTTTGTCAACAGCTTTTTCTGCATCTATTTAGATGATCATATCGTTTTTGTTCTTCAATTTGTTAATATGGTTTATCACATTGACTGATTTGTGTATATTGAAGAATCCTTGCATCCCTGGGATAACTCCCACGTGATCATGGTGTATGATCCTTTTAATGTGTTGTTGGATTCTGTTTGCTAGTATTTTGTTGAGGATGTTTGCATCTGTATTCATCAGTGATATTGGTCTGTAATTTTCTATTTTTGTAGTATCTTTGTCTGGTTTTGGTATCAGGGTGATGGTGGCCTCATAGAATGAGTTTGGGAGTGTTCCTTCCTCTGCAATATTTTGGAAGAGTTTGAGAAGGATAGGTGATAGCTCTTCTCGAAATATTTGATAGAATTCACCTGTGAAGCCTTCTGGTCCTGGACTTTTGTTTGTCGGAAGATTTCTTTTTTTTTTTTTTTTTTTTTGCTGTACGTGGGCCTCTCACTGTTGTGGCCTCTCCCGTTGCAGAGCATAGGCTCCGGACGTGCAGTCTCAGTGGCCATGGCTCAGAGGCCTAGCCGATTTGTGGCATGTGAAATCTTCCCAGACTGGGGCATGAACCTGTGTCCCCTGCATCGGCAGGTGGACTCTTAACCACTGAGCCACCAGGGAAGCTGTGTTGAAAGATTTTAAATCACAGTTTCAATTTCATTACTTGTGATTGGTCTGTTCATATTTTCTATTTCTTCCTGATTCAGTCTTGGACGGTTATACCTTTCTAAGAACTTCACCATTTCTTCCAGCTTGTCCATTTTATTGGCATACAGTTGCTTGTAGTAGTCTCTTAGGATGCTTTGTATTTCTGCAGTGTCTGTTGTAACTTCTCCTTTTTCTTTTCTAATTTTATTGATTTGAGTCCTCTCCCTCTTTTTCTTGATGAGTCTCTTGATGAGACTCTTGATGAGTCTCAAAGTGCCAGCTTTTAGTTTTATTGATCTTTGCTATTTTCTTTGTTTCTATTTCATTTGTTTCTGCTCTGATCTTTATGATTTCTTTCCCTCTGCTAACTTTGGGTTTTGTTTGTTCTTCTTTCTCTAGGTCCTTTAGGTGTAGGGTTAGATTGTTTATCTGAGATTTTTCTTGTTACTTGAGGAAGGCTTGTATTGGTATAAACTTCCCTCTTAGAACTGCTTTTGCCTCATCCCATACGTTTTGGATCGTTGTGTTTTCATTGTCATTTGTCTGTAGGTATTACTTGATTTCCCTTTGATTTCTTCAGTGATCTCTTGGTTATTTAGTAACCTATTGTTTAGCCTCCATGTGTTCGTGTTTTTTACGATTTTTTCCCTGTAATTGATTTCTAATCTCATAGTGTTGTGGTCAGAAAAGATGCTTGATATGATTTCAATTTTCTTAAATTTACTGAGGCTTGATTTGTGACCCAAGATGTGATCTATCCTGGAGAATGTTCCATGTGCACTTGAGAAGAAAGTGTAATCTGCTGGTTTGGGATGGAATGTCCTATAAATATCAATTAAATCTATCTGGCCTATTGTGTTATTTAAAGCTTCTGTTTCCTTATTTATTTTCCCTTTGGATGATCTGTCCATTGGTGTAATTGAGGTGTTAAAGTCCCCTACTATTATTGTGTTACTGTTGATTTCCTCTTTTATAGTTTTTAGCAGTTGCATTATGTATTGAGGTGCTCCTATGTTGGGTGCATATATATTTATAATTGTTATATTTTCTTCTTGGATTGATCCCCTGATCATTATATAGTGTCCTTCCTTGTCTCTTGTAACATTCTTTATTTTAAAGTCTATTTTATCTGATATGAGTATTGCTACTCCAGCTTTCTTTTGATTTCCATTTGCATGGTATATCCTTTTCCATCCCCTCACTTTCAGTCTGGATGTGTCCCTAGGTCTGAAGTGGGTCTCTTGTAGACAGCATATATATGGGTCTTGTTTTTGTACCCATTCAGCGAGCCTGTGTCTTTTGGTTGGAGCATTTAATCCATTCACGTTTAAGGTAATTATCGATATGTATGTTCCTATGACCATTTTCTTAATTGTTTTGGGTTTGTTTTTGTAGGCCCTTTTCTTCTCTTGTGTTTCCCATTTAGAGAAGTTCCTTGAGAATTTGTTGTAGAGCTGGTTTGGTGGTGCTGAATTCTCTTAGCTTTTGCTTGTCTGTAAGGCTTTTGATTTCTCCATCGAATCTGAATGAGATCCTTGCCGGGTAGAGTAATATTGGTTGTAGGCTCTTCCCTTTCATCACTTTAATTATATCATGCCACTCCCTTCTGGCTTGTAGAGTTTCTGCTGAGAAATAAGCTGTTAACCTTATAGGAGTTCGCTTGTATGTTATTTGTCATTTTTCCCTTGCTGCTTTCAGTAATTTTTCTTTGTCTTTAATTATTAGCAGTTTGATTACTATGTGTCTCGGTGTGTTTCTCCTTGGGTTTTTCCTGTATGGGACTCTCTCTGCTTCCTGGACTTGGGTGGCTATTTCCTTTCCCATGTTAGAGAAACTTTCAATTATAATCTCTTCAAATATTTTCTCTGGTCCTTTCTTTCTCTCTTCTCCTGGGACTCCTATAATGCAAATGTTGTTGCATTTAATGTTGTCCCAGAGGTCTCTGAGGCTGTCTTCATTTCTTTTCATTCTTTTTTCTTTATTCTGTTCCACAGCAGTGAATTCCACCATTCTGTCTTCCAGATCATTTATCCGTTCTTCTGCCTCAGTTCTTCTGCTATTGATTCCTTCTAGTGTAGTTTTCATTTCAGTTATTGTATTGTTCATCTCTCTTTGTTTATTCTTTAATTCTTCTAAGTCTTTGTTAAACATTTTTTGCATCCTCTTGATCTTTGCCTCCATTCTTTTTCTGAGGTCCTGGATTATCTTCACTATCATTATTCTGAATTCTTTTTTCTGGAAGGTTGCCTATCTCCACTTCATTTAGTTGTTTATGGGGGGTTTTATCTTGTTCCTTCATCTGGTACATAGCCCTCTGCCTTTTCATCTTGTCTGTCTTTCTGTGAATGTGGTTTTTGTTCCACAGGCTGCAGGATTGTAGTTCTCCTTGATTTTGCTGTCTGCCCTCTGGTGGATAAGGCTTTCTAAGAAGCTTGTGCAAGTTTCTTGATGGGAGGGACTGGTGGTGGGTAGAGCTGACTGTTGCTCTGGTGGGCAGAGCTCAGTAAAACTTTAATCCGTTTGACTGCTGAAGGGTGGGGCTGTGTACCCTCCCTGTTGGTTGTTTGGCCTGAGGCAACACAAACCTGGAGCCTACCTGGGCTCTTTGGTGAGGCTAATGGCAAACTCTGGGAAGGTTCACCCCAAAGAGTCCTTCCCAGAACTTCTGCTGCCAGTGTCCTTGTCCCCACGGTGAGACACAGCCACCCCCGCCTCTGCAGGAGACCCTCCAACACTAGCAGGTAGTTCTGGTTCCATTTCCCCTGGGGTCACTGCTCCTTCCCCTGGGTCCTGATGTGCACACTACTTTGTGTGTGCCCTCCAAGTGTGGAGTCTCTGTTTCCCCAAGTCCTGTTGAAGTCCTGCAATCAGTTCCCACTAGCCTTCAAAGTCTGATTCTCTAGGAATTCCTCCTCCCATTGCCAGACTCCCAGGTTGGGAAGCCTGATGTGGGGCTCAGAACCTTCACTCCTGTGGGTGGACTTCTGTGGTATAAGTGTTGTCCGGTCTGTGATTCACCCACCAAGCAGTTATGGGATTTGAATTTACTGTGATTGTGCCCCTCCTACCCTCATTGTGGCTTCTCCTTTGTCTTTGGATGTGAGGTATCCTTTTGGTGAGTTCCAGTGTCTTCCTGTCGATGATTGTCCAGCAGCTAGTTGTGATTCTGGTGTTCTCGCAAGAGGGAGTGAGAGCACATCCTTCTACTCTGCCATGTTGGTTCTGATTTTTCAGTCCCTTGTCTTTTTTCCCCCGTGACATTGACTTTTTTTAAGAGACCAGGTCAGTTGTCCAGTAAAATGTTTCACATTCTGAATCTGCTTTTATGTGGCATTATTTTACTCAAATACACAAATTTAAAACTTTTAAATATTTAAACGTGTCAAACATTTTATTACTTATGGTCCTGGCTTTGGTGTCATTTTTAGAAAGGCCTTTCCCATTACAATTACATAAATGTGTTTCTCTATTATTTTCCAGTACTTCTATCACTTCAGGTTTTACACTTAAATCTGTAACCATCTTATTTTGGTAAAATTGTGAACAGATTTCTTAATAGATTTACCATGATACTTATGAGAATTTAGTAAATTATTAAGTGATGACATCGACAACCAATTTTGTGTGTAATAGTAACATGAGTAAACATTTATTTAATGCAACAATAAATCATACAGGTAATGTTATTTGAGTGTCATATATTTATTTTCTTTTCAGGTTTCAGATATTGCATCAAACAGAAACTGCATCAAACAGAGGGAAAGATTGTGAGTCAGATTACAAAATAATCAGTATTTAATTTTGTGTCCACAGTTTATTCTATTTCATTATTTTCCCCCAGAAGACTCACTAGTATTCTTCAAAATAGTGGAGTCCATAATTCCGTTCATAGTGAGTGATGATTTCAAATACAGTTCATTTAAATGAAAATGAGAAGAGGAAACAGAGCCATTATCTCCAAACTCACTACTTACACAGAATGTAAATTGGAATTATGTATCAATGAAGAATTTCTATCATCATATAAACCACTCCATTCCTACTTGTACATTGGATGGTAATATTTCCAACATCTTCATAATTAGGACTGAGATTCTTTCTGACAGGATTTTCCTGATCATTATGTTATAATTTAGCTAACTTTAAAGGAGAATTAAGTTACCTCTTTCTTATGAAGCATCCTGACTTATGTTTACATGTGTTTAATATTAGATTTGGTTTACTGAAGGGCAGTAGCCAATGATGGGAAATACTTAAGGTAAAATTCTTTGTAATTTTTATAAGTACCAGATGAGAAGCTGTGGTTTGTAATCTCAGAAAACCTGACTTTCAAAATATCTGCTCACCAGAAAGGTAAAATTAAAAAGAGAGACAGTACCAAGCTTTGGTGAGAGGAATTTCTATATCTTGGGAGTATAATTGGTACTTCAAAAACACATGGCTAAAAAACCCCCCAAAAAAGCAAAAAAAACCCCATGGCTTTATTTATTCAAGCTAAATATACACCTATCCTATGATCCAGCATTTACCCCTAGGCATTTCCCCAAGAGAATGGAAAACCTATGTCTACCAAAACATAATATACGAGAGTATTCATAGCAGCTTTATTCATAACAGCCCCAAACTGGAAACAACTCAAAGTCATTCAACAGGAAAATGGATAAATTGTAATACATTCATACAATGAAATATTTTACAGCAATTAAAAAAATTACTGCTGCACACAACACATGGATGCATATCACAGATATGCTGTATGATTTCATTTACATGAACTTGAAGAACTGGCAAAACTAATCTATGGTGATAGAAAGCAGAATAGTGGTTATTTACCTCTTGGGGATGAGTATGAGTGAGAAGAGTCATGAGGGAACCTTTTGGGGAGCTGGGAATGTTCTGCATCTTGATCTAGGTGGTGTTTATTCACATGTAGGAATTAAATAAACTGTACACTTAAGACTAGTGCATTAACTCACTATTCTGCCTCATATGAGAAAAAAATTCTGTTGTTGATGGTTTTAACTGTATGAAGGTTAGAATAAATATATTCAAGTTTCTTCCAGCTTAGAAGAAATCCTTAATCCTGTGTCCCCTCCTAGTACCTTCCTATCTCTGTCCTTTCCTTTATAGTCAAAGTTCTTTCAAAGATGTCTATATTCACTTTTTTATTTCTAAACTCCCAACCACTTGCTTCAACCACTGTCCTCTTATCTCTCCTGAAACCCTTTCCAAGTTCCTGTTATACTTGCTATCAAATCTAATGGACAACTTTTTGTTATTTTTTGACCTCTCTGGAGCATTCCACACTCTTGACTTCTTCCTCCTCCTTGAAATTCTTTCTTGTTTCTGTTCCGCTGCCTTCTTATTTTTATTCCTACCTCTGAGGGTGCTGCTTCTTAGTCTCCTGTGCTGACTCTCTTACCTGTCTGTCCTTAATTTTGGTGTTCCTCAAGGTTCTGCCCTGGCCCACCTTACCCATTCCCATGTATTTTTGACAGATTCGCGGGAGGGTGTGAGCTCTACATCCTTCTACACCTTGATCTGCTCCCCGCCCCCACAGAGTAAACTTCCTAAAATACAAACTTGATCATATTATTCCTTTGTTTAAAACTCTTCAATGGCTCCCCATTGCCCTTAGGATAAAACCAGCCGCTTAATATGGCTTACAACATGGCTCTTGATTACCTCTCCTGCCTAATCGCTCTCTTCTGCTCACTGATTACTACACCACAGCCCTATATTAAAATTACTTGTTCTAAGATGTGCCATCATTTCTGGCATCTCAGGGCCTTTGCACATGCTCTTCCACTGGCTGTCACACTTTTCTCAACTCCTTTATCCTCTCCAATTCCTATACATGCTTAAAGTCTCAGATGTCAACATCATTTTCTTTGGGAAATTCTCCCTAAAATCCATAACCTGCATTAAGTGCCATCCCTGTGAGATAACTTATCCCTCGGATGACATGTGTCATGCTGTATTATCATTGCTTGTTTGCTCCTCTCTATCTCCCACTTCAGTGTAAGCTTGATGGGCGCAGGGGCTGTAACTTGTTCACTTTTGTGCCCCAGTGCCTGATACAGTAACTGACACATTGGCTTAATATTTGTTAAGTGAAGAATAAGCCAACCATTTTTAAAGTACTATATTTTAAACATCATTAGTGTATTTATATGCATAACTGTGCTACTAACAGGAAGTAGTGAATCAGAGGTGTCTAAAGCATCATCTTTTTGGCATTTCTGGAAAGGGAACTCGATTCAATTTTTTTTTTTTAATACTCAAAGTCCACTGGTTGTAGAGAGATACCAAAGACTTTATTTTGGCCACAGAAACTAAAACGTAAAGTTTATGATTGAAGACCATGGTTTAAAGGCTTCTGCCCTTCCCCCTTCTCTGTTCTTTACAGGAAGGATAGAGTGGGTACCCTTTTCTCTGCCCTCCACACTCTCCACATTTGCCTGAGCACCGATGCCCTGGGAACAACTCCTCTCCCTGCTACACTCATGCAGCTCCTATATATCTGTCATTTTCTTTCATGAACCTGCTTCCCTAGACACAGTAATTGATAGAGGTGGCCAGCAGACTTACGCTGTTTCATCACAGTACCCATCCCTTGCCCCCAACTGATTAACCAAGAGGTGGGAGAGAATCTGTTCCGTCTCCAAGATTTCTTTTTTTCACTTTCTCTCCAGGTGGAGGGAGCTAGTCTTGAGTGAGGGGATGAACTGTCACAGAGATGACAAACAGAGACTCCTCATGGTGTTTAAGTTCTGGATTCAGTTATTATGCAAGTTATTCCTGAAAGGACAGGGACCTCCCTATCCTTCCTACACCTGATTTCAACACTTTCATAGAGTTCTTGTGCCAATTAATTCTCTCTCTCTTTTTTTAAACATCTTTATTCGAGTCTAATTGCTTTACAATGGTGTGCTAGTTGCTGCTGTATAACAAAGTGAATCAGCTATACGTACACATATATCCCCATATCCCCTCCCTCTTGCGTCTCCCTCCCACCCTCGCTATCCCACCCCTCTAGGTGGTCACAAAGCACCGAGGTGATCTCCCTGTGCTATGTGGCTGCTTCCCACTAGCTATCTATTTTACATTTGGTAGTGTATATATGTCAATGTTACCCTCTCACTTCGTCCCAGCTTACCCTTCCCCCTCCCTGTGTCCTCAAGTCCATTATCTACGTCTGCATCTTTATTCCTGTCCTGCCTCTAGGTATTTCAGAACAAGTTTTTTTTTAAATTTTTTTTTAGATTCCATATATATGTGTTAACATAAGGTATTTGTTTTTCTCTTTCTGAGTTACTTCAGTCTGTATGACAGACTCTAGGTCCATCCACCTCACTACAAATAACTCAATTTCATTACTTTTTATGGCTGAGTAATATTGCATTGTATATATGTGCCACATCTTCTTTATCCACTCATCTGTCGATGGACACTTAGGTTACTTCCATGTCCTGGCTATTGTAAATAGAGCTGCAATGAACATTGTGGTACATGACTCTTTTTGAATTATGGTTTTCTCAGGGTATATGCCCAGTAGTGGGATTGCTGGGTCATATGGTAGTTCTCTTTTTAGTTTTTTAAGGAACCTCCATACTGTTCTCCATAGTGGCTGTAGCAATTTACATTCCCACCAACAGTGCAGAAGGGTTCCCTTTTCTCCACACCCTCTCCAGCATTTATTGTTTGTAGAGTTTTTGATGATGGCCATTCTGACCGGTGTGAGATGATATCTCATTGTAGTTTTGATTTGCATTTCTCTAATGATTAATGATGTTGAGCATCCTTTCATGTGTTTGTTGGCAATCTGTATATCTTCTTTGGAGAAATGTCTATTTAGGTCTTCTGCCCATTTTTGGATTGGGTTGTTTGCTTTTTTGATATTGAGCTGCATGAGCTGCTTGTAAATTTTGGAGATTAATTCTTTGTCAGTTGCTTCACTTGCAAATATTTTCTCCCATTCTGAGGGTTGTCTTTTGGTCTTGTTTATGGTTTCTTTTGCTGTGCAAAACATTTTAAGTTTCATTAGGTCCCATTTGTTTATTTTTGTTTTTATTTCCATTTCTCTAGGAGGCGGGTCAAAAAGGATCTTGCTGTGATTTATGTCATAGAGTGTTCTGCCTGTTTTCCTCTAAGAGTTTTATAATGTCTGGCCTTACATTTAGGTCTTTAATCCATTTTGAGTTTATTTTTGTTTATGCTGTTAAGGACTGTTCTAATGTCATTCTTTTACATGTAGCTGTCCAGTTTTCCCAGCACCACTTATTGAAGAGGCTGTCTTTTCTCCATTGTATATTCTTGCCTCCTTTATCCTAGGTTAGTTCAGTGTTGGTTTCTGTCCCTCATAATTGAAAGAATTTTATCTAATTTACAGTGAAATGTTTCTCTCTTTGCTGATACTGCTACAAGAAAGCTCCCCAAACATCTCATAATCTGGTCAAGTAATCAATACACAAACTATGGATAATATGGTCCAATCCTACCAGCAGATGTCTTTCCTAGCATAAACCTTGTGTGTGTATCCACAGAGTGATTCCTCCTCCATTTTACTTGTTCAGAGGGTGACTCTTTGTGAAAAATTCTTGTCATTACCCTATTTCTGGCTCTAAAATGTTGATTATTTTCAATGTGTTTTTCTGATGTATGTTAACTCTCCTCAGTTTTCTAATACTTTTATACTGATGTTTCTTGTGCAAAGTAAAAAGGACTTTGCTTAGAGTTATAAAGGTTTTTGTGTATTTGGCCACACTTAAGTAGACTTTCTATGTTTAAGACATGTTCTATTGAAAGAGTTATATATTTTCCTGCATATGTCATATGTATTCAAAGCATTTTCCATTTAACTATTATGAAATTCCAATGTAGTACCACTTATAAAATGGGGATATGCCTCCTGTTATGGATCAGAATTAGGACATTACTTCCACATGGAAGGAAATGTTTGGAATGAGTTAAAAGGGTTTTCCCCCAGCACTGACTTCGGAGCCATATGGGACCAAAAAGGAATGATGCATGTACAAGAGACAAGTATCATATGCTTAGTAACTTTGTACTTATTTATTTTTTGTTCTTTTTTTTTATATATTGGAGTATAGTTGATTAACAATGTTGTGCTAGTTTCAGGTGTACAGCAAAGTGATTCAGTTATACATATATCTATTCTTTTTCAAACTTTTTCCCATTTAAGTTATCACAGGTTATTGAGCAAGAGTTCCCTGTGCAATACAGTAGGTCCCTGTTGCTTATCTATTTTAAATATAGCAGTGTGTACATGTCAATCCCAAACTCCCAATCTGTCCCTTCCCCCCCACCCTCCCCCCCGGTAACCATAAGTTCATTCTCTAAGTCTGTGAGTCTGTTTCTGTTTTGTAAATTAGTTCACTTGTATCATTTTATTTTTTAGATTCTGCATATAAGCGATATCATTTGATATTTGTCTTTCTCTGTCTGACTTGCTTCACTTAGTATGATAATCTCCAGGTCCATCCATGTTGCTGCATATGGCATTATTTCATTCTTTTTAATGGCTGAGTAATATTCCATTGTATATATTATATGTACCACATCTTCTTTATACATTCATCTGTGGATGGACATTTAGGTTACTTTCATGTCTTGGCTATTGTAAACAGCACTGCAATGAACACTGGGGTGCGTGTATCCTTTCAAAGCATGTTTTTCTCCAGATATATGCCCAGAAGTGGGATTGCTGGATCATATGGTAGCTCTATTTTTAGTTTCTTAAAGAAACTAAACAGTGTAGGAGGGTTCCCTTTTCTCCACACCCTCTGCAGAATTTATTGTTTGTAGACTTTTTGATGATGGCTATTCTGACTGGTGTGAGGTGATATCTCATTGTATTATAGTTTTGATTTGCAGTATTCATTCATTTTTGTGATGAAAATGTGGTGCCATAAAATGCTGATGAATTCTAGGCACAGAATTCAGGTTATTCAATTCATGGTGCTGGAAGGGACATGGAAATTGGATACAAAAGAAATTGTGTATGTTACCTTTCATTGGTAAATCAAGTGATACTCACATGGGAAATAAAGAGTTAACAGCAGGCCAGGGACTCCCGCCTTCCTTACTAGGGGAAAAGGATTGACCACAGCCAGAGATACTTATAAACATGTTGATGGTACTTATTAGTGGAAAGATACCCAAGAGTCCTTATCTGAAATACTAATGCTTTTTGGCAGCATAGACCTGGTCTGTCTAGAATGTGTATTCTAAATAAGCCAGCAGTTTATGGCTTGATGTGGCAAGGCTGGCTGGAGATTGAGAGGGAGTCATGTAAGCATTTTCTGTCCAACTAAAGGAGTATAAAACTGGGAACCCCAAAATCAAGATTATGGGTTTTGTTTTGTGTGTGTGAGAACAACATGTTCACATAAATTGTTCAGAACTCAGTTGTCAATCTGAAACCAAAACATATCCTAATGCAGGAAAAAGGGACAGTTTTGGGAAGCTGTGTCTGATGGACTCTGGCTTCTCCAGAAAGGAATAGGTATCATCTGTGATGAGTTCTTGTCAGTATGCTTTGTGTCACTTGTAAAGCTTGGTGTTGGGTAAGATGTATGATACTCAGGAGTCTGCTCTGATCTTTCAACTCTTTGGCTAACATATCATGTATACACAAGAGACAAGAAGTTGATGAATGTGGCGTAACAGAACAGAGAAAGAGTATAGATTATTTACAAAAATAGTGCTGTGAAAATTGGTTAAAATTTAGAAATAAATGGTTCCTACTCTGGATTATATACTAGAACAAAAAATAAAAAAGGAAAAATCATTAAAAAATAGAATGAAATAGAAAATGTATGAAAATATTTCTGATTTTGACTTAGGGAAGCTCTTTCTAAGCCAAAAAAACACAAAAGATGAGCTAGCAGAGAAAAGATTGATAGACAAATAATACACTGAGGAAATGTATTTGCACTGCATTTAACAAAAGTAGATTTAGTATATTAAGAGTTAAAAAGCACCGAAAAAAATTAATACCACTGTAGGAAAAGGGCAAAAGTGATGAACAAGTAATGGCCAAATGCAAAAATATAAATTATCAATGAACATAAGTACAACTACATTACTTATCAAGAAAACTCAAAATAAATTTAAAAATAATTATTATTTTCTACTACATTGGCCACGCTTAAGAGTAATGTTAACATTCTTATGGTTGGAACTGAATGTGGCAGCCACAGGAGAGAGAACATGCTGTGAGGAGTGCAGCGAGCTCAGGGCCTCTGGCTGCTGTACCTCTGGGATCCACCCAGGTGTGCATGCCAATGCCACATTCTGCAGAGCTCCTAGCAAGTGACAGAGCACAGTGGCCACTAGAACTGGACCACGCCTGCCCAATGCAAGATTCCTCTAAAAGGTCATCTTTGCTCAAGGGCTGCTCGTTGGCCTGGCTGAGAATTTTTCAGTGCTGCACTGCAGTTTGAGGCTCTGCTTACCCATTCCTCCTTTCCTCCCACTCTTCTTTCACAGGTGTCAGTCCTGCTGAAAGCTTTCCCTTTGTACTGCTGCTCCTGCTCCCCTTAATCTCTCACAAATGTTTCCCCCAATAAATATCTTGCATTGCTAACTTCATGCTGAAGAAAATCAATTAGTACAATCTTTCTGGAAGTCATTATAGTAATACTCTTTGACCCACCTTTCACTTCTAGAAATTGACACTAAGGAAATTAACAGATATATTTATAAATTTTATGCAGGATTATCTGACAGTATTATTTATAATTGAAAAAAGTGAAAAGAAACTAATAAAGGATTGGATAAATTATAATATCTTATAAAATAAAACAGTATATATGGTCTTAATTTTAAAGATATGGCATATTACTTATTATATTTATTAATGTAAAAAAGTTTACAAGGGGTACAATTTTATTATAATATATATGTAGGGCTTCCCTGGTGGTGCACTGGTTGAGAGTCTGCCTGCCGATGCAGGGGATGCGGGTTCGTGCCCCGGTCCGGGAGGATCCCACATGCCTCAAAACGGCTAGGCCCGTGAGCCATGGCTGCTGAGCCTGCACGTACAGAGCCTGTGCCCCACAATGGGAGGGGCCACAACAGTGAGAGGCCCGTGTACCGCAAAAAAAAAAAAAAAAGTAAAAAAAAAAAATATATATATATGTAGACAAAAGAAGAAAGTAATATTCAAGGATGTAATTTTAATTTTCTTCTTTGTGCTTTCCCTTTTAATTTCTAAATTCTGCAATGAACACATTACGTTATGGTAAAAATACATGTTACTTAAATTATGCCTATATAGGCATTTAAAAAACAGGAAAAATACCAAGATATAATTAGCAGTTATTCTTTGAGTGATGATATTATGACTAATATTTCTTCTTTACTCTCCTGAATTTTTAAAATTTTCTAATATTAAAAATAATTTTCATTAAAATTAGATTTTACTAATTTTTTAAAACAATGCAAATCAATTTAAAATGGTGCTTGAACAATTGTACATCTGTATTCAAAAATATAAACTCAGCCTATGCATCATACTTTATACAAAACTTAGCTGAACATGGATCACAGACACAAATATAAAACATAAAACTATAAAAATTTTAAAGGAAAACATAGGAGAAAGTCCTTGATGTTTTACATGAGACAAAGAGGTTTAAACAAGACACCAAAAACATGATTCAAAAAAGAAAAATTGATAAATTTAAGTTCATCAAAATAATTTTTAAATTGTTCTGTGAAAGACACTGTTAAGAAATGGAAGAGAGGGCAGACAGCAGAAGCAAGAAGAACTACAATCCTGCAGCCTGGTTTTTGTGGAACAAAAACCACATTCACAGTAAGATAGACAAGATGAAAAGTCAGAGGGCTATATACCAGATGAAGGAACAAGATAAAACCCCAGAAAAACAACTAAATGAAGTGGAGATAGGAAACCTTCCAGAAAAAGAATTCAGAATAATGATAGTGAAGATGATCCAGGACCTCAGAAAAAGAATTGAGGCAAAGATCGAGAAGATGCAAGAAATGTTTAACAAAGACTTAGAAGAATTAAAGAACAAACAAAGAGAGATGAACAATACAATAACTGAAATGAAAATTACACTAGAAGGAATCAATAGCAGAATAACTGAGGCAGAAGAACGGATAAATGACCTGGAAGACAGAATGGTGGAATTCACTGCTGTGGAACAGAATAAAGAAAAAAGAATGAAAAGAAATGAAGACAGCCTAAGAGACCTCTGGGACAACATTAAATACAACAACATTCGCATTATAGGGGTCCCAGAAAGAGAAGAGAGAAAGAAAGGACCAGAGAAAATACTTGAAGAGATTATAATTGAAAATTTCCCTAACATGGGAAAGGAAATAGCCACCCAAGTCTGGGAAGTGCCGAGAGTCCCACAGAGGAAAAACCCAAGGAGAAACACACTGAGACACATAGTAATCAAATTGGCAAAAATTAAACAAAATGAAAAATTATTGAAAGCAGCAAGGGAAAAACGACAAATAACATACAAGGGAACTCCTATAAGGTTAACAGCCGATCTCTCAGGAGAAACTCTACAAGCCAGAAGGGAGGGGCATGATATAATTAAAGTGATGAAAGGGAAGAACCTACAACCAAGATTACTCTACCCGGCAAGGATCTCATTCAGATTCGATGGAGAAATCAAAAGCCTTACAGACAAGCAAAAGCTAAGAGAATTCAGCACCACCAAACCAGCTCTACAACAAATGCTCAAGGAACTTCAATAAGTGGGAAACACAAGGGAAGAAAAGGACCTACTAAAACAAACCCAAAACAATTAAGAAAATGGTCATAGGAACATGCATATCGATAATTACCTTAAACGTGAATGGATTAAATGCTCCAACCAAAAGACACAGGCTCGCTGAATAGGTACAAAAACAAGACCCATATATATGCTGTCTCCAAGAGACCCACTTCAGACCTAGGGACACATTCAGACTGAAAGTGAGGGGATGGAAAAAGATATTCCATGCAAATGGAAATCAAAAGAAAGCTGGAGTAGCAATACTCATATCAGATAAAATAGACTTTAAAATAAAGAATGTTGCAAGAGACAAAGAAGGACAGTACATAATGATCAGGGGAATCAATCCAAGAAGAAAATATAACAATTATAAATATATATGCACCCAACATAGGAGCACCTCAATACATAACGCAACTGCTAACAACTATGAAAGAGGAAATCGACAGTAACACAATGATAGTGGGGGACTTTAACACCTCACTTACACCAATGGACAGATCATCCAAAATACAAATATATAAGGAAACAAAAGCTTTAAGTGACACAATAGACCAGATAGATTTAATTGCTATTTATAGTACATTCCATCCAAAACAGCAGATTACCCTTTCTTCTCAAGTGTGCACGGAACATTCTCCAGGATAGATCACATCTTGGGTCACAAATCAAGCCTCAGTAAATTTAAGAAAATTGAAATCATATCAAGCATCTTTTCTGACCACAACGCTATGAGATTAGAAATCAATTACAGGGAAAAAATCGTAAAAAACACGAACACATGGAGGTTAAACAATAGGTTACTAAATAACCAAGAGATCACTGAAGAAATCAAGGAGGAAATAAACACATACCTAGAAACAAATGACAATGAAAACATGATGATCCAAAACCTATGGGATGCAGCAAAAGCAGTTCTAAGAGGGAAGTTTATAGCTATACAAGCCTACCTCAAATAAGAAGAAAAATCTCAAATAAACAATCTAACCCTACACCTAAAGGACCTAGAGAAAGAAGAACAAACAAAACGCAAAGTTAGCAGAAGGAAAGAAATAAAGATCAAAGCAGAAATAAATGAAATAGAAGCAAAGAAAACAATAGCAAAGATCAATAACACTAAAAGCTGGTACTTTGAGAAAATAAACAAAATTGATAACCCATTAGCCAGACTCATCAAGAAAAAGAGGGAGAGGACTCAAATCAATAAAATTAGAAAAGAAAAAGGAGAAGTTACAACAGACACTGCAGAAATACAAAGCATCCTAAGATACTACTACAAGCAACTCTATGCCAGTAAAATGGACAACCTAGAAGAAATGGACAAGTTCTTAGAAAGGTATAACCTTCCAAGACTGAACCAGGAAGAAATAGAAAATATGAACAGACCAATCACAAGTAATGAAATTGAAACTGTGATGAAAAATATTCCAGCAAACAAAAGTCCAGGACCAGATGGCTTCACAGGTAAATTCTATCAAATATTTAGAGAAGACCTAACACCCATCCTTCTCAAATTCTTCCAAAAAATTGCAGAGGAAGGAACACTCCCAAACTCATTCTATGAGTCCACCATCACCCTGATACCCAAACCAGACAAAGATACTACAAAAAAAGAAAATTGCAGACCAATATCACTGATGAATATAGATGCAAAAATCTTCAACAAAATACTAGCAAACAGAATCCAACAATACATTAAAAGGATGATACACCATGATCAAGTGGGATTTATCTTAGGGATTCAAGGATTCTCCAATATATGCAAATCAATCAATGTGATACACCATATTAATAAATTGAAGAATAGAAACCATATGATCATCTCAATAGATGCAGAAAAAGCTTTTGACAAAATTCAACACCATTTATGATAAAAACTCTCCAGAAAGTGGGCATAGAGGGAACCTACCTCAACATATTAAAGGCCATATACGACAAACCCACAGGAAACATTATTCTCAATGATGAAAAACTGAAAGCATTTCCTCTAAGATCAGGAACAAGACAAGGATGTGCACTCTCGCCACTATTATTCAACATAGTTTTGGAAGTTCTAGCCACAGCAATCAGAGAAGAAAAAGAAATAAAAAGAATACAAATTGGAAAAAAAGAAGTAAAACTGTCACTGTTTGCAGATGACATGATACTCTACATACAGAATCCTAAAATTGCCACCAGAAAACTATTAGAGCTAATCAATGAATTTGGTAAAGTTGCAGGATACAAAATTAATGCACAGAAATCTCTGCATTCCTATACACTATATGATGAAAAATCTGAAAGAGAAATTAAGGAAACACTCCCATTTACCACTGCAACAGAAAGAATAAAATACCTAGGAATAAACCTACCTAGGGAGACAAAGACCTGTATGCAGAAAACTATAAGACGCTGATGAAAGAAAATAAGATGATAAAAACATATGGAGAGATATACCATGTTCTTGGATTAGAAGAAACAACATCGTGAAAATGACTATACTACCCAAAGCAATCTACAGATTCAATGCAATCCCTATCAAATTACCAATGTCATTTCTTATAGAACTAGAAGAAAAAATCTTAAAATTTGTATGGAGACACAGAAGTCTCGAATAGCCAAAGCAGTCTTGAGGGAAAAAAGTGGAGCTGGAGGAATGAGGCTCCCTGACTTCTGACTATACTATAAAGCTACAGTAATCAAGACAATATGGAACTGGTACAAAAACAGAAACATAGATCAATGGAACAAGATAGAAAGCCCAGAGATAAACTCACGCACCTATGGTCAACTAATCTATGACAAAGGCAGCAGGGATATACAGTGGAGAAAAGACAGTCTCTTCAATAAGTGATGCTGGGAAAACTGGACAGCTACATGTAAAAGAATGAAATTAGAACACTCCCTAACACCATATCAAAAATAAACTCAAAATGGATTAGAGACCTAAACGTATGACTGGACACTATTAAACTCTTAAAGGAAAACATAGGAAGAACACTCTTTAACATAAATCACAGGAAGATCTTTTGTGATCCACCTCCTAGAGTAATGGAAATAAAAACAAAAATAAACAAATGGGACCTAATGAAACTTCAAAGCTTTTTCACAGCAAAGGAAACCATAAACAAGACGAAAAGACAACCCTCAGAATGGGAGAAAAATATTTGCAAACGAATCAACGGACAAAGGATTAATCTCCAAAATTTACAAGCAGCTCATGCAGCTCAATATGAAAAAAATAAAGAACCCAATCCAAAAATGGGCAGAAGACCTAAATAGACATTCCTCCAAAGAAAATATACAGATTGCCAAGAAACACATGAAAGGATGCTCAACATCACTAATCATTAGAGAAATGCATATCAAAACTAAAATGACGTATCACCTCACACCATTCTGAATGACCATCATCAAAAGATCTACAAACAATAAATGCTGGAAATGGTGTCGAGAAAAGGGAACCCTCTTGTACTGTTGGTGGGAATGCAAATTCATCCAGCCACTTTGGAGAACAGTATGGAGGTTCATTAAAAAATAAAAATAGAATTACCATATGATCCAGCAATCCCACTACTGGGCATACATCCAGAGAAAACCATAATTCAGAAAGACACATGCACCCCAATATTCACTGCAGCACTATTTACAATAGCCAGGTCATGGAAGCAACCTAAATGCCCATCAACAGACGAATGGATAAAGAAGATGTGGTACATATATAGAATGGAATATTACTCAGCCATAAAAACGAATGAAATTGGGTCATTTGTAGAGATGTGGATGCATCCAGAGACTGTCATACAGAGTGAAGTAAGTCAGAAAGAGAAAAACAAATATTGTATACTAATGCATATATGTGGAACCTAGGGAATGGTACAGATGAACCGGTTTGCAGGGTAGAAATAGCTACACAGATGTAGAGAACAAACGTATGGACACGAAGAGGGGAAAGTGGCAGGGGGTGGGGGTGATGGTGTGATGAATTGGGTGATTGGGATTGACATGTATACACGGATGTGTATAAAATTGATGACTAATAAGAACCTGCTGTATAAAAAAATAAAATAAAATTGAAAAATTAAACTAAATAAATAAATGAATAAATAAAAGAAAGTGAAAATACAAACCTCAGACTGGAAAAAATATTTGCAAATTACATATTTGACAAAGGAGGCTTATATGGAAAATACAAAGTACTCTCAAAACTCAACCGTTAGAAAACAACCCAATAAAAAAAATAAGCAAAACACTTAACCAGACACTTCACAGAAGAAGATATGTGCATGGCAAATAAGGACATAAAAAATGCTCACGGACTTCCCTGGTGGTGTAGTGGTTAATAATCCGCTTGCCAATGCAGAGGATACGTGTTCAAGCCCTGGTCCCAGAAGATCCCACATGCCACAGAGCAACTAAGCCCATGCGCCACAACTACTGTGCCTGTGGTCTACAGCCCGTGCGCCTAGAGCCTGTGCTCTGCAACAAAGAGAATCCACCACAATGAGAAGCCCGAGCACAGCAACAAAGTGTAGCCCCTGCTTGCTGCACTAGAGAAAGCCTGCATGCAGCAACAAAGACCCAACGCAGCCAAAGATAAATAAATTAATTAATTAATGGGAAAAAAAAAAGATGCTCAACACCATTGGTCATTAGGGAAATTCGAATTAAAAACACGAAGTACCTGTATATGCTTTTAGAATGCCTAAAACGAGCAAAAGCTAACAATACTAAGTGCTGGCAAGGGTGCAGGGACACTTCAATTCTTATACATGCTGGCTGGAGTGCAAAATGTTACAATCACTTGGGAAAAAGTTTGGCAGCTTCTTATGAAGTTAAATACATAGTACATAATTGCCTCGTGACCCAGACCTTCTACTCCTCGGTATTTACCCAGAATAAATGAAAATTATGTTTACCCAAGAACCTGTATGTCAATGCTTGCAGCACGTTTATTCATAATCACCCAAACTGGAAATAACCTAGATATCCTTCATTTGGTGGAAGGATAAACAAATGGTGGTGTATCTGTAAGATGGAACGCTACTGAGCAATAAAAAGGAATGACCATTCAACAACATGGAGGAAGTTCAAGTAGAATCAAGTAGAACCTCAAGGGAGTGAAAGAAGTGAAAGAAGACACAGTTAAAAGGCCACATGCTATATGATTCCATTTACATGACATTTGACAAAGACAAAATTAGAGTAACAAAGAACAGATCAACGTTTGCCAGGGGCTGGGGATTTCCGGAGGGACTGACTATGAAAGGCTGCATGAGAGAATGTTTTGGGGTAATTGAACTCTTCTGTATCTTGATGGTGGTGGTGCTTAAATAACTGTATGTATTTGTCAAAACTTATAGAAATGTGCAGCAAAAAAGTAAACTTTACTCTATACAAGTTAAATAAATTTTTAAAAGATAAAAATAAAGTAGGGGCACTAAAATAGAAAAGCTTGGAAAAAGTTAATTGTTGAAGCTGAAAAAATTGTTTTCTATCAAAACAGATCTAACATTAATTAAATTAGCTATATGTATGGTTTAGATTAAGTGGATAAAATAATGCATATTTATTAGGTTTATCAACTTTTAAAATTCACAAACCCACAAGAAAACATGTTAAAGCAGAGGGAAAGAGGAGCTTTATAATTAATCGGTTGAGACAATTATGTCAAAGGCTGTGATCTTTCTCCTCTTCCTTCCCTCTCTCTCCTACTCTTCCCATGTGGCTGCCTTCAGGCATTTAACGCTGCATGAAGTTTTCCTGTGGGTCTTCATGGACTTTGAAGAGTATATCAGAAAGCTTAGAATAGCAGTTTGACAGACCAGGCAGAGATAGTCTTCATATGATCATCTCTTTTATGGATTCTTGATAAAAGTCAAGAGTCTAACACTAAAACATTTCTCTGAAGGAATATCCAGCATAATCTAGATCAAAATGGTCTGTGATGTAGCTTTCTGGGGATCTGACTTGATCCAGGGATAGAACTGAGAGAAACTCATGGCTAACCTATTTCTAGGATATCTCTCTTGAATATAAATGATTTAGCCAAGCTTCTAGTGAGAAGTAAAGCTCAGAGACTCCAAAATGAGCAACCCTATCAGGTACAGTAGAACTCTCTTATCCAGTGTCACTGAGACTGGTCATTGTGTGGTTAGTAAGTCAGCTCTAACTCTATATCTTAAACTGTTATTTTAAGCTGAGACGTAATTTTACAGTCATCCACCAGTTTTCTGATGAAAGGCTAAGGTCTTCCCTTTAAATGTGGATTCATTGATTGGGATTCTTCGTCTGACAACAAAACCCCACACCCATAACAATCATCTCCAATTTCCAGTTTCAATTTCTTTAAAGTGCAGCAAGAACTTAAAGACACTTGTGATGCACACCAAGTGCAGAATCCTCCTAAAATTTTATGATTGTTGTTCATAGTGTTTTACAGTTATCTTGTGCATACCTAATTTGATAGTAATTTTCTCTTACCAGCTCACATTTATGGTCACTTTCTAAGGTGTTCAACTACTTAGTTTGTATGTTAACAGCTCTCTTTTTGCCCCTCCTATCTCATCAGTTTACCTAATCAAAATTACAGTGTAAAAATAAACATATTTGGAAACCAACATAACTGACTCTTGATAAGCATACAACTCAACTGGGGTGGGGTGGGGATGTGCAGAAGTCCATGGCATGTATTAGATGCTTGCTAACGTGGGCATTTGGAAGTTCTATAGAGGAAATGGAGAGCTTCCCTTAATCCAGTGGCTCAAGTAAGTGAAGGTCAGTTAAAAGGATACCTATGGAGAACAGTATGGAGGTTCCTTAAAAAACTAAAAATAGAACTACCATATGGCCCAGCAATCCCACTACTGGGCATATACCCTGAGAAAACCATAATTCAAAAAGAGTCATGTACCACAGTGTTCATCGCAGCACTGTTTACAATAGCCAGGACATGGGAGCAACCTAAGTGTCCATCAACAGACGAATGGATAAAGATGTGGCACATATATACAATGGAATATTACTCAGCCATAAAAAGAAATGAAATTGAGTTGTTTGTAGTGAGGTGGATGGACTTAGAGTCTGTCATACAGACTGAAGTAACTCAGAAAGAGAAAAACAAATACCTTATGCTAACACATATATATGGAATCTGAAAAAGAAGAAAAAAAGTTTCTGAAGAACCTAGGGGCAGGGCAGGAATAAAGACACAGACATAGAGAATGGACTTGAGGATACGGGGAGGGGGAAGGGTAAGCTGGGACAAAGTGAGAGAGTGGCATGGACATATACACTACCAAATGTAAAACAGATAGCTAGTGGGAAGCAGCCACATAGCACAGGCAGATCAGCTCGGTGCTTTGTGACCACCTAGAGGGGTGGGATAGGGAGGGTAGGAGGGAGACGCAAGAGGGAGGGGATATGGGGATATATGTGTACATATAGTTGATTCACTTTGTTATACAGCAGCAACTAACACAACAATGTAAAGCAATTATACCTCAATAAAGATGTTAAAAATAAAAGGAAGGATACCTATAGTAGCTGAAATGTAGATATTCTGTGCTGTTGGTTGACAGATGACATGACATGTATGCTTTATACACATTTTTTTTGAAAGTTAAAGTGTGTGATATGTATTCCTTGCCTTGATGAGAAATCAACCCCTCGAACAAAGATAAATTACAGGAATAAGTGCAAACAGGATTAAGATTTTCATACTACTACTACTACACATATTTGGATTTTTTAAAATTGTGAGTGTACATGGCAATGAACACCAGAAGGAACATAATCATCGTGGTTAACATAATTTCTTTTTCTTCATGCTGTCCTCTCCCAGGATATCTGATGCTTAAAAGGTCCCTCTCAGAATTTTCTTATTTCTCCTCTTCCTCACCATGATCATCACTTCCTGCTCGCACTTGAGGTTTGCCCACAGAAATCAGAAATATCTTGTTTTTACTGCTACGACTACAGGTTTCTGTCTTTAAACGTGGCCCTGTTCCAAGATTATGATCCACTTTTTGTCTGTTCCTTGATATTTAATGAGGATATTACCTACCTGAAGAGACTTCTGGACTCCAGTTCTGAAAGCCCTGCTATACAGGGCAAGGCTATTTTGACTTTGAGAGTTACAAATTATCCTTTTCTGAAAAATAGAGAAAAGGATAAATTGGTACCTCTATAGCATTTTTTTTTTCAATCATGACTGCACCCCAAAGGCTTGTCTATATGGACACTCTAGACAACTAAGTCTCTGAATTTTTTTGGGTTTTACATTTTGATTCCCAAGACTCTCTTCCAAAAGACTAGATTTTGGGGCTTCCCTGGTGGCACAGTGGTTAAGAATCCGCCTGCCGATGCAGGAGACATGGGTTCCAGCCCTGGTCTGGGAAGATCCCACAGACCGTGGAGCAACTAAGCCCGTGTGCCACAACTACTGAGCCTGCGTGCCACAACTACTGAAGCCCACGCGCCTACAGCCTGTGCTCCACAACAAGAGAAGCCACCTTAATGAGAAGCCCGTGCAACGCAATGAAGAGTAGCCCCTGCTGGCCGCAAGTAGAGAAAGTCCGCACGCAGCAATGAAGACCCAACACAGCCAAAAATAAAACAAATTCAAAAGACTAGATTTTTGCCTTTTTAAAAACTGAAATTAAGCTGTTCCACTGACAGTAACTAGTCAAGCACATTCAATTGCTTCTTCAGGGCACCACCTAAAAGGTGTTGGCAGGACAATTTAATCTCCGTAACGGAAGACGTGCATCTTCCTATCTGCTAGAGAAGGAGGGTGAAAAATCTAGTTCAGCTAAAAGTTTAAAATGGAAATGAATAGGAATTTGAGGAAGGTTTACTTTATGCTATTTAATATCTAAGCTATGCTAGATAGCCTTTTTGTCATTTAATAATCAACTTTTACTTATAGCTTTTAAGCTGACCATATATTTTGCTCTTTGATTATGATGGTTAGCTGGAGAGGTGAGCCTGGTAGGAAGCAACTTTCCAGAAGTTATTCACGCTTGGGGTGAGAGCAGAACCAATCCTATCCCAAGCATTCATTCAAGTTTCTTGCAGCCATTATGCCAACCAGGGGATGCCTTGAATATATGACATTCAAACTGGGATCAGGCATCTGATGTATTCACCTGCCTTGACAAGAGAAATGTATACACTCTAATGGGTTTCTTCAGTGATCTAGATCAGGACAGAGATAAATACATGCTTCTAAGGCACAGCAAAACTTCTTGGTATGTGTGTCAATAGCCACTGTCTCCACTTCCTCACTTCCCATTGTCTCTTCAACCCTCCAGTCTGGACTTCTGTCCCCATCGCTCTGCTGGCTCCTCACATCAAGGTCACCAAGAACCTCTCTCTCACAGACTGCCCTGGTCCCTCTGTCCTCTTACTTGACATTTCAGCAGCATTTGACACGGCAGTCACACCTTCCATCTTGAGACACTTTCTCTCTTGACTCCCAGGGCCCTCTAACCCGAAATTCCTGGCTCCTCCTACGTCTTCTTGACTAGATCTCACCTTTCTTCCTAAACTGGCTCTGCCCTGAGCTCTATCCTGTTGTCTATCTACACTATCTCCCTAAGTCAACTCATCCAGTCCCAAAGTTTTAAATACCACCCCCATGCCAATGACTTCCAAATTTAAATGTATAGTCCCGACCTTTCCTCTGAGCTCCAGACTTGTCCTAATGGACATTATCTTCTAATGGATATTAATGGATGCCTAAAGGAATCTCACAGTTATTATGTTCAAACAGAGCTTTTGATTTTTGCTCTCTCATCTCCCGAAATGCGCCTCACCTAGACCTCCCTGTTTCATGACAAGGCGCTACCATCCGGTCAGCTGCTCAGGCCAAAAATGAAGGACTCATTTTTGATTCTCCCCTTCCACTCATCCTCTTCCCCCACCTCACCCCCTTCAGCTTTCAGTCCATCTAGAAGTCCTTCTGGCCTCACCTCTAAAATAAGCCACTCCCACCCGCGGAACTGATTCCTCTCTTGTCCTCTACAGTCTTCTCCCATATATTTAAAAAACATAAATCTCATCCTCCTATGGCTTTTCACTGCACTTTGAATCCCATCCACCCTGTGACCTCACAAGGCCCTGCTGGGCTAGCTTCTAAGTCCCTCCTTGACCTTGTCTTGCCCTGCTCTCCCACCCTCTCACCACTCCCCAGTCTGTCAGGTTCTGGAGCTCGCCAGGCTTGTTCCTACCTCAGGGTCTTGGCACTTGCTTCTCCTTCTGCCTGGAATGCTCTGCCCCAGATCTTCTTAGAGCTAGTTCCTCTTACCATTCAGGTCTCATCTCATATGTCACCCCTTCAGAGAGGACTTCCCTGTCCACCCAAACCAGCTGCCTTTCCCTTGCCCTGGATGTGACACACTTGTCACGTTGTCCTTTTACATTATACTCTTTGTACACATACCGCTTTTGTTATTATCTTGTTTGTTTTCTTATTTATCATGTCTCTTCTAGCAGGTATAAATTCCATGAGGGTGTATCACATCTGCTTTATTTCCTGGGGTAACCCCAGTGCCTGGTACATAGTAGATGCTCAATAAATCTTTGTTGAAAGAGTAACTGTAGTTCAGAAATAAGCATGAGAAAAAGATTGGAGTAACCTCCGACTTTTACTTGGGACACAGTTTTACTGCATTGTGTTGAATTACAAAGAGGCATAAAGCTTTGAATGGGTGTGAAATTGTTCTTAAAATCCAGGTTTCTGGAAGGTATATAAGTTCATTTATGAAAGAAAAAATATCAGGTGATGATCTCCATATTTAATTCCTTACCCTGCCACTTTCAAGGGCAGTGGTTCTCAACTTTGGTTGCCTCCTGGAATCACCTGGCTGGCTTGTGTCTCACTCGTAGAGATGCTGCTATAACTGATATGGGTTGTAGCCTGAGCATCAGTAGTTATTAAAAGCTTTTCAGGTGATTCTAATATGCAGCCAAAGTTGAGAATCTTTGTTCTAGGGGATATTTTTTGACCTCATGAAATATGGTTTCCAAAACCCATGAAATCTTGAAAATAGAGCCATTTGTCTTAGAACCTAGTATTTGAGGTTTCCACAGCTTCTTATTCATTAGTACAACCAGGGTTGGAAAGGCCTACTATATCCTGGCTGAGTTTCAGTATCACCAACCACATCAGTCTCTCTAAAGCTGGGAAGGCAACAAAAAGGCTGATGACATTTCAGAAGCAATAAGAAGAGAATTGAATGCAGTTAAGAGATGATGTTCCACTCAAGAGGCAAGAAAGTAAGGGGCTACGTGTGCGATTCGGTGGAGAAATTGGAATGATTCTCTCCTGGACCATATCAATAGATGGAAGAGTTCTCAGGGGTAACACCCGGGGGATGCTTGGGCAGGAGGAGAGATTAACTGGTAACAGCAGCCTCATGTTAGCGGTGTCTTGGGAAATGAAGACACAGAGCAGTAGTCTCGATTTCAGTCAGTATGTGTATAGGATGAAGCTGTGAGGAAAGAGACTCAGAGACACAAGAGCCAAGAGCAATCCTGGAGTGGGGTAGTCTGGTAACATTAGTGATTCAGGCTGCAGCATGGGCTGACTCAGCAGCGCACATAGGACAAGGCCCCTGTTAGCCAAATGTACCAGAGCAGAATTCTTGGAAAGGGAGTCGGGGAAGCACCAGACTCCCCAGAGAAGGTCAGAGGTGGACTAAAGGTAAGAGTAGTTCCCCAGGGACTGAAAAACAGAGAAACATTGTTTCATTATTTATAGAGGTATTTGAGCAGCTGATGCTTTTACTTTCTCTGTGAAGTAGGAGACTAGATCATCATTCTTTTTACTCATTGTTTTTAAATGCAAATGGCCTTCCAAATACTTAGAAAAGCAAACATAGATGCTCTAACAATTCAACTTCCTGAAACAAAAGGTTATTATTTTGACACTTGAAAGGTATTTACACAATTTCTCCTAAAAGTAAATGCTCTTTATAAAGCCCATTCTGCCTCTCTGCTTTACAGATAAAGCCCCTTTGTTCTAGGAAGCTCTTTCTGTTTTGGTTTATGAAAACAGACACAGAGCTGATACAACCCAGGTTCAGCTTCAGGAAAAAAGGATATTACAACAAACTGTGGTGGTGCTTGCACTGTTTAGAAAAAGATTTAAACAATGATAACATTAAGTCATTGTACAGCTCTTCCCATTTACGGTTCCAGCTCCATTTTTATCATCTGAATTAGTCTGACTTTCAGTATAAACTTGTCTTTGGTGAGCTCCCTCCTTTGAATTTTTCTGAAAGGCAGTAAGCATGTCAAAAAGATTTATGGAAAAAATCTTTCAAGACCTAAGATTCTCTCTAAAAACAGCACTTACCAGTAAGGAATTTTTACACTTTAGTTGTGCGTGTTTGCACGTAGCAGAAAAGGGGGAAAAACCTAGCAAGTAGGAAACTAGAAGATAGAACAGGAGGTGAATTTCCAAGATGATGAACATTTTTAACACTGTTTAAACATATTAGTCTCTCTACCACTCCAGTGTTATCACTACGGGGTTCTCTAAATTACCTACGTCCACTGTGTGGTTTTAAAAATGAGATTATCTCTAATTCTTACATTGCAGCATACTTAAGACCAGAGGACTCATACATGCAAATTCATACATGCAAGGATAAGCCCACCACACACATGAACAAACAAGATATTGTTTGTAAGGATCTATGAATTTTTAACTTTGAAATCCCAGAACGAGGTACTGGAAGCCTCAGTGCCTAGCACACAGAGAAGTGCATGATGACTATAGGAAGAATAAATGAACAAACAAGGAGGGCGTTTCCGGAGTCTGGCTTGGAGCAGCCATGACCCAGTTACGTGGGGTGACTCTTCATGCACTGGAGCTGGATTAGAACCCTGAGGAGAGTGTGACCCTCACACACCTCCGAACTTGGGAGATGGCAGATAACAAACTCCCCAAGTGCGGAGTTTTATTTTCTTCTTGTTATGCAAATTGATGTCTCCAGTGACTCTGAGGCATGAACCACAGACTTTTCAAATTAAAAGAATGAATATAGATATTTTTCTTTTTGTAATAGCTTGTAATTTTCCTTAGAGACCTCTCTTGTGAGGTTTTTTTTCCTAGCACTGCAGGAAAATAGAAAAATGCAGATATATCTTTTAAACCATTGTTTTGCAGAAGACGTTTGTCCTTTCTTTGGCCGTCCAACATTCGACCCTTCTTCCTGTTGGGACATTCCCCGTTATCAGTGGTACTGAGGGGTCACAGTGTCCTGATTCCCATTATGGAAGCTGAAAGGAGGTCAGCCATTCTCTCCTTACTCCCTGCAGCCAGGATGTTGCACATGACCAGCTGGGCAATCTTACCAGGGCTCTGAAGCTGCATGTGTGACCCAAGAGGAAAGGGTGGTTAGGACTCAGTTGGGGCAGCAAAGTCTATCAGTGGCATTGGCCAGGGCAACATCCTGGCCAGCCTGTTTCTGCTATGTAGCCTGTACAGTCTCCTTGGTTCATGTCCATTTTCCAAGCCCTCCCTCACATTCCCCCACTGGATTGTATGATCCCCACATAACCTTCCAAAATATCCTCCTATTTGCTTAAGATATCTAGAGCAAGCTGCTGTTACTTGCAACGAAAACGCAAATTGATATTACAATTACTGATCAATAACAAAACAGTTCTTGGCAGTTACTTAAAAATGGAGGGGAAAGTAAAAAATTATAAATTATCAAATAAATTTGAATCACATTCAGACATTATTTATGTTCTTCCGGTGGTGGCACAGGGGAAAATCTAGTGGCCTTTGAATCAAGAGGTCATGAGTTCAAGTACTGACCTTACCATTTATTGACTATGTGACCTTGGGCAAGACACTTAATCTCTATGAGCCTCCATTTCCTCACTTATAGCACAAGAGTAAAAATATCACACAGGTATGTTCTAAAGACAATAGGAGATTATTTTTATCATTAAAGCAGTTTTAAATCTTAAAGCTATTTTATCACTCCAGGCCAACCAGTCTCTTCTATAGAATCTCATCTTGTCCATAGTCCACATCTGTTATGTATTTCCTAGTTTCTTCTTTGGGTATAGCCTGAAAGGTGAAATACTTATGGCTTCAAATTCTTGTTCAAAAAGGTACCTTATATTATTACTTCCAATGTAAGCAATAAAGCGAAAACTCTTGAAAATATGAGTAGATGACTTCCTTCCTTCTCAATTCAACAGCTGAGTTTATATTTGACCCAACTTATGTCACTCCCCTACAGACAGACAGACAGAGCAGAGCTCAAACCATAGCTTGTTTACCTATTGATCACCAGATCCTTCAAAGCTACCATTTGAACTTTGGCTTCTACCTAAAATTTGTGATTGAAACATGTGTTCCCAGTTTATTGATGTCATTTAATATAGAACTAAAGGCCTGTCCATGGAGGCTCTTAAGTGGGACATAAATGGAAGTTTTCTGGTCATGTGATGCAGGCACAGCTAAAGGAAGACTGTGAAAACTGAGGCAGAGAAAGGGAGGTGGCATGATGCTGGCCCAGCAAGGATTACAGTCTGAAGTCTGGTCACTGATCTTAGATGATGTAACATAAATGGTTTACGGGCAGTTGATATAACCCTTCCAGCAGAGGGCAGGAAAAAGAGGGGGAAGGAAAGAGGGTCCCATGTGGGGCTGCCCTCCATTGCCACAGCCCGGGAACATCCCCTTGAGGAAAAAGGAAGGGAGACGCCTGGGAGCCATGTTTGCTTGGTGGATCCTTTGTCTGTGCCAGTGGTTCTCAAACTTGTCTACGCATCTGAATCACCTGGGGATATTTAATAAATTCTGGAGCCCAGGCCATGCCCCCTACGCTTAAATCAGAACCTCTGAGGGTGACCCAAGCCCTAATATTTTTTGAAGCTTCCCAGGTGATTCTAGCGGGCAACACAAGTTTAGGAACCTCTGGTCCATGTTGTTCTCAGATCCTGTTCATGTTAATAAAGCTTGTGAACTGCAGCCATCAATGTCAGAGTTTCTTTTTCCCCATTCCCCTCTTAGTCCTCTTGAACTTCGAGTCTGACAACAAAAAGCCAAGATACACTCATTATATTATACGCATATATTGTGTTGTTTTGAAAACATTTCTAAAGGCCTAACCACTTTTATAAAAGAAAAAGACTTGCCTTAAACCCAAAGTCATTTTTCTAGTGTAACTGCCTTTATCAGTGGCTCATTATTTCTCTAAGGCATTTTTTCTGAAATGAAGTATTCTATTCTTGGTGTCAAACCACAGAAGGATTATTCTTGAGCACTTGAAATAATACTCTTTTTTTTTAGTACTGAAATGGTAGGAAAAATACATTTTTCTAATCAAAATATAATCTTCCAAACTATTTTTATCATTTCCCTCCCAAATTGTTAAAGCTATAAGCTTGTACCATTCTCTTTTTCTGGATTACAACGGAAGTCGTACCGAAAGGTGTTTTTGGTTAAGGAATACTGGAAAAAGGTGTAATAATAATAATAATAGCTGGCACTTATGAGATGTCTGATGTTTGATGTTTTGCTTAAGTGCTTTACCTACATCACATCATTTAATTTTCACAGGAACCCAGTGAGGTTGGTGCTATTATTACTGTTACTTTTTCAGGGGTGGAACCTGAGGCTTGCAGGGGATGAGGACGCTGTGAGGTCATGCTCTTGGTAAGTAGCTAAGTTATTTGCTTCACAGAGGCATGCGTGAATGAATGGAAGTTTAGTGAGCAATTGTGTACAGAAAGGTGTGCTAAGTCCTTGCTCTGATGTCTCTCATTTTATCTTCATAACCACCGACACACAGGCAAAAAATATGACAGGATGCTCTAGGGAAGAAGAACAGATCAAAAGCTTCCTGGCTCTCTGTCCTCCCGACTTTCTCGATCCTGCTTCCTCTCTAATTATTCTCTCCAGTGAAATGGGGGCAGCCCCGCCAGGACCCAGAACAAATACTGCAGGAGAAATTCTTTCTCCCATTTTTTTTTCTCTAGATCAGTAGTTCCAAATCAGGAAAATGAATGCGTCTAAAGCTAGTACAGTTTTGAAGGTAACGTAGAGGACAAGCAAAGCATCAGGTTTTTGCATATATCTGCCCAATAAATAGAAGAGCTAGAATTCCACATAGACAAATATAATTATTTTTGAGATTTTCTACAGCTGTGTTCAAAACGGATATTCAACGCTTGACACGTGAGTCGATTTTCTCCCTTAATGTTTAATATGGAATATTTAGAAAACACAGGTATATAAAAAAGAAAATGAAAATCATTTATCCAGAAAGGAAAAACTGTAAAGGTTTTGGTGCATATCTTTGCAATTATATCTAGCTGTATAATTTTCGTTTTTTTTTCAAAAATGGGGTCATGCTGTAAAACTGTTTTATAATCTGCTTTTTCCACTTACTGTCATTTTCAGTGTTTGCACAGTATCCCAGCACCTGGGTGTACTGTTTTTCATTTAATGAATCCTCTATTGGATATTTAGATCATTACTCATTTTTGACCATGACAAGTGATTCTGTAATGTACAGACACACGTTTTTGCAGCTTGAAGGAAACTTAGAAATGATATGAAAACTACAGCTCAGAGTAGGGAAGGGATTGATCAAAATTACTCAGTTGAAAGCTTGGCTGAAATTCTAAACGGACTACCAGTCTGGGCCTCATTCCTCTACACCAGTGGTTCTCAACCTTGCAGAAATTTAAAAAAATATTCTGTCCAGACCTCACGCTGAGACATTCTGATGTAATTGATCTGGGGTGTGGAATCCAGGTATCAGTATCTTCAAAAACTCCTCCAGGAAGTCTAATGTGCAGCAGAGTTAGAACCACTGCTTGACACTGTGGGGCTTCTGGAATCAAGAGCACACAGAGCGGTGTTCTGGGATCCTCTCGGCATTCACTTCCGCAAGTTAAAGAGGGAAAGCGAAACATCCTACAATTAATTTTTCTTTCTTGAGCTAATAGCACTCGAGTATGTTACTCTCGTGACTTCTTAGTCAATTTTCATGGGGCATTTGGTCTTGAAAGCTGAAAGACAGGTGCATATTCTTGTAATTGCTCAGGTTTTAGACAGCTTTGAATGTTTGCTTTAGAGCAGGTACAGGGGGAGGGCTGGAGGGCAAATGAGGAGCTGCAGCCTGAGGGAAATATGAGTGCCTTCATGTACTCACAGTTACAAAGCCCTTTCGAATTAGCCCTGAGATCTCAGAGGCTCTGATTCTCCCAGCTGTTTGGCTGCAGCCAGCCTCCCGAGGCAACTCCGGGAACCCCAGGGTTGTGTTTCTGGAAAATACCGGTAGGTGTCTAAACAGTCCCATTAGTTGCTCACTGGCATAGTAAGCTGGCCTGAGACTTTGTTGCCCCAGGTCCCAACTATCCCACAAAGGTGCCAATCAAACTAAAACTGGCCATCACTGCCATGGTCTCTTTCTGGCTGCAGTGGAGTTGGAAATTGATTGTATCCTGAGGCTGGGGAAAGTGAAGCTCACCCATCATTCCAGCAGGTCAGAGATTGAAAGTTAGAAAAAGACTGTTTGCTATGTCTTCTATTTATTTGGAGAAACATCTGGAAGCAAAGTTAGTTGGACTGCAACTAACTTTGGACTCTAGCATTTAATGATTTAGCTTTCAGTTCAAAGCCACAGGTTCTATCCCAGGGCCTGGGTTGGAAAGAGTTTAGGGACCATGCTGTATCAAGAATACTACTCTCTTAGAAATTACAGAAAAGTGCCAGATTTTCCTCCCTTATCGTGGATTTGTTCCTGGGGACTCCCTGCTGTCCTGGCTATGATCTGGATTCCTCAGATCTGTATAATACAGCAGAACACCAGCTGACGGGAAATAAGGAAATATTTACCAATGGAGGTGATTCATGTCCATTTATAAGAGAGAGAAAAACCTCCATGGTCTCAGCTCTGGTTCTCCAGAAATTCCTTAGAGACAAATAACAGGATGATTGGAGAGTGGTACTTGGGGGTTGGTGGACAGGATCATGGACTGGAAGGCAGGAGACCCGGCTTCTCATTCCAGCTCTGTCACTTGCATGCTATCTGGCCAAAGACAAGTCATTTCACCTCTCAGAGCTTCAGTTTCCTCATACATAAAATAGGGATAATAATTCCAGGATTAAATGACTTAATATTTGTGGAAGCATTCTGCATCCTGTAAAGCAGTGGAGATCCATCATGACAGGGGTTCTGTTTATTTAGTAAAGGGTAAGTGCACCTCTCAGGGGCCTCTCAGGCTCGAAGAAATCAATAAATATTAGAATATTAGGCAGCACCCACTTTAGCTCTAAAGCTGTAGGCCCAAAGAAACCCTGCAATGATCGGCAGGGGAACAGTCTTCATAAGACCACCTGGGATGGCTTATGAGCCCCAGTAATTGTTCTTCCAACTGCTTGAGGGAGGGAGGGGTGGGGCAGGGGGAAGGGCAAGAGAAGAATGGATGGTCCACTGGGCTACATTAAATCTTGAGTCTGGAAGGGACACATTGAGTTAAAGGAAATGTTTGATGTAGGTTCCACACTCGTAAGCAGAGAAAACTGATCAGAGAATGAATACTCTTTGCTGGGAATTCAGAAATAGCTATCTAGAAATGGCCTTAACTCTTTTGTGCAAATTGACGTTTGTCACTATTTTGTATACCACATCCTCTTTCAGTTAAATCCTACTAGATACTAAATCATATAAGTAATATGAAATCAGGTTAAGAGAGTATTTTCCCCCTTAGGATCTCATTTAGATAAAGTAAAATATGTATGTCCTATATTTAACTTTCATGTAGAACTCAGACTCTGTTATATGCCTGACAGGTTATTTGTCTTGATGTTGATCCTAATAAGATCAATGGGTCCTGTGTGATATGAAAGAGTAATGTGTAATATGATAATTTAAATAATTGTCTTAGCAAAAGAAAGGATCTTTCAAGCAATTTGACTTCAGGACACATGTACAAATATTGTAATTTCTTTCCTTAGGTTCAATTCCAAAAATGTTTAACATGTTCCTAAGGCTAATTAAATATGTTTAACCTTCATTAACAATCCAAGGCCAAAATATATATCTCTGTTTTTTTTCTATATTTGGTAGGGATTTTTTTTGCAGGGGGGGTTGTTTTTGTTTATTGAGGTGACAGGTATTGACAAGTTTTAATACTCCACAATGTGCTATTCGGAAAGTAACAAAGAAATTAAGAAGTGGATACAGTTACTAACATAAACAGAAAATGGTAAGACATCCTGGCATCTCTCTAATTGTTCACATCCACTGATCTGCAAATATTCTGAGCAAGCAAGTGCATGCTAATTAACAGAGGTAGACACTAATGGCTGAGGGCCTCTTTCAGTCGGCAGACATTTTCTGTTGGCCAACTTTTAAAAATCATATTTCACACACAAACATGAATTCATGGACTCTCTTAAGAAAAAAAAGCCACAAGTATGGCACATTTGGCCCATCTTTCTGCATGGGAATCAGTAATCAGTGGAGCTTGTATGGCAGCCTGCTTCAGACCCACAGGCATGGGTTGGTTCCCCAGACCACCAGCACCCCACCTGACCCGCTTCACTTTTTCACATCGCCTCTCTGGCCCCTGATGGATCTGGGTTTGGAGACCTTGAATTGCACATTGCCTCCAATCCTACAACTGCATTTTCCCTTTTCTTTTCCCTTTAGCTTCATTCCTTTTATCCCCTGGCAGTGCCAACTCCTTAATCAGCATAGTTCCCAAAGAACTAATTACTTCCTCCTTCCCTATTTTCTTTCTTCTTTTCCAGCTGAATCATTCCCCTTTCCTGCCTCTTCCCCCCTCACATCCCACAACATTTCTTTCTCAGAAGTTGGAGATTGTCTTTATAAAGGTGAACCATGAAGCAAGACTTTCCCCAAATGAACTGTGATGACATGTCTTTTGGAAAGATTACACCTAAATAGATATTTTAACTCGCTTCACATTTTCACATCAAATCTACCATGGTGCCTGTACGGTAACCTAATATGAAAATTTCGAGAATAATTTCAAGCTACTCTGAGTCTGAACAGACTTGGTAGCTTAAAACATATTTCCTCCTCAGAAAACAAAAGATTGAAGGCATGAATATAAAAATAGTTGATAGGGCTTGTTTCCTGGAGGGAACATTTGCTGAGTGATTTTGCATTATGGTACATGCTGTGGCCTAAAATAATCTGAGCAGTTTCCTCATTATTCAATGATGGTACAGTATGCAAACAGAGGCAGCCATTTGAGCTCAAACTTCAGATAGTAAGAGAACATGGTGTACGGCAAAAAATGTTCATGGAAGTCACCCAGCTTGGAAGATACAGCTGTCTCCTTTAAACACTGTTGTACTCTCAGGTGGGGACCAACTGAGTCCTGATTCCTGACTGTGTGCTGACGGGCAGGAACCACGTCAAGTCTCCCCTCTCACCATGCACAGAGAGAAGTCTTCTCAAATGTCCACAGGCGATCTCCTCACAACCACTCTCAGAATTATGAATTCTGGGGCTTTCAGCCATCTGCTATGGTCAAGGCAACTGACCCAGTGTAATGATTAATTTTATGTGTCAACCTGACTGGACCACAGGATGCCCAGATATGTGTTTAAACACTGTTTCTGGGTGTGTTTGTGAGGACATTTCTGGAAGAGATTAGCATTCAATTGGCACACCGAGTAAAGCAGGTGGTCCTCTCCAGTGTGGGTGGGCACCCTTCAATCCCTTGAGGGCTCAAATAGAACACAACGGTGCAAGAAGGTTGAATTCTTTCTCTCCCTCTGCCTGATTGTTGAGCTAGGACATCAGTCCCCTCCTGCTCTCAGACTGGGACTCACACCATTGGTTCCGCTGGTTCTCAGGTCCTTGGACTCTGAGTGAATTACATCACTGGCTTTCCTGGGTCTCCAGCTTGCAGATGGCAAATCGTGGGACTGCCCCGCCTCCATACGTAGCTGTGTGAGCCAATTCCTCATTTTATATTACAGCCCCCAGCCCCTGCTCACACACTCCTGATTGTGGCTGTTTCTCTGGAGAATCCGAAAACGCCCAGTTTGGGAAAGATTTTCCACTCACCTCTCAGTAGTGTTTCTCTCTTCCACGGTGAGGACAGCTGTGCTCATCCAAACTATACGTCCCCAAATCACAACCACAGACAGATTCTGATCATTTACGTTTGCCTCATACAGCTCATTTGGCAGTGAAAACTCTGCTGTGGTCCTCAGAGAGAAGGTCTTTCTATATCTGCCACTATTTTTGAGCAGGACCCAGATGCGGATTATCACAAAACCAAAACAAATAGATTTTTATAAAAGTTAATCAAGTGCTAGTAAGAACGAGAACAAGACTCTTCAGGTGATGTATCCTTTGCGCACTTTCCCAATACTCATTTCTTACCGCATCTGCTGCTTCTTACAGCAGGACAGACAGGAGTGGATTTTTTTTTTTTCCCAAATAATTCCCCTTTAAATAGAAATAATGACACAAACCCCCAAAATGTTTGAAGTGTATAATTCAAGAAGCATGAATTATACATGATTATACACCAGAGGTAATTTTAGGAATTAATTTCTATTTTCTACCTAAATTTTTCCTGCATCAGAAATATTTTGGTGAGGGTGAAGGGGAATGGTTTATTCTTTAATTCTAAGACAAATAGGAATTTTCCTAGTAATGGACTCATAGGAATATGATATTGAAGATAAAAAATCAAAAATTATCTGTATAGTGATAATGAATATCTGAGAGAGAAAAAGCCATCAGCTTTGCATAATTCCTCAGCTCAGGGAGTGGATGGCAAGGATGGAAATGAGAATTCCAAGCCAAATTTGAATGCTTCAAAATTAGACCCACTAAGGGAATAAAAGGGCCTAAAACTCAGAGCCTGAAGCTCTAACAAGCCATCATTCTGGCTGAAAACTAGAAATCCCACAAAGAGGGCAATTTAGATAATTACTATGTATTATGATTTTAAACTCCATTTTCGGGAAAGCAGGACCTCTTGTGGGTTTATTGACAAGATTTGGGTATTTAAAGAAGTGATGTTTTGAGACTGGTCTGGTAATCTCTTCCCATTCTTGTCACCGATGAGTCCTTCCCATCCTTTCACCCAGCCTCAATGTCACTTTCTTGAGTGTTCCCATCACCCAGTGGGAAGCTCTCTAGCCCTGGATACCACTCCTCACCCTCACCTCCATTTCTCTTTTCACCCCTCTACTCACTGATGCCTTGGAGAGGAGCTGGGTGGTCAGTGTCACTGTGGTAATGGAGTGTCCCCCTCTTCCTTAAATGTCTTCTGTGGGGAAGAAGCAGGTCGTTTCTTGAAACCCAGAATTCAGCCCACCTTGACCTGGGTCCAACATTTCTAGGACTTATGTAGGCAAACAAACAAGAAAGAAGGTGCTCAAGGATGGAGCAATTTGAGATAGACACAGTATTGAGAGCGGAAGTCTGAAAAATTCAGGGCCCAGAGAGAAGTGCTGAGGCCCCGAGAATGCAGAGCCGAGATCCATTCACATTCCACTGGCAGCTTCAGCAAGGCCATAATTTTGTTATTTTTTTCCTGCCTGCCTGTTTTCCTCTCCTTACTAGCTGAGGAAACCTTAAAAACCCTCAAATCAGCTGTGTGCCGGATGAAGAGGTCCTTGTGCTGAAGTGAGTCCAGGGAAGGAGAGAGACTCTGAGTGGAAATAATACTTTGTGACAGTGGAAGGGAAGGAAAGCAGGTCGGCCAATCCTGGGGCCTCTCCAAGAAAGGAAGGGGCCGTCTGGGGAAACAAAACAGCCCAGTGTAGTGTCAAGAATAAAGACTCTGGTCACAGAGAGACCAGTGTTCAAACCCCAGCCCCACCCAATATCTTGACCAAATACCTCAACTTTCTGAACTAAATGTACTAAAAAATGGAAATTTAAAAAATATTTAGCAGTAGGGGTGCTTTGGAAAGCTTCCAGGTGAGGCATGCTTCATCTAGAATCAAGAGCCAGCCCTGGTGTTTTATTGGCTCTGGATGGGGCCACTATCTTGGAACCACAAGGGACAAGTCACTAGGACCACAAGAATCACTAGGACCACTGTGCTGACATGCTCCAACTTGTGAAATAATCCCAGCTCCCACCTACCTACAGAGTGGCCTCTGATTAGGCCACTATGGGCTAGTTTCTGTTACTTGTAGGTAAATGCATTTCTTCGCCAACATATCTCACTTTAAAACATTATCTCACTGGGTTCTAAGTAAATATTATTTCAGATGAACTCATTTAATCATGAAGGAATGTATGCAAAGGGTATAGCACACAGTTGGTTCTCAGCACATCTAAACTATTTCTGCTTCCCCTTGGCTCAAGACAGACAAATAGCATCCCTTAAAGTATGCTCATGGCAGGAAGCCCAAGGCTACACAAATAAAAGCGAAAGTACTGCTCGTTGCTCTCAAAGCTCAGTCCAAGTGGCATCCTGTCCTTTATGAAGTTGTCTTTCCTGCCTACACCCACCCAGGCAGAGCTGATTGCCGCCTCCTTTATGCCTCTCCTATATCATCCACATATTTCTATTGTAGCAGTGATCGCACTGTTTTGCAATGATTTGTTTACATGTCTGTCTCACACAGATGCTGGGTGATGAGCTCCTCAAAGGGCAGGAGCTGTGTTGTATTTATCTTTATACTTCCAGAACCTAGTACAGTGGCTGGCCCATAGTAGGTGTTCAATGTTTGTTTTTTTTTTTCTGTGCTGTACGCGGGCCTCTCACTGTTGTGGCCTCTCCCGTTGCGGAGCACAGGCTCCGGACGCGCAGGCTCAGCAGCCATGGCTCACGGGCCCAGCCGCTCCGCGGCATGTGGGATCTTCCTGGACCGGGGCACGAACCCGTGTCCCCTGCATCGGCAGGCGGACTCTCAACCACTGTGCCACCAGGGAAGCCCTTCAATGTTTAATGAAGGAATGGATGGACCAAAAAACCAAGAAGGAAATGGGCAGGAAGGAGAGGTAGATGCTAGGGCATGTCCTCCCACTATTTTCTCCCCCTGTAGCACCCCTTTGCTCACTTCTCACATCCAAGCTCCCTACCCTTCCTGTCTCCCCAATCTTGCTAAAGTTCCCCTAACCTAGGCCTCAGGAAGCATCACTTTGGCTTACAGATTGGGAAATTTTTGTCCTCACTAGACAGCTGGTATGGAGAGAGATATATGTAAATCAGATCATGAAGCTTGTAGCCAAGAAAGCCACAAGACACGGTCCTGGTCAACAAGATGTTCATGGAAGTTGTCGTGTGAGGCTTCTGAGAAAGCTCTTTTAAAAGGGACACAATTGTCTTATGTTTTTGCCTTCCATCCTTCCTACTTGCTGGGAGCATGGACAGAATTTCTGGAGGTGAAGCAGCAATCTTGGGACCTAGAGGAAAAGGCCTGATTATAGAAATCTCAGGCCTGATATCTTTAAACCATGAAGCAATGTGTGCTATCCCCTATCCCTGGGTTTATAATTATGTGAGAAAATAAACCTTTATGTATGGATGCCACTAAAATCTGGTCTATGTTACTTACAGCTGAAGACAATTCCAAACTGAAAATCTAGTCTCCTTTCTTTTCTTCAGACCTGCCAAGGTCACTTCATTTTAGGACTTTTACACTTGCTATACCTTCTGCCTGAAATGTTTTTCTCTTAGATGATCACATGACTGTCCCTTCTCAAAGTCAGATATCAAGTTAGAACGTCACCTTCTCAGATGTCACCACGTTGCATCCATCATTCTTTAATAATACTATCTAATTTTATTTTCTTCATTGCTTTTATCACTCTCTGAAATGCTCTATCCTTTGCATGTTTCTTTTTGTCTTTGTTCATTCAGGCTGCTATAACAAAATACCACAGACTGGGTGGCTTAAAAACAACAGAAATTTATTTCTCACAGTTTTGGAGGCAAGGAAGTCTGAGATCAAGGCACAAGCTTGGTCATGTTTTGTGAGAGCCTTCTCCCTGGTTCATAGCCAGTGTCCTCCTTCTGTGTCCACACATGGTGGAAGGGGTGAGGGATATTTCTGGAGCCTTTTTTTATTAGCGCACTAATCCCATTCATGAGGGCTCCACCCTCATGGCTTCAGTACCCCCCAAAGTCTCACCTACCAGTATCATCACATTGGGCATTAGGATTTCAACATCCACATTTTGTGGGAACACAAATCTTCAGACCATAGCACTTCTTGATTATCTTCACCATGAATGCAGGGCCCTTCTCTATTTCAGAACTGCTATGTCTCCAGCACCTAGAAAAGCATGTGGCATATGGTGGGTGCTCTATGAATAGGTTCCCAGAAAGGAAGATGACTTCCAGAGTTGGAAATGAATATATTTCCCTATCGAATATACTGTCATATGTGTTGAATAGGTTTATAATTTAGGAAATTATGGATTAAATACCATTTATGTACTGACTACTGGATATAACATTGTTTACATGAGATAATGAATTTCAAGTTCAATTTCTTTTAATAAACTCATAATCTTGATCACAGATCATTTTATCCCCATATCCAGAAAACCCTGCCTCCCTCCCTTTTATTCCTGTTATAGCTCATCAGATTTTAACTCCTTGATGGAATTTTTTTCCTTGATTTAAAAGAAAGTTTAAATTTATTTTTTAAAAGAAGAGTTCCACTCAATCTCTGGTAGGTTTTTAAAAATTGATTTCTTGAGTGCCATTACTTATCCTCCTTACAGGTCCTATCTTATTTCACATCCTGCTTTGTGAAAATTATACTCAAGCCCTTTCAAAGGCACCTTGCCTGACTTCCTGTCCTCCCAAGTTGTTCCTGAACCTCTAATCTTTTCCATGGGTCCATTTAAAAACAGCAAAATTTTCTTAATCCCTTTGGGACCCTTCCATCTGTTCTGAATTTCAGTGGGAGGAGCATGGCAGGCAATGAGACTGCAAGTAAGACCTTGGCATTTAGGAGAGTAAATTATTTCTTTTAATAGCTAGAATGTGCTTTTTCATATAAAAACCATAGATGTAGACTCATAGACTAGGGCCATCCTATTACACACCTGTAAGGAATAAAAAGCAGACTAGTTCGAGTAAGTAAAGCGTTTACAAGTTAAATGGTAAAAGTTAAGTCCGGGAATACAGGTTGGGGACAGAGATCGTTAGTTGTTTCCCAATATCTGCTCTCTCTCTTTTCCTTAGTAATAAAGTCCTCCTTTTTTTTTAAGGTGGCAGTGATAAAAGAATACATTTCCTAGTCTCCCCTGTAGTTAGATGTGACCATATGATGCAGTTCTGGAAGAAGTTTTGTTTGGGTCTGCTTAAAAAGAGCAGACCCAGCTGGGAAGTGTGGCTTTCCTCCTTCATCCTTTCTTCCAGTCTGGAACTGGGACTCATGGCTGCAGCTCCTATAATAATCTCACATCATAAAGTCAGATTGAGGATGGAAGGCATAAACAAAGAGTGGGTGACAGAAATGCTGACTTCCTGGAGCCAGCACACCGGTTCCGAATTGGCCATTCTAGGGCTTCTTTTCTGTGAGAGAATAAACACTGGTGTCTTTGAATTTTTTGTTCAGTGTAGGCAAATGTAATCCATTTTTATACAAATGCTCACTTGGGGAGTTTTAAAAAATATCCCAATGCCCAGGCTGCCTCCCAGATCATTTAAATCAGAAACTCTAGGGATAGAATTCAAACATCGACAATTTTTTTAAGTTTTCTGGGTGATTGCAGTGTGCAGCCCAGGTTGAGAATCACTGCTTCAGGCTGACAGACCTCATATTTAGCAAGTTCAAGAATCTCCTGGGGGATGGGGTGGTGCATGTTAAAAAAAATGGATTTTCAGGGCTCCTTCCCCAGAATTTTGGTTCTTTCGGTCCGAGGGCACCCCAGGTGATTCTGAGACGGGCAATGCAGGGAACACATGTGAAGAAACACTGCTTTAGGCAATGGGGCATCTTTGGAAGTTTTAAAGCAAAGAAGTGACAAGATCAGAGGAGAGTTTTAGGAGGATTAGTCTGGATCTAGTGAATAAATTGAAAAGAAGAGGTGAGAGACTGGTGGTAAGGAGAACAACTGGGAGGTACTACAATAGTTGATGGCCTGAGGGGACATGATTCTGAACTAAGTGGGTGGCCACAGAAATGGGGGAAAAAGGGGAAGATACAATAGACACTGAAAAAGATAAAATACTACAGGACTTACTAACTGACAGAATAAGACCGAGGGGGACTTTAAGATACTTATTTTTAGTGACTGAATAATACCCTAGGGGTTTGATGACTTCTGGGTTAGTATGTACTTCCCCCTTTTGCTCGAACTCAGTTAAATTGCTGTAGATTATTAGTTTACTGTTTATCTACACCTGCAAATGTAATTTTTGTTAACCTGATTGTATCTAGAGTTTTCCATTAGATTGGAAACATTATTTGCTAAATCAACGCTTCTATTTAAAGGTTTAGACACATTATCCTAGCAAGGGTCTATTTCACAAATTTTAGTATTTGTTTATAAATATATCTAAATATATGTAAATGCACAAGCAATATACATATGTGTAAATATGTGTATAGACAAGCAATTGAATGTTTTTCATGAGATTTTTACTTTTTAAAAAACATCATGTCTTCTAGAGCAGAGGAAATAAATGAACTGACTGGTGGTTTAGTTACTGCTCTGGAGCTTGCTGTATGTAGTTATCTTTTTGGATGAGACACATCTAAACTTGCAAGGGCTAAAAGTTTAAAGAATGGTTTTTTAAAAATGACCTCAATAGAAAATGGTTATTTAACTATTCACTAAAAAGCCACCAAGCAGATGTTAGGGTGATATTTTATCAAATAACCTCAAACATGATTACCTTCTGAGTAATTCTAAAATACACACTGCCCACTGATTCCTTATGATAAGGAACACCTATGCCTCAGAAAACAATCTTAAGTGTGCTCTTCAAGTCCTCTCATTTAAAAACCAACATTGGTTTTATAGTTACAAACCAGAAAGAAATAACAGTCAAATGTAATAGAAATATAAAATGTAAGCTAATGTATTTGCTCCTTTTTTACTAAAGTGTGTGTCTGTGTCAAGACACAGTTTCTTTTTTTCCTCTTATTGAACTACAGTTGATTTTTTCAACATTTTCTATTTTATTGTTTTTTAAAAGTATTTATGTATGTATTTATTTATTTATTGGCTGTGTTGGGTCTTCGTTGGTGTGTGCAGGCTTTCTCTAGCTGTGGCGAATGGGGGCTACTCTTCGTTCCGGTGCGCAGGCTTCTCATTGCGGTGGCTTCTCTTGTTGCGGAACACAGGGTCTAGGCGCGCAGGCTCAGTAGATGTGGTGCACGGGCTTAGATGCTCCGTGGCCTGTGGGATCTTCCTGGACCAGGGCTCAAACCCATGTCCCCTGCATTGGCAGGCAGATTCTTAACCACTGCACCACCAGGGAAGTATAGTTGATTTTTAAATTGAAATATATAACACAGTGTCTTTTAAGAATAGATTTAAAAATACCAAGTAAACTTAATGAACAAACAAGATGCACATTTCCTCACGAGCTTGGCACTTGGTGCAAACATGAATGAAACACAGCCTTGCTCTCTTGTACTTCACGGTATAAATAATAAAATGATGATGAGTTTCCTAGAGTTTGTTTTAGGTTTAATTTTCCCTCTAATTGGAACATCTATTAGAAAGCTCTAACAAGGTGAAAGTCATTAGATCTGTTCAAAACATAAAAAGGCTAAACTTCAACTGGCAGTGGGAGACCACGTATCTAGATTCCCTATGACGTTTAGTTTGGTTGATAAGAATAGCACATTTCTTTAATTTGGTGTGAGGCAGTCTTTTGTCACTTGCTCCTGAGTATGCTACGGCCCTGAAGCAACAGAATCAGCACCACTGAGGGACCACCACCTAATCACGTCTAGCCATGCAGATCAGAGAAAGTGAACGTCCTACGTGTGGACTGTAGGTGCATCTATGCCTCCTCCTAACATTCTCTTTGGCAGTTGGATTTTGCTCCACCTTCAGACAGCAGTAACTAAACTGGTTATAGCAAAGTGCTCACCATATTGGGGATTCTTTGTGAACACATCCATTTCATACAGAAAGCATTCTATTCCATGGTCACAAACCCCACCCCTAATATGAGCTACAGTCTTGCAAATGATAAAACACTGGGTGCTGGGAAGTCTGTGTGCAAAAGTGTTGAGAAAGTATGTAGATAGTGTTGGGCAAAACACCATCCCCACTGGGCGAAACAAACAACCCAAAGTGTGTATTCTACTGCAGATGGGTGAAGGGAATTTGCTATGGGTGGAACTTTCTTCTCCCCACCCCTCAAATTCATATGTTGAAGCTCTGACACCCAGCATCTCAGAATGTGACCTTATTTGGAAATAGGTTGGTGCAGATGTGATTAGTTAAGTTAGCATGAGGTCATACTGGTACAGTAGAGTGGGCCCCTAATTCAGTAAGACTGGTGTCCTTATAAAAAGGGAAAATATGGACACACACTCACACAGAAGAACATGTGAAGATGGAGGCTGAGATACTTCAACAAGCCAAGAAACACCAAGATTGCTAGCAAACCACTAGAAGCTAGAGACAGGAGCAGACTCTTCCTCCCAGCCCTCAGGAGGAACCAACCCTGCCTTACCTTGGTCTTGGACTTCTAGCCTCGAGAACTGTGAGACGAGAACTTTCTGCTGTTTAAGCTACTCGGTTTGTGGTGCTCTGTTACTACAGCCCTAGAAAACTGACACAGAATTGTGCTCCCATCATTACCTCAGATGGATAGCATATTCTTTTGGTGCAGATATAACTCACCTTTCACTATTTGACCAGTGAGAGTTAAAATTTAAAAACCCAAACACCTGTAATAGGAAGGAAACATAAAGGACAGTGTAGGTGGCTTGGCATGCTTGCCAACCAGGCTTATTTTACTATACCTCAGGCCTCCTCCATCGTGCGGATTAAAGAAAGCTGAGTGAGCTGCCTCCATGGTCAACAAATACTCCTTCCGTTCTCTACCACCCCACGTAATTGCTGCAGTCTCAGCCGAAGTGCTGAGAGGAAGCATCACTGACTAAGCTGCAGTTCTGTATTCTCTCTCTCCCATTTCAACATCCTAGCAAACACGACAGGGAATGGACAAAAAGGGGGGCTGGAAAATACAGAGCAGAAGAGTCAAATAAGAATCAAACAAAACTAAAATAGACCAAAAAACGAGAAGAAAAAACACAAGGAGAGATGCAAGGAGAAAGGAGAAAAACACAGGCGTGGCTGGCCAGGAAAGTAATTGCTGAAAGGAAAAACCTAAAATCTGTGGGTATGGATCCCTAGGATAATCATTCTGTTGTTCCCGGAAGCCATTAGGAGATTAAGATTCTCCTTGTGATCATAGTATGTTCACATCCTGACAAATTATTTCTGGACTTCAATCATCAAACTTCCTGCACGTGCTGATTTTTTCGTAGCTCAGTTCTGTAAACAAAATCTATGTGATTCTACACGAATTAACATAGAACACTAGAATGATGAAGCCGGACAACTCAGAAATCATTCAATTCAATTATTGAGGTGTACAGAGAATTTAATAGTCTTGTCCAATGGCATAAGCTTTGTCCACATAGCTTATACCAGAGCTAGGCCAAAAGATTTTGTAAATATTATGATTTATGAAGAATCTAGGTTGATGTATACCAAGGAAGTATTTCTAAACTTAACTACTTTTGAACTTTCACATCTCCATATTGCTTTTAAGATATTATAGAAGAGGCCTTTTGGTAGCCATCTGGGAAGTTTCAACCTAGAAAATTCCTCAGAACATAATGTAAGAAACCAAAGTAAACAAAAATTTATTTCAGCTAAAATATTTATTTGAAAAATATTTGAGGGGCAGATTTTTTTTAATATAAATGTATCTTGACCACCTGAATTTTAAATTTCTTATTAGTAATTACAGTTACACTAATCTGAACTTAATAATAGCACTTGCTGTGTGCTAGGCAGTCTTCTAAGTGCTTCCTGTATGTTACTTTACTCAATCCTCAGGATGCTGTATGGTTTGGTCCCATTATTTATTAGCCCTATTTTGCTGATTAAGAAATTGAGGCAGAGAGAGACAGCATCTTTGCCCAAGGTCACACTATTTATGAGTGGTAAGGCTGAGATTTGAACACTGGCAGTCTAGCGCCAAAGTCTAAATACTTAACCTCTGTGCCGCACTGCCGTTTACCAGCCTATGAAGCAATTTGCAATATCAGTACACATGTATCCCTAGTATGGTAAAAACAGGATTTTATCTGGGTCTAATCTGATTTAGAGTCAATGCTCTTTCCCACGACAGCTATATTGCCTCTCACATTAGCATACTCAAACCTCACTTTCACTCTAATCAGCAGTCACTAACAGAAGGTCATGGTGTGAATATCCAGTGCAACAAAGGTACCACATCAGCAAAGGAAAAGGACTCCTAATAACCAGCCCACCACCACAGCATAAACTCCTGGGGTTTGCTGGAGGTTATTGGTTCTTCTGGGCCCTCCTAGCTTATATGCTGTATTCTTTCTCTCTTCACTCTCAGGAGATGGTGTGGTTGATAGAACAGGCACTAGACCAGAGAGCATGAAACCTGGGTTCCAGTCTTAGAGCAGCCTGGGACTGGCAGAATACCCCTGTCAGGGTAGGCATCACCCACCTGGCTCCCTAAATCCTCTCAACTACCCCAGGAGTGAGCATGACAACTAGTTTACAGATAAGGGAGTTGAGACTTAGAGAGTAAGTAATTCCATCAAGGTCAGCACAGATGGTATTCAGCTCCGGTTTGCCTGACTGTAAAATCCTCATGTACACTCGACCAAGCTGTCACTTTAAATCCTCCAAATCTCAGATTCCTCAAACATAAAACAAGGATATTTTGCTAAATCAGTACTCTGTGTATCATGGAGCCCTAGGGATTCTTCAAAGATGTCTCAGAAGTCATTTTTGGAGGGAAGTTCAAGGAGACAGGGTCCAGACAACTGCCTACCCCTGCACACACACATACACAGAAACATTGAGCAGTGCCCCTCTTAGCTTTAATGCCTAGGAGAGGATCAGCATGGTGAAGGTATAATAACTGTGGTAAATCAAGCCATTCAGAGGAGACTTTGGATTCAGCTGCCTGGCTCTGCCCAGAAAACATCCAATGCCTTTGAAAGAAAAGGCTGTACCTGAACTTCTGCTGATCTAAACACAATTTGAGAAAGTGTTTCAGTTGTATCTGTGAAGATGGCCTTCTTACCCAGGGTCAGCTAGTGAGAAACACAGTCCAAGTTTTCTTCTCTTGTGTTCACCATTCCTTGAGGGTTTCAACTGGTCAGGGATGAAAGGGATGTAGCATTTGTGGCTTAATTCTTTTTTTTTTTTTAACTTTTAACCCAAACTGTATTTTATTATATTTAGACATCATCCATTTTAAGAAACACCACTGTTTTATGTACCATTAGGAATGAAAAGATGCTGCCACTCAATATGATGCATCATCCATTGTAAAATGAACTGTAAATTCAGAGACATTAAAATGTTAAAGACCTTAGGGATGATGAAATTGTGGGTCTCAATAGAGAGGTCTCACAATGCCATGGGCTACCTGTGTGGTTTAATCCAACTCTGTTTTTGCTCTTCCTCTCTGTTTATCTTGCCTCATTTTCCTTTACCCTGTCCACTTTCAACACTGCCTTCTTCCTCTGGCCCCAGAGCCAGGTAGTAGAGAAGAAAGGAGTGGTCTGTGTTGGTAAGAAATGAGACAATTCATTTACTCCTTCAAGTCCTGCCTTTCCCCCCACCTGTATTCCTACAAAGAACAACGCATTGGTGCTTAGATGACCACTATCAGGCAGGCATCTTGATGAATGCACAGAGAGTCAAGATTTACTTTATCCCATCCTTGTAGCTCGTATCCCTTTTGCTAAAAGCTACATATGTAGAAAAGAATAAAGCCAATGAAAGTCAAGTGATGAGTTCATCATACCTTTTTGATGGTGATCATACCTTTCTAAAAACATTTATTGAGGTATCCTTTACATACCATAAAATTCACTCATTTTAAGTGTGCAATTCATTGATTTTCAGAAAACATACAGTTGTACAAGCGTCACCACAATTCAAATTTGAATCATTTCCATTACCCCAAAAAGATACCTCAAGCTCATTTGCACTCACACCCTGTTCCCACTCCAAGCCCTAGGCAACCACTAATCTTTCTGTTTCTTATAGATTTGCTTTCTCTGAGCATTTCATATATATGGAATCATATAATACTTGGTATTCTGTGACTGGCTTCTTTCATTTTGTGTACTCTTTTGGAGGTTCATCTATACATTAGCACATCTCAGTACTTTGTTTTTTTTACGTGACACCTTTTTGAATGGCAGCATTATATGGAGGAAATTTCACAGATTTCAGAAGCATGCAAATCTGGGGCCAAATCAAAGTTGTACCACTTCTTAGTTGTGTGTCTTTGGGCAATTTCCTTAACCTCTCTAAGACCCATTTGTAGAATAAGGATACTAATCCCTCCCTCAGAGGATTATTCTATCAACTAAATCGATTTTGCCAGCAAACAATGGGCAGTCAAGAAATCTAGTCTTTCTGTCTACATTCCCCAGGAATCACTGTTTTCTTACCCCTGCATTAAATTGTAAATTGAATCCTACCGCCTCCCTACCAGCCTTCACATGAAGCTTGAAATGAGAGCCCACATAACTAGCAATATCAGGAATGGAATTCCGCCAAGGGGAATCACATCCTTCATTAATGGAGCCCAGATGGTGAGGATCTAAAGGCATTTCCTTCAATATTGCTGTCATTTTTTAGAAAGAAGGTTAAACTGTATTTCATTGTTATTTTAAGGAGGAAAATGTTTCGAATTGTATTCTAGAACATTCTACAGAGTTGGCCTTACTTTTGCAAGCCTCTAAGAACAACGTATTTTCCCACTAATTCTTATAAAACTGCCCCCAATAACATCAACTCTCAGATAACATGTAAGTAAGTAGTAAAGGGCTATAACCCCCTGAATTCATAAAATTCACCTCAAATCCTCAAAACTCAACTTTTAGCCAATAGTTTCAGACTCTTTCTTTCCTAAACCTTTAGAAGAACCTGAATTTCATGTGTGTAGCAGAATAGACTAAATTGAACTCCTTGTTCATTTCTCCAGTCCATCTTTTCTCATTAGAACATATCAATTTGAGTTCCAAGTTAAAGGAACTCTGGATATAAGCACACCATGCACTCTTGGACACAGAGTTTACATAGATGCAGTTCCTTAGCCCTGAGCCCTCTTTTTCCTTCTGAATCATTGTTTCTCCACAGTTTTCAGTCCACCATGATTCCCTTTTGTGTTTCTGATTGTTTTTCTCTCTTCTTCTCTGAGATTTATCACAGCTTCATTTCTTCCCCAAATTCCTTAAACACTTAATTCCTTTCCACCTCCTAGATTCACTCCCAGATTTACTTCCTATTAAGTATAGTATAACAGTTAAAACAGAAAAGGATAATACTTTTCAATATTTCTACTAAATTAAATAGGTTTACAACATATTTTATGTATCTCTCACTTCAAGGAGGTTAGCACAGTGAATCATTTTTCATCATGCAAAATGTCTGTTGTCAAATGTAGACTAGTTATTAAGAGAGGCGACATATGGCTTTCTATCCTTTATATACTAATAATTGTCACTATATATATTAATGGCATTAAAGATAACAAAGAGTGACTCTTTCAAAAAAGTAAATTAGATATAATTCCTACAAGTGATCAATCTGCAACATTATCAGGAGAGTCTGACTAACTAGAACTTCTACTGTGATAAAACCATACTCATGAAGACAAATAGATAAAAGCTATATCCAGACCGAATCAAACACTTAAATCAATGTATCTGCATAAGGAGTCCTGTGTTTCCTTGCTCTCTGTACTTATCTGAAAATAGGAACTGTTAACAAAATCCAGGACTAACTTTTCTCCCACTATTGAGAGATCGGGAAGGAGTGAGTGCGGTCTCAGGAGAGAAGCTTTCACTCACTGTCTTATCACCTAAAATAGGCATGAGAATCCATAAATGTGATAAAAAGAAATAAAAATAATTGGGGGGGGCACAAAAAGCTTAAATTTAGTTAGATTTGTGAATTTCCCCAATCTTTAAAAAGATTTCCTCATGTTAAAACTTCCCTTTCATACACTACAGTGAAGAGAGTAATTTATATCCAAGACTTTATTTTAGGGAATTTATTTTAAATGATATCATAGGAATTTATCTCATGGTGTAAATAGTTTAGTAAATCTGGGATTCAGCAAAGATTTTTCCCCTACTGCACAGGGCTTTTGTGCAGTAGATGTTTAGCAGCAGATGACAAATTAATCTTGAGGCATGATGATTTAACTTCAGTTTGGTGCCCAAACATTCTGCAAAAACATCTTAAGCCCCAAATTCCAACATGTGGCCAGCATATTGAAAGTTAATTTTAAAAAAAAATCACTTAATAACCCAAATATTCAATACATATATAAGAATCACACAACTTTTGGATAATAATTTGGTCTACAGTCTGTTCATAGCTCTCTAGAAAATCCTGATCTCGGAGTGATTGGTTAAAACCTCACATTTGCAGAGGACATCTCTCAGGCCTCAGTCACCATAAATATCTGCCCGCATGCACACATCATGTATATGAATTACCAAATAATGCCAAGAGTCTCCTACCCCGAGATGGCAGCAAGTTTTTGGTGTGCCTGGCGGGCCATTTCACAGCCTTTGGTTCTTGTCTTGTGCATTTCCCCCCTGAGTGAGGGGCAGCTGACAGAGACGTCCCCGATAGAAATGACCAATTCTCGGTACAGGGCCACTTGCGTGTTGAACTCTTGGACAAGCTGGAAAAGAGAGCGAGTTTCTTTCGTAAGACACTGATCAGGAAGTTTCCTATTTTGTGTTACCTAAACAGAGGCTTTCGCTGACCCCTGAGCCACCTCCCCAAATCTCCTGCTAAAGAGCCTACAGATTGTTTAAAGATTGGGGCACAAAGATGTAAGTTCTCTTCATCCAAAGCAAGTGTTTATTTTTCATCGGTAAGTCTCGTCATGGAAGCTCTGTTTCCAGACCTACTTGCCGCCACCCGTTCAGACTCAGTTTCTGAAGAGCCAGAGCATATTTGGAGAGCTACCATGCCACTCCCAGGTAACTAGAGAGTGATGCTGGGAACTCTCGCATAGAAGTCTCCCCTCTACCACAGCTGGGATGTGGATTTGAATTGGCCTGGGGATAAAGGCCAAAGGTGGGTTATATTAGGCAAACCATTCACCTCCTGCCGGACCACTGAACCGCTCCGGCCGGGCTCCGAGCTTGACGGGAAGACTGGCTACAGCCTCTGAGCTGGAACCTTCGTCCCCTCCGCAGAGCCCCGTGCACTCTATTTGGGTTTGTTTGCTACTGTCTCCCCACAAAGCAGCACTCTTACCTACTCAGCCCCTCCCTCCCTGGTGAGCCAGCCAGTTCACCGTGTCTTTCCTATCTGCCGTTCTCCGAGGGGGTAGAGGCACGACCTACAGCCGCTGACCCCAAGACCCTTTCCGCGGCACTTCTTGGCGGGGCCAATACGACCCGGTGTCACCCCGAATCTGGGGGACTGCAGATTTAAAAATAGTGCATGTGCACGTGACCGGCATGGAGGAGCTGAGGGTGGCGGAGTTCCTGGCACTCAGGCAAAAGATTAACGTACACGATTCCCCCCACCTCTCCAAAAAAAAACAAAAACAAAAAACAAAAGGAGGCGCATTTTCCACCTACCATCTTGCAATCGTCCAGGGCTCGTTGGGTTTTGTGGGCGCTCTCGGAGCCGCTGCCCCTGCGCTCCCAATCCCGGCTCTGCAGCGGGGGCTTGCTGATCTGGAAGATTGAGGAGCGGGTGGACCGGCTGGGGCGCTTTTTGCGCCCATTCGGTGCAGAACTCATGCATACACATCCACCAAGCCGAAGCCGCTGGTGCAGTGCGCCCCGGCGCGGGCGGCCAGGTAGTTGCCCTGCGCGCCGCCTCCAAGCAGCCGGAGCCGGGACCCGAGGCGCGGCGCTCACAGGCTTGGGACTGGCTGCGCGGGTGGGTAACCTTCAGCTTGAAGGAGAGCCGGGGAAGCGCTGGCTGTGCCGTGCAGCATCGCTTCCACTAGCAGTGAGGAAGGAGCTCGGTCAAGTTCTGCTCAGCAGCACTGCCGGCCCTGTCCCGGGAGCTGGACGCTGGCGCGGGCTCGCACTGTCTTCCGCTCGGCATGGATCGCAAGGCTAGGCGAGAAGGAACACGCCGCCCGGCGGTTCCTAGTTTCCATTCAGATGGGTGAGCAGCTTTCAAAGCCTGCGCTGCCAGGTGGAGGGGAGGGCGGGCAGGGGGAGATTGTCGCTCTAGCCTCGGGTGTCTTCCCGCAGCGGCTCTCCGTTCGTCTATCTCCTCCCTCCCCCGTCACCAGGCCTGGAAGGGCTGGCAGTCCCCGAAGCAGGCAGTTGGTCGTTGTCTTGATTCTTCGTCTCCACGGGGCTCATCTGTTTGAGGATCCCTAATGAATCCGTGGCGGGACTGACAGACGCAGGGAATCGGTCCGGCTGACGTTGTTCGCGGCCCCGCACATTGATAGGACAGGAATACTAATGTGATCCGTCCATACAACCCCCTTCCCCCTCCAGGGTTTATGCACTTATCCAATCAAATCCCCGGGAACATCAATTGCAATATTACTTCATCTGCTCTATTATTAGAAACGAAAAGTGTCATCAGAGTGGAGCACATTGCCACATGCTGGGACATAAACACGGATTTCAGATCAACCAGTGTGAGCTTGAGGCCCTCACCTTCCAACACATTCCGGGGCCACAGATTAGTAAAGCCCAACGAGGAGGGAGTGAGGTTTTTGCCTCAAAAGGAAGATCTCTTGATAACAGTTTTTAAAAATAGCTTTGTTTCCGGGAGTTTTGTCGTTGTGGTGGTGTTTTTGTTTTTGTCTATGTTCACCATGTGCCGGGAGAGAAACCTGCAGCAGTGGGGGCAGAATGCAAGAGGGCTTCAGTCAAACTGGTCCTCAACCCATCCCATCCCATCTTAACGAGTCAAGCTCCTGGTCTGAGATTCCAGAATCTCAGGACCCAGCTCTGAGAGTTTCCCAATAGAGATTTGAACAAATGAGAGCCAACAGGCCTCCCTGGACACTCAAAATGACTCAACTCTCCTTTATGGGACATCAGTGACCCAGAGGCCAATGGAGGTGGCCCAGGATAGTAGGGAAGATGACTGTGTGAAAGGGGGCCCTGGGGGGTGAGTTCCTTGGCCATTTAAGTTCACCCTGACCATTGGCATCCTAAGATTCTTGTGGAAGGAAGAGAGGCAGCATGGGCATTCAACTCCAATGCTCTGAGAATGCTTGTTCCCATGCATGAATGGTTTGTTTGGAGGGGACAGATAAAGAAGTCTGCCACAGGGGAACGACTTATGTGTTGCAGAGCCTAATGAAGAACAAAAAGGAGGTTTCTGGTCAATCTCTTAAGGGGTTATAGAGAGGGAGAGCCAGAAATAGCCAGAAAGGCTAACACCCTAAGGAGACATTTCTAGAAATTTTTTACAAGGCAGGTGAATATAATGGGGTAGTATAATAAGAAAGATATTTGGTCTTTGTCCTCAGTTCCTGGCACAGAGCTCCTAAATCCCTTGTAATTTCCCTAGTGATAAGGGTGATAGGAGCCCCTTGTCACCAGAAAGACCAAGACTTGATTAGGCATTTGGAACTTTCAGGCCCCCCCCCCCCCACCAACTTCCTCAGAAGGGAGAGAGGCTGGAGACTGATTTAATCATGAATAGCCAATAGTGTGACCAATCATGCCTACATAATGAAACCTCCATAATGAAACCTCCTTAAAAACCCCTAAACAATGGGGTTCAGGGAGCTTCTGGGTTGGTGAAGACATAGGTTTGCTGGGAGGTTGGCATACTCAGAGAGGGGGCATGGCATCTCCCCCTCCCCCCTCCCATACCCTACGCATCTCTTTCTGAGTCGTATTCTTTATAATAAGCTGGTAAGTAAAGTGGTTTCCCAAGTGCTGTGAATCATGCTACCAAATCTGAGAGGCATTTGTGGGAACCCCCGAATTTGTAGCCAAGTTGAACAGAAGTATAGGTAATCTGGGGATTTTATACTTGTGACTGGTCTCTGCAGTGAGGGCAGATTTGTGGGTCTGAGCCCTTAAACATGTGGGGCCTGACGCTAACTCCAGGTATTGAGTTGTAGGACACCCAGTTGGTGTTGGAGAGTTGGAGAAATAGTGTTGAAAAAGATACCGTGTATTTGGTTGGGGAGGAAAAAACCCTAACCAGGGGATATCTGAATGGATATTCACCTGCATTTGCATAGTGCTTCACAAAAGATTGAGTAAGTTTTCCCTAAGGACGAGTGGGGGAGAGAAGCATCAGCTCCCACCCCAGACCTTGGTGTGCTATTATCCTCCAGGAGTTTAGATGGTAGGGAGACCAGGGTGAAGGGCTCTTCTGTTGGCTGAGTCTCCCCAAATGTAGGAAGATAAGGAGGTTAACTCTTAGCCAACTCTGACTGTTCCTTTTTCCCTCAGTCTCAAATTTCTCTCTACCTCATGTGTGTAGGGAGGAGAGGTCGAAGAACACATCAGGTGGTTTGGTGAAATTTTCTGGGATTTGGTGAGTGGTTGGGATGCTGAGGGAAGGTATAGGGAGGCGAAGGAAGGATGGATAATACTCATTTGTAAGTTAAGTCTTGTGATATAGACCCTTGTGTTACCACTAACTACCTCTCTCCCCACTACCAAACTTAAAAGTCTGCTCCAACCCAAGGTTGGTGGTGCTTTGGAAAATTAAAGGAAAAGGGACTGCATTTTACATGTGTGTGGACCTAGGATAGAGAAAACAGCACACTGGAGGTGAGTCTTCTGGAAATCTTTTGTCACCACTCTGCTGTTTCATCCCCTGTCCCTGCAGGGAAATACTGCCACCAGATTTGAGCGTCTCCAAGCTCCTTAGTAGTGGGTTTCTACTTCAGCTACAGCCATCTGGTTTCTACTCCCCGCTTCTTCTGCCTAGAGACCATTTCAACAAATTAAAAGAAAAAAAGGCAACACAATTGCACTGCTCTGTTTCTATGCCATATTTCTTGCAGTAGGTGGGGGAGGAGGGGATAAATGGGTCAAACTCAAGGGTACATCTGAAGGACCACAGATTTGGAAACCTGCTGGGGGATTAAGCAGAAATTGTCATTTGTAGGTGCCCCTTGGTCTTCCCTGATACACAGCCCAAGCCATTTTCTGAGAGGGAAGAAAAATAGCATCAATCCCAGAGCTGTCTCTCTGAGGGACAAATGCTGTAATCAGAATAGCAGCAGGCAGACTTAGTTCCCTCACCTTCCCCCTCATTCAAAACAGCATGAATTTACATTCCTGGGGCTGACTGCCAAATAGAAGGGTGAAGTGCAGTTGGAAATCCCAATAACAAGGGTACATTTTCTGGTTATCTAGACCCAACTTTGGCACAATTCTGTTAATGGGTCCTCTATAGGTAAACAACTTTGACTCAACTCACATCCTAGATTCACTGCAATATAAGATCCACCTTACATTTCATGTTCTCTCTATGGTAATTTTAGAGAAGTTGTTTTGATTTAGAATTGAGAATTTAAAAATTGAGTACTAGTTAAGAGTGAATATGAACAACTGGTAAGTTTCTTCAAATTGGTGCTATCAGGAACCACAGTGCGACCCAGAGATGCACATCTCAAACTGGGCTGTGCAAAAATGGTAAAGGACCTTATCTGTGTGGGTCTGTGACAGAGGCGAAGAAAAATACATTAAGATGCTGAATCCTGAGAAGTTGGAAAGATCTGAAAGGAATAATCAAATTATTTTCTATTAGTGTAAAAAGAGATTAAGTGGGCTTCCCTGGTGGCGCAGTGGTTGAGAGTCCGCCTGCCGATGCCGGGGACACGGGTTTGTGCCCCGGTCCGGGAGGATCCCACATGCCGCGGAGCGGCTGGGCCCGTGAGCCATGGCCGCTGAGCCTGCGCATCCGGAGCCTGTGCTCTGCAACGGGAGAGGCCACAACAGTGAGAGGCTCGCGTACCGAAAAAAAAGATTAAGTTATTGCAAAGAATTTAGTGAATAAACTATTTAGTAAATGGTTTATTTCCACTAAAACCAGAAAGAAGTACAATATATTGGAATATTTATTAATTTCAAAAATATTTTTGAGCATTTTTATTAGATGCAGTTCCAGGTTTTATTGGTCCTAAAACATATAACTGGGGGCCCTTCTTTAAGAAAAAGAATCAAAATTAGATATATGGTCTTGGGAGGAGCCTATGCAATGAGGTTCCCTGCAGTTAGGTTTTGTTACCTTCATGGTAAATTGCCACATTTGTTGTTTATTATATGCACAGTGGGCATCTGGTGTTTTGCCTCCTCTGATTTTATTCTCCTTTTTCTTATAATAGCATCTTAAATTTCCTTTGAGAAAACCAGTCTTCTTTCCCTTTTTGTCATATGACTCATGGGTGGGCATATGAATCAGACCTGGCCAATAAGAGTACTATCTTCTAGTAGCCACAATGATTGGTTTATTAGTGGGTACGAAATCTAAACTGAAGTAATGAACTTTAGGCCTTGGGACTTTTTCTAGCTCTATTACGTTGAAACATTTGAAATTGCTATTACTCAACCATTTTAGACCTACGTAAATGACAATTTTATATATTTCAACCTAATATTGAGAGTTTCTTTTCCTTGCGTTGCTAGGGGATAAGATGAAAGTCTGCCATTTCTGGTGCCACTCACGATCAACAAACTGCCTGAGAGCCAACCCAGAGAAAATCAGAATGGAGAGATGGAGAAAGATTGATTTTTGCGGGATGGGGAAGGATAATTGACATACAACATTATAGTAGTTTCAGGTGTACAACATACCAATTTGATATTTGTAGGTATTGCAAAATGATCACCAAAATAATCTACAGATCTTCCTCAACTTACAACAATGGAGTTACTTCCCAATAAACTCCTTATAAGTTGAAAATATGTGAAAATGCATTTAATACACTCAAGCTACTGAACAACATAGCTTAGCCTAGCCTACATTAAACATGCTCAAAACACTTACATTAGCCTACAGTTGGGCAAAATCATCTAACACAAAGCCTATTTTATAATAAACTGTTGAATGTCTCATATAATTTATCACATACTGCACTGAAAGTAAAAAACAGGATGGTTGTATGGGTACAGGATGGTTGTAAGTATATTGTTCGTTTACACTTGTGGTAGCGTGGCTGACTGGGAGCTACTGGTGCCCAGCATCACAAGAGAGTATCATACTGCATATCTGCTAGCCTGGAAAAAGTCAAAAAAATTGTATGTCAAACCATTGTAAGTTGGGGACCATCTGTAGTTAACATCTGTCAACATATATAGTTACATATTATTTTTTCTTGTGATGAGAAATTTCAAGATTTATTCTCCTAATGACTTTCAAATGTGCAATATAGTATTATTAACTTTAGTCACCATGCTGTACATTATACCCCCTTGACTTATTTATTTTATAACTGGAAGTTTGTACCTTTTGACTCCCTTTACCCATTTTTCCCACCCCTCTCAATCCCCCCCACTTCTGGCAACCACTTCTCTTTCTGTATGCTTGTTTTTTTCTTTTCTTTTCTTTTTTAGATTCCACATATAAGTGAGATTATATGGCATTTGTCTTTTTCTGACTTATTTCACTTAGCATAATGCCCTTGAGGTCCATCCATGTTGTTGCAAATGGCAAGATTTCATCCTTTTTTATGGCTGAATAGTATTGCTTTGTATATATATACCACAATTTCTTTGACCATTCATCTATTGATGAACACAGATTGTTTCCATGTCTCAACTATTGTAAATAATTCTGCAATGTACATAGGGATGCATATAACTTTTCTAGTTAGTGTTTTTGTTTTCTTCAGATAAATACCCAAAAGTGGAATTGCTGGATCATATGGTAGTTCTATTTTTAATTTTTTGAGGAAACTCTGTACTGTTTTCCATAGTGGCTGCACCAATTTACATTCCCACCAAGAGTCCACAGATGTTCCATTTTCTCCACATCCTTACCAGCACTTGTAATTTCTTGTCTTTTCCATAGCAGCCATTCTGACAGGGGTGAGGTTATATCCCATTGTGGTTAAATTTGCATTTCCCTGATAATTAATGATGCTGAGCACCTTTTCATGTACTATTAGCCATCTGTATGTCTTCACTGGAAAAATGTCTATTCAGGTCTCCTGCCCACTTTTAATTGGATTTAAGAAAATAATTAATTTACTTTTTACTATTAAGTTGTATGAGTTCTTTATATATTTTGGATATTAACCTCTTATCAGGTATATAATTTACAAATATTTTCTCCCATTCAGTAGGTTGCCTTTTCATTTCGTTGATGGTTTCCATTGCCATGCAGACGATTTTTTAGTCTAATATCATCCCACCTATTTATTTATTTATTTTTGCCTTTGGTTTGGTGTCAAATCTAAAAAATCTTTGCCAAGACAGGTAACAAGGAACTTGCTGCCTATGTTTTCTTCTAGGAATTTTATGCTTTCAGGTCTTATGTTCAAATCTTTGATCAATATTGAGTTAATTTTTGGGTATGGTGTAAGATAGTGATCCAGTTTCATTCCTTTGCATGTTTCTGTCCAGTTTTCTCAACAACATTTAATGAAGAGAAACTGTCCGGGTCCCACTGTGTATTCTTGGCTGCTTTGTTGTAAATTAATTTACTATATATGTGTGGGTTTATTTCTGGGCTCTCCATTCTGTTCCATTGATCTATGCATCTGTTTTTATGCCAATAACATACTGTTTTGATTATTATAGCTTTGTAATGTAGTTTGAAATCAGGGAGCATAATGCCTCCAGCTTTGTTTCTTTCTCAAGGTTGCTTTGGCTATTCAAAGTCTTTCATGGTTTCATACAAATTTTAGGATTATTTGTTCTATTTCTGTGAAAAATGCCATTGGAATATTGACAGGGATTGCATTGAATCTATAGATTGCTTTGAGTAGTACGGACACTTCAATGATATAAATTCTTCCAATCCATGAACACAAATTATCTTTCCATTTATTTGTGTCTTCAATTTCTTTTATCAGTGTTTTATAGTTTTCTGTGTATACGTCTTTCATGTCCTTGGTTAAATTTATTGCTAGGTTTTTTATTTTTATTTTTGTTTTGATGCAATTGTAGAAAGGTTGATTCTTAATGATATTATTTGAGCACAGGGATCCAGTTTTGCCTTAAACCAAAGTATTCCTACAATTTAAGTTAGGTGAACCAAATCCCTTTTAAATTAACTCAGTTTGATTTGAGTTACTACCATTTGCAACCAAAAGAGTCCTCATTAATATTATACATAAAGAATAATTGCACACAAGTATAAAATACATCAGATCAATTCATCATTTAGTACTTAGTCAGTGTTCACTATGAATAAGCCACTGTGGCAAAGACCAGAGAGAATGCAATAAAATTAAAGATATGATTCCTTCTATGGTACTTACGCTGGGAGGTGAACACACACACACACACACACACACACACACACACACGCACACACACGTGAAATCAAGAAGAACAATAAATATATATTAATGTTATATTCCAATGTGTATAAATACTTTAAGAATTTAGAGATGGGATCAACCTCTCTGTAGGCTGAAGTTATTAGAAAAGACTACATGATAGAGATGCAACCTGAGGTAGGAATATGTAGAATCTGGATAGATGAAGGAGTAGGGAGAGCTCTTCAGGGGTTGGCTAATAGCAAAGGCACAAGAGTGGAGTGGAGTGCACAAAGAGCCTGACCTGAATTGGAGAGAAGGAAGAGAGGCTAGTGTAAGAGTGCTGTGGGTAAGGTCACAGAAGTAGAATAAATGACTCAGTTCCTTTGGTTTAGGAAAAGAAGGAAGATAGTAGGTGAGAAGCAGAGAAAACTTAACAGTTTTCTTTGGTTGACAATAATGTACATGATTTGAGGCCACATTGGGAAGCAGATATACCAAAGGACTAACCTGATGTCTACCACTGACTTCTTATATTTTTAAAGGACTGGATTTGGGGGTTGAACTCCAGTGTTCTGAGGAATTGATGATGCAAATTATGGGCAGAGTGGGAGTTAGTGTTATCTAAACATAAAATGGTTCACATTACTTAGACCTTTTAGAGCAAAACAGAGGAGTTTGATCCTGATACTGGGTTGGGTGAGACCTTGGGCAAAAGAGGACCACTGCCATTTCGTGATTATATGAATTAAAATGAGGCAAGTGATGCTTTAAGAAAATTAATCTGGCAGTGATAGGTAGGATGCATTGGAATGAAGTGGTAGTGAAGCCATTTATTAGGCTATTATCATAATCCAAGTGGACAAGGAGCCTGAGTGTGCCAATAAGAATCAGGGAGAAATTTTAGACTATTTTAAGGTAACAGCATTATCTCAAGAAAGGACTGACTAGAAGATAATAGAAACTATCCAATGTAAAAAGCAACAGCTATTTCAATATCCCATGGAAATAGCAAAACCCATTGGCAATTATCTTTGAAATTTGCATCTAACTTTGACTCTATAGAGCTGTTCCTGTCTTGTATGTACACAGAACATGTACTCATTGGCCAAACTCCAGCCTGCTTTGTCCATGGATTCTACTGTGACCTCTTTCCTATTGACTAGACCTCTTTCCAGCCAACCATGGCTCTGGCCTATGTCTTATCTGCACCTTTCCAAAGCTAAACACTAATCAGCTACTGCTTTGTTGGCCCTATTTCCTTTTGCTGGCCCCACCAACCTTACCTGCAGTGGCCACTCCTTCCAACACAACTTGGTTCTTTTGAGGACACTTCTGGACCAGCCAAGTATGCTGAAACACGCACTGGGGAAACACTGCAGTGGACAGGCTATGTCTGCAGAACCAGTTCCTTAACTGTCCTCTGACACAGCTCATTTCTGGCCATTCTATTTGATACTTTGCTTCATTCTCTGGTTTCTCTTTGCTCTCTCATTCTCTCTCTTTCATTCTCTCTCTCCCTCTCTCCCTGTCTCTCTAATAATCACACAACTGACATAAGTGTGACTTTTCCTTGTTCTAAAAAAATACATATTCAGATAAGGATAAAGTCCTCTTTGTTCACCATCCCAGCCTCAGTCCTCTCCTGCCTCCCCAGAAATAATCGTTCTAACCATTTTGCTGTGCAGATCTTCTGTTACACAACTGTTTACTTACATGTCCTTGAAAAAACATGTATTTCATTGTTGTTTATATATGTGTATGTTTTTATAGAAATTATATATTATATGTATCATTCTATAACATGCCTTTCTTTTTTCTATTTTACTGTGTCTTTGCAGAGGCTTCTGTATTAGTGCACATCTGCTTCAATCTTGTACTTCTGTGTGGTATTCTGAATAACAGATACATCACAGTTTACTAAACCATTCTCTAGTTGGGACATTTAGATTATTTCTAATATTTTAATATTATCAATAATGCTGCAGTAAAATTCTTAAGCATGCCCTCTTCTTCATATGCCTTCATATGTGGGTATATATTTCATTAGTGTATATGAAGAAGTGAAATTGCTGGGTCATAGAGTATACGCATTTACATTTGTAAGAGATACTCTGAAATTTCTTTCCAAGGTGGCTATAACAAATTACATGCATGCTGGCTAATTTTGAGAGTACCTGTTTCCCCACATACTGGTCAGTTTGATATCATTAAACTTTTTCAATTTGTGCCAATTTGACTCTTCATATTGATGCTATATTCTTACCTCTCAGCCTTCCAGTTTCTCTTAGGATTTCACTGATTTAGTCCTTCTTAACATCTCTGAATCTCTGTAGACTGATACTCTATAGCCTGGTAATTATCCCCTCCACACACTTGCGGTACTACCCTCCCACCCATCAGGGTCGCAGAATGCCTGCTCACATAAGTAGTCTTGAGTGGGTGCAGCCCATCTCTGAAAGACTGGGCTTCCAAATTGCTTACTCTTAGGACAACGAGGCAGGGCAGGAGTGAGAGAAAGGAGAAAAAGATGAATTCACACTTCCTAGTCTAAGAAATTGGAAAATGGAGCTTTCCTTGATAGAATTGGGCAGTTGAAGATATTAGGGCTGGAGATGAAAATTTAGAAGTTAGAAGCAAAAGGGGGTCATGGAAGCCTTGAGAATGGATGTGTCTCTAGGAAGAAGTAAGTGTAGAAAGGGAAAAACGCAAAGGGGTGATTAAGTCCCAAGACATGACAGCAGATAAGAGGTGTGATACAGGAAAGAGTCAATAGAGGGATGGAGAAGGGATGGCCAGGAAAACAGAAGAAGAAACCACTGAATGAGGTGTCACAGAGCAAAGGGCAGAGTCACTTTCAGGGAGTGAGCTGCCTGTTGTCCCAGAGATATCAAATAGGAAAGGGATTTAGTAAAATATCTTTTGGCGAGAAGAGGTCAGTGTGTAAATCTAATGAATGGAAGGAGCAAAACCCAAATTGTAAGTGGGCAATGAGGGTAAAAAGTGGAAGAAGCAGGTGGGGACCATAAGCATGAGGGGAAGGACAGAAATAGGACATTGTTACAGAATGGCACGTTCTGATAAGTGCACGTTTACCTTTTTTTTTTTTCTTTTTTAACATCTTTATTGGAGTATAATTGCTTTACAATGGTGTGTTAGTTTCTGCTTTATAGCAAAGTGAATCGGCTATACATATACATATATCCCCATATCTCCTCCCTCTTGCATCTCCCTTGCTTCTAGGTGGTCACAAAGCACCAAGCTGATCTCTCTGTGCTATGTGGCTGCTTCCCACTAGCCATTTTACATTTGGTAGTATATATAAGTCCATGCCACTCTCTTACTTCATCCCAGCTTACCCTTCCCCCTCCCCGTGTCCTCAAGTCCATTCTCTATGTCTGTGTCTTTATTCTTGTCCTGCTCCTAGGTTCTTCAGAATCATTTTTAAGATTCCATATATATATATATATATATATATATATATATATATATATACATATACATATGTTAGTATACGGTATTTTTTTTTCCTCTTTCTGACTTACTTCACTCCACTCTGTATGACAGACTCTAGGTCCATCCACCTCACTACAAATAACTCAATTTCGTTTCTTTTTATGGCTGAGTGATATTCCATTCTATATATATGCCATGTCTTCTTCATCCATTCATCTGTCAATGGACACTTAGGTTGCTTCCATGTCTTGACTATTGTAAATAGAGCTGCAGTGAATATTGTGGTACATGACTCTTTTTGAATTATGGTTTTCTCAGGGTATATGCCCAGTAGTGGGATGGCTGGGCCGTATGGTAGTTCTATTATTAGTTTTTTAAGGAACCTCTGTACTGTTCTCCATAGTGGTATATCAATTTACTTTCCCACCAACAGTGTAGGGAGGTTCCTTTGTCTCCACACCCTCTCCAGCATTTATTGTTTCTAGATTTTTTGATGATGGCCATTTTGACTGGTGTGAAGTGATACCTCATTGTAGTTTTGATTTGCATTTCTCTAATGATTAGTGATGTTGAGCATCCTTTCATGTGTTTGTTGGCAATCTGTATATCTTCTTTGGAGAAATGTCTATTTAGGTCTTCTGCCCATTTTTGGATTGGGTTTTTGTTTTTTTGTTATTAAGCTGCTTGTAAATTTTGGAGATTAATCCTTTGTCCATTGCTTCATTTGCAAATATTTTCTCCCATTCTGAGGGTTGTCTTTTTGTTTTGTTTATGGTTTCCTTTGCTGTGCAAAAGCTTTGAAGTTTTATTAGGTCCCATTTGTTTTTTTTTATTTCCATTTCTCTGGGAGGTGGGTCAAAAAGGATCTTGCTGTAATTTATGTCATAGAGTGTTCTGCCTATGTTTTCCTCTAAGAGTTTTACAGTGTCTGGCTTTACATTTAGGTTTTTAATCCATTTTGAGTTTATTTTTGTGTATGGTGTTAGGGAGTGTTCTAATTTCATACTTTTACATGTAGCTGTCCAGTTTTCCCAGCACCACTTATTGAAGAGGCTGTCTTTTCTCCATTGTATATTCTTGCCTCCTTTATCAAAAATAAGGTGACCATATGTGTGTGGGTTTAACTCTGGGCTTTCTATTGTGTTCCATTGATCTATATTTTTGTTTTTGTGCCAGTACCATATTGTCTTGATTACTGTAGTTTTGTAGTATAGTCTGAAGTCTTGGAGCCTGATTCCTCCAGATCCGTTTTTCTTTCTCATGATTGCTTTGGCTATTAGGGGTCTTTTGTGTTTCCATACAAATTGTGAAAATTTTTGTTCTAGTTCTGTGAAAAATGCCATTGGTAATTTGATAGGGATTGCATTGAATCTGCAGATTCCTTTGGATAGTATAGTCATTTCCACAATGTTGATTCTTCTAATCCAAGAACATGGTATATCTCTCCATCTGTTTGTATCCTCTTTAATATCTTTCATCAGTGTCTTGTAGTTTTCTGCATACTGGTCTTTTTTCTCCTTAGGTAGGTTTATTCCTGGGTATTTTATTCTTTTTGTTGCAGTGGTAAATGGGAGTGTTTCCTTAATTTCACTTTCAGATTTTTCATCATTAGTGTATAGGAATGCATGAGATTTCTGTGCATTAATTTTGTATCCTGCTACTTTACCAAATTCATTGATTAGCTCTAGTAGTTTCTGGTAGCATCTTTAGGATTCTCTATGTATAGTATCATGCCATCTGCAAACAGTGACAACTTTACTTCTTCTTTTCTGATTTGGATTCCTTTTATTTTTTTTTCTTCACTGATTGCTGTGGCTAAAACTTCCAAAACTATGGTGAATAATAGTGGTGAGAGTGGACCACCTTGTCTTGTTCCTGGTCTTAGAGGAAATGGCTTGAGTTTTTCACCATTGAGAACGATGTTGGCTGTGGGTTTTTCATATATGGGCTTTATTATGTTGGGATAAGTTCCCTCTATGCCTACTTTCTGGAGGGTTTTTATCATAAATGGGTGTTGAATTTTGTCAAAAATTCAGTTTTTTCTGCATCTATTGAGATGATCATATGCTTTTTCTCCTTCAATTTGTTAGTATGGTTTATCACATTGATTGATTTGTGTATACTGAAGAATCCTTGCATTCCTGGGATAAACCCCAGTTGATCATAGTGTATGATCCTTTTTTTTTTTTCTATTTGTCAACAATCAACCTTTCACTCCATTTTATTATTATTTAATTCTATAGAAAAAACAAGTTTTATTACATTCCTTTTTTTAAATGGGGTGGAAACTGTACAAATAAGCATGATCAAACCTCTGTTAGAGCTGGTTAATACTGATTTATTGCCTCAAAGTCTCTCTAGTAGTGTCGAAGAAATTATGTTTAAGGTCCATCTGAAGGAAAAAAGCACTGGAGAGGCAAGGACGGACTCGGGTAAAAAGTTTCAGAGGATTGTAGGGAGATGGAACTTGCTGCTTAAAAAAATTACATTGAGCTCTGGAGCATCTCCATTTCTTAACACACCTTCCAAAGCATTTATTGGGATAGTTTTACCCATGTTTAAAGGCTCATATTATATGCAATTTGGGGCTTTTATAAATTCAGAAATAAAGTAATATAAAGAGTAGAATATTGAAGTCTTCAGAGTAGGGCTATAAGAGTCTCAATACTGCTAAATAAGTCCCCAAACAAAAATGTTCAGTCCACCCCACCCCAAAACCTATGTGTAATAGGAGAAAATGCACAGCAAGAAGCAGAGGAAAAGCATGTTTCCTGGAATAAATCATACACTGAACAGTCTAGAAGCAAAGAAAAAAAGCAGACAACATACACATACACAAAAGTCTAAGAAGCAGCTATTCTCCTCATGTCTTTAGGTGGGTACCTCTACCCAGTAGATTACAGTTATGAAAACGACTCAGTTGTTTTTTTGTTAAAGTAACAAACTGTTTCCCATCATGCTCCATTTTCTAGAATCTTTCCTTTTTGATTGGTTGATTGGTTTCCTTTTTGATTGGTTGATCAAAAAGCACAAAAAGCAAAGCACATAAACATGCAAGAATGCACACGTGTGCACACACACACACGTGCACACACACACCCTCCTAAAATGTGAAAAATGCAGATATATAACGCTGGTGTCAGAAATCACTTCAACTTTATACTTAGGAACTTATAGACCCTTGATTTGCCCCCCAAAAATATTTTCCTTGTCCTTATTCTTTAAATGCTCAACCACCAAAAGAAAAAAGGAAAAAAATAAAAGGCTTTAAAGGCACATGTTTCAAGTCAGTGTCTTGTTAACAAAAAAGGTAGCATTTTCTTCACTTTGGCCATTGTTAAAGATGCAGGCATAGATCAGGGAATGTTAAGACTAGCATGTATTAAAAACAAATGCAACATTAACAGAGCATATATCTTTCAAAAAAGGATAAAACACTAATAGATACAAGTCAATGCACATATTTTAACTAGTGCAATTTTATCTACAATGGAGTAAATGTTATTTTGTGTGCCAGACATTGCAATACTGTTCATTTCCCTTTTATCATGCAAACATGCCAACTTTATCATTAAAAAAACCTTTATGGGGTCACATTCACGTTGCCCTCCCACCCAAATTAAGGGGAAAAAAGTCAATAAAAGAACTCCTCAAGATTTCATAACTATGAACATAAAGCTCCTAGATAATAGTGTATAGGCTGAATTTTCTTATTTGTATAAAAAATTATAATTTAGGTAGATGTCTTCCTCATGGATTACAATACAATGTGAAGTTACACGACTCTGAAATTTGTACCAACTGTACAAAAACAAAAGGAAGAGACCATGAAAAAATTATGTCCTTCATGGCCTGAGAGCCTACACATTTTTGAGTAATTTAAAAGGGTAACTATGAGAGCCTGACATTTTTCTGTATCTCACATCTTCTGCTTCTCTATCTGTAGTATTTGTAAATCAAAGTCAGTAACAGGTTAGTAGCAAAGGTCTCATCTATCTCCCCCTTCCTCCTTCCTAACTAATCCTACTCATTTTTCTCTCATCTTCCTGAGCATTTTCCATGAACAGCATTGCAAGTTGGTTTAAAAAAAATAATAGAAAAAGAAAACAGAATGAAAAAAAAGAAAGAAGAAAAAGAAAGCTTTACAAGGGTTTTGTTGGTTAATTATTTACTGGTGGAATCACTCCACCAGGAGTTTGATTTCATTGGCTAGCAGTTGGTTCATGTTGAATAGGCCCCCTGGGAGCTTGGTGAGCAGCTCTCACTCCATGGTTTCAGGGTCGCTGCCAACAGAGCTGGAACTATGCTCATGTTGTCGACAGCAGTGTTGTCTGTGGGACCCAGCTCCGGCTCACTAGTCTCACTGGTCATGGACACCACAGAGAGCAGGGACATACGCCAGGCGAGTCGGCTAGAGGGCAAAAGGGAGGCGGCATATTCAGCTATGATACCAGCTACATCTAGGTTATAAGCCTTATCAAAGGCTATGAAACCTACATTTGCATTGTCTCCTTCGCAGACACAGAAGGAGCCATCGTCTTTCATCAACAGGTCAGTGCCACACACATCCATTCCCAGGATATTAGACACCTGGATAGCTAGCTGTTTCCCTTGTTTACTCAATGAGCACATCATCCCGACACCACCTAGTGAGCAGTTGCTTTGCATCCTCCCATCTGTTGAACAGCATTATGGTGTCAACCACACGGCCTCCAATGGCAATGACATATACATCTCTTCCATGAGACTCTTTAACATATCTCTGAAACGGGGATGGAGCTTCATGGCAAATAAGATGGCTTAGATCAGCCAAATGGCGCTTATCACGAGCCAAGAAAATTGCTTTGCCTCTATGACACCATGTATTCTTCACTACCATTGGGAACTCCAGTACTTCTGCTTCATCAATCATTTTAGCAAAATTTTCATGACCACCATAAGAGAAAGTATCTGGCAGAGGAACACCATGACCTGCCAACTCTTGAAACATCCAGAACTTATTAACACAGTTCAGGATGTCTTGAGGTCAGTTCATCAACCTGCATCCCATCTTCTCTAGATGGCGCAAAACAGTGATGTCACTATCACTTTGCACCCAACCGGTTGGTATTCTCACTACTACTGCCGGAGGGTAGGCAGTAATTAGTTCTCCATTGATACGAAGACCCAGGTTTCCTTGATGGATTGTTAGCACCACCTCATCCATCACCACAGCCCTAAAGTCCAGTTCCTCCTCACAACATTTGGTCTTTAAAGCTCATAAGATCTCTATTTGGGGATAGTCTTCCCTGATTTGATGATCTGTCAAAAACCACAACTTGGTGGCCACAGAGCTACATATCTTGATCTGCCTGTTCTTCCTTTTCTGGGGTTACTTCCTCCTGAATATACACTCTTTCGAGGATTGTAGGAGCTCTCACAGAGTCTGAAATCAGTAGTGCAGGCTGACAAGAAAGACAGGTGAGAAGACTACGGCAGAACCTTCAGTCCTCTGCTGAAAAATCTCCTTGTATGATACTTTTATTGTGCTGTTGGATTCTGTTTGCTAGTATTGTGTTGAGGATTTTTGCATCTATGTTCATCAGTGATATTGGCCTGTAGTTTTCTTTCTTTGTGATATCTTTGTCTGGTTTTAGTATCAGGGTGATGGTGGCCTCATAGAATGAGTTTGGGAGTGTTTCTCCCTCTGCTATATTTTGGAAAATTTGAGAAGGATAGGTGTTAGCTCTTCTCTAAATGATAGAATTTGCCTGTGAAGCCATCTGGTCCTGGGCTTTTGGTTTTTGGAAGATTTCTAATCACAGTCTCAATTTCATTGCTTGTGATTGGTATGTTTATATTTTCTATTTCTTTCTGGTTCAGTCTCGGAAGGTTGTGCTTTTCTAAGAATTTGTGCATTTCTTCCAGGTTGTCCATTTTATTGGCATATAGTTGCTTGTAGCAATCTCTCATGATCCTTGGTATTTCTGCAGTGTCAGTTGTTACTTCTCCTTTTTCATTTCTAATTCTATTGATTTGTCTTCTCCCTTTTTTTCTTGATGAGTCTGGTTAATGGTTTATGAATTTTGTTTATCTTCTCAAACAACCAACTTTTAGTTTTATTGATCTTTGCTATTGTTTTCTTCATTTCTTTTCCACTTATTTCTGATCTGATCTTTATTATTTCCTTCTGCTAACTTTAGGGTTTTTTTGTTCTTCTTTCTCTAATTGCTTTAAGTGTAATGTTAGGTTATTTATTTGAGATGTTTCTTGTTTCTTGAGGTAGGATCATATTGCTATAAACTTCCCTCTTAGAACTGCTTTTGCTGCATCCCGTAGGTTTTGGGTCATCGTGTTTTCATTGTCATTTGTTTCTAGGTATTTTTTTATTTCTTCAGTGATCTCTTGGTTATTTAGTACTGTATTGTTTAACCTCCCTGTGTTTTTATTCTTTACAGATTTTTTCCTGTAATTGTTATCTAGTCTCATAGCATTGTGGTCGGAAGAGATACTTGATAGGATTTCAATTTTCTTAAATTTACCCAGGCTTGATTTGTGACCCAAGATATGATCTATCCTGGAGAATGTTCCATGAGCACTTGAGAAGAAAGTGTATTCTGTTGTTATTAGAAGGAATGTTCTATATATATCAATTAAGTCCATCTTGTTTAATGTATCATTTAAAGCTTGTGTTTCCTTAATTATTTTCATTTTGTATGATCTGTCCATTGGTGAAAGTGGGGTGTTAATGTCCTCTATTATGATAGTGTTCTGTCAATTTCTGCTTCAATATCTGTTAGCATTTGCCTTATGTATTGAAGTGCTCCTATGTTGGGTGCATAAATATTTACAATTGTTATATCTTCTTCTTGGATTGATCCCTTGATCATTATGTAGTGTCCTTCTTTGTCTCTTGCAACAGTCTTTATTTTAAAGTCTATTTTGTCTGATATGAGAATTGCTACTCCAGCTTTCTTTTGATTTCCATTTGCATAGAATACTTTTTTCCATCCCCTCACTTTCAGTCTGTATGTGTCCCTAGGTCTGAAGTGGGTCTCTTGTAGACAGCATATATATGGGTCTTGTTTTTGTATCCATTCAGCTAGTCTGTGTCTTTTGGTTGGAGCATTTAATCCATTTACATTTAAGGTAGTTATCGATATGTATGTTCCTTTTACCATTTTCTTAATTGTTTTGGGTGTGTTATTGTAGGTCTTTTCCTTCTCTTGTGTTTCCTGCCTAGAGAAGTTCCTTTAGCATTTGTTGTAATGCTGGTTTGGTGGTGCTGAATTCTCTTACCTTTTGCTTGTCTGTAAAGGTTTTAATTTCTCCATCGAAACTGAATGAGATCCTTGCTGTGTAGAATAATCTTGGTTGTAGGTTTTTCCCTTTCATCACTTTCAATATGTCCTGCCACTCCCTTCCGGCTTGCAGAGTTTCTGCTGAAAGATCAGCTGTTCACCTTATGGGGATTCCCTTGTATTTTATTTGTTGTTTTTCCCTTGCTGCTTTGAAAATTTTTTCTTTGTATTTAATTTTTGATCGTTTGACTAGTATGTGTCTTGGCATGTTTCTCCTTGGATTTATCCTCTATGGGACTCTCTGCACTTCCTGGACTTGACTATTTCCTTTCCCACCTTAGAGAAGTTTTCAACTATAATTTCTTCAAATATTTTCTCAGTCCCTTTTTTTTCTCTTCTTCTTCTGGGACCCCTATAATTTGAATGTTGGTGCCTTTAATGTTGTCCCCGAGGTCTCTAAAACTGTCCTCAATTCTTTTAATTCTTTTTTCTTTATTCTGCACTGCAGTAGTTATTTCCACTATTTTATCTTCCAGGTCACTTATCCCTTCTTCTGCCTCAGTTATTCTGCTCTTGATTCCTTCTAGAGACTTTTTAATTTTCATTTATTATGTTGTTCATCATTGTTTGTTTGCTGTTTAGTTCTTCTAGGTCCTTGTTAAACGTTTCTTGTATTTTCTCCATTCTATTTCCAAGATTTTGGGTCATCTTTACTATCATTACTCTGAATTATTTTTCAGGTAGACTGCCTATTTCCTCTTCATTTTTTTATTCTGGTGGGATTTTGCCTTGCTCTTTCATCTGCTGTGTGTTTCTCTGTCTTCTCATTTTGCTTCACTTACTGTGTTTGGGGTCTCCTTTTCACTGGCTGCACGTTCGTAGTTCCCATTGTTTTTGGTGTCTGCCCCCTGGTGGCTAAGGTTGGTTCAGTGGGTTGTGTAGGCTTCCTGGCAGAGGGGACTAGTGCCTGTGTTCTGGTGGATGAGGCTGGATCTTGTGTCTCTGGTGGGCAGGACTGTGTCCGGTGTTGTGTTTTGGGGTGTCTGTGGACTTATTATGATTTTAGGCAGCCTCCCTGCTAATGGGTGGTGTTGTGTTCCTGTCTTGCTAGTTGTTTGGCATAGGGTGTCCAACACTGTAGCTTGCTGGTTGTTGAGTGGAGCTGGGTCTCAGCGTTGAGATGGAGATCTCTGGGAGAGCTTTTGCTGTTTGATATTATGTGGAGCCAGCAAGTCTCGGGTGGGCCAATGTCCTGAACTCAGCTCTCCCACCTCAGAGGCACAGGCCTGACACATGGCCAGAGCACCAAGACTCTGTAAGCCACACGGCTCAGAAGAAAAGGGAGAAAAGAAAGAAAGAAAGAAAAATAAAATAAAATCATTAAAATAAAAAGTTTGAAAAATTAATAAAAAGTAAAAAGTAATAAAAAGAAAAGGAAGAAAGAAAGAAACAAGAGAGCAACCAAACCAAAAAACAAATCCACCAATGATAACAAGTGCTAAAAACTACACTAAAAAAAAAAACAAACCCCAACAGACAGACTGAACCCTAGGACAAATGGTAAAAGCAAAGCTATACAAACAAAATCACACAAAGAAGCATACACATACACACTCACAAAAAGCGAAAAAGGAAAAAATATATATTTATCTATATATAAAAAAAAGGAAGAAGAGAACAACCCAATCAATAAACAAATCTACCAATGATAATAAACTCTAAATACTAAACTAAGATAAATGTAAACCAGACACAAATTAGATGCAGAAAGCAAACCCCAAGTCTACAGTTGCTCCCAAAGTCCACTGCCTCAATTTTGGGATGATTCGCTGTCTATTCAGGTATTCCACAGATGCAGGGTACATGAAGTTGATTGTGGAGCTTTAATCTGCTGCTCCTGAGGCTGCTGGGAGAAATTTCCCTTTCTCTTCTTTGTTCTCACAGCTCCCAGGGGCTCAGCTTTGGATTTGGCGCCGCCTCTGCGTGTAGGTTGCCTGAGGGCGTCTGTTCTTCTCTCAGACAGGACGGGGTTAAAAGAGCAGCTGATTCGGGGGCTCTGGCTCACTCAGGCCGGGGGGAGGGAGGGGTACGGAATGGAGGGTGAGACTGCAGTGGCAGAGGCTGGCATGATGTTGCATCAGCCTGAGGCGGGCTGTGTGTGCTGCCAGGGAGGTTGTCCCTGGATCACAGGACCCTGGCAGTGGCAGGCTGCACAGGCTTCCGGGAGGGGAGGTGTGGATAGTGACCTGTGCTCGCACACAGGTTTCTTGGTGGTGGCAGCAGCAGCCTTAGCATCTCATGCCCGTCTCTGGGGTCCGCGCTGATAGCTGTGGCTCACACCCGTCTCTGAAGCGCCTATAAGCGGTGCTCTTAATCCCCTCTCCTCGCGCACCAGGAAACAAAGAGGCAAGAAAAAGTCTCTTGTTTCTTCAGCAGCTCCAGACTTTTTCCCAGACTCCCTCCCGGCTAGCTGTGGTGCACTAGCCCCTTCAGGCTGTGTTCACGCAGCCAACCCCAGTCCTCTCCCTGGGATCCAACTGAAGCCGAGCCTCAGCTCCCAGCCACGCCCACCCCAGCGGGTGAGCAGACAAGCCTCTCTGGCTGGTGAGTGCTGGTAGGCACCGATCCTCTGTGCGGGAATCTCTCCGTTTTGACCTCTGCACCCTTGTGGCTGTGCTCTTCTCCGCGGCCCTGAAGCTTCCCATCTCCGCCACCCACAGTCTCTGCCCGCGAAGGGGCTTCCTAGTGTGTGGAAACCTTTCCTCCTTCACAGCTCCCTCCCACTGGTGCAGGTCCCGTCTGTATTATTTTGTCTCTGCTTTTTCTGTTTTCTTTTGCCCTACCCAGGTACGTGCAGAGTTTCTTGCATTTTGGGAAGTCTGAGGTCTTCTGCCAGCATTCAGTAGGTGTTCTGTAGGAGTTGTTCCACATGTAGATGTATATCTGATGTATTTGTGGGGAGGAAGGTGATCTCTGTGTCTTACTCCGCCATCTTGAAGGTTTCTCCTGTTTACCTTTTAAAGGATGTGTTTGAAAAAAAAGGGAAGAACCAGTCGATAAGCAAAGATAGAAGATTTTTTAATAAAAAGATATAATTATAGAAAAAGGCATCAGAGGAGAGAAAAATGTAGTCCACCATGCAAATGAATGGAAACCTACTGATTTTTTTTTGCAAATGGGAAGAGTCTGGACAATCTTTCCAAGAGTCCTTAATAGGAATTCCAGTGTTGCTGATCTCAGTTTAAAACTGACAATAAAATCCATGTTGCTGATCTCAGTTTAAAACTGAAAATAGGGCTTCCCTGGTGGCGCAGTGGTTGAAAGTCTGCCTGCCGATGCAGGGGACGCTGGTTCATGCCACGGTCCCGGAGGATCCCACATGCCGTGGAGCAGCTAGGCCCGTGAGCCATGGCCGCTGAGCCTGCACGTCCGGAGCACTCCGCAATGGGAGAGGCCACAGCAGTGAGAGGCCCGCGTACCACCAAAAAAAAAAAACAAAAAAAACTGAAAATAAAATCCATGTTTAATGTATCTAGGTCCTTAGAATAGGTTAATAAAATAATCTTTTGAATAAATAAAGCGTTACAAAATAACATGAGCTGGGTTTGTGGATTGAGGCATTTGAAATCTGGAGTTTTCAGTCTAATTCCTGAAATTCTGATGCATCACAGGGTAGTAAGGGACATTGAGTCTCCCACTACGGAGGCCAGCTCAGAACCTGGCTTGTATTTTTTCTCAAAGGTTAGTTCTGGAAAAATATTCTACAATTTCTTTCAATTACCTGTTCTAGCAACCAACAAACTTTGCAGTCAGGACACTGTTCTTTCTGCATATTCTAAATTTCTTCCTGGAGTAATTTAATTCCATTTCCTTAGTGCATATAGGAAATACATAGCATTTGGTGCCAGACTTGAAGTAAGATGGATGAGTTAAAATAAAAACCGGCTTTTGAAAATGGTGGTGTAGCTAAGTCTTTTAAACTCGGACAGAAATGGGGAGAGAATTAGGTCAGGAGAGTATGTCTTAACACCAAGGCATAGAAGATCTAGGGTTTTTCCTCCTTGAGGGAATTGAGGAATAAGAAGGTACCTCCAGGTGAGTGTGACACAGAGGTTTCAACCTCAGACTAGATAGATTCCAGCCTCTTCTCTCTGGCTTGTTCTGCCCTCTCTCTATTTCTGTGGTAGTTGGAAGGACGTATCTGATGTCTCTGTTCTGATCGTCTGGCAGGAGGAGAGAGTGTCTGACTTCCAATTTGGCAGAAAATCCATCTGCAGTACCTCTGGCTTGTTCAAACTGCCAGTGCAGAGTCTATCACCAGCTCTACTGATTTGCTGCATGATCATGGGTACAATGAGGCCACTATTCTCTTTACTGTAACCCTTACATCCTTAAAGAGTCATATCAAGTCACCTGTCAGGTTTTTTCTTTCCAGGCAAAAATACTTTAGTTCCTGCATCCTTCCCTCAAAGATGTACACAGTTTTTAGCTTTCAAAATAATTGAAACTAACTTCTATAACAAGGCTCTAACAATAACTTGATTAAAGTAAAAGCCACTTTCTTATTCCTTCATATTATATCTAACTAATACATTGAGGATCTAACTACTACTTTTAAAATTAAATGGCTGCTTTAATAATCTATGTTGACTTTGTGATCCAAATGACAGATAGGAAATCATTCTCACCTTATATGACAATATTAGTAAGAGAAAGTATGTAACAGTAGACTTTTAGACCAGGCCTAAAAAAAGACATAAAATAGATAAGACAGAAATAAAGGTTGTTAACCAGAAATTTCAAAAAGAAAGGCCTTTGTTTTATTGCTTGGCTATTTTTTGTGCATTAAAAGGAGCAAATGACTCCCTCCTTTTTATAAATCACATCTTTCTTGTTACTCTATAGTTATAATTGCAATAAAAATTACTAAAATGTTCTTAGGTAAATAGACTGGGAAGGACTCCACATGTGGAGGAAATGTCTGAATTTGGCACAGTCAAGGATATAGTGAGGAAGAAGAAACTAATATTGAATGATTGATAGATGATCCTTCGTTACAAGACTAAAAGACAACAGAGCATTTCAGTTTTATACAATAACTCAGAGCATCATCAACAAAACCTTATTGAAGGTCTGGTGCTTTTAGACTCTCAGAGCCATCCAAACATATATCTAAGAGAGCAAGTGCTAAGAGAGAAAGTTTGCTAAAGCAAAGATATATCTATGAGAGCAAAACTCATGCCTGTCTGTGAGGGATTCTGGGAAGTTGGTAGTATTGGCTGATAGAGAAGAGGAAGAAGAAAGTCCGGACGGGATTGGAAACAGGAGAACTGATCCGTCGTGGAGAACTATCTATTACATTGTGTCCAAAGAGATGGGAGAAAGTTAGTGTGATTAATATTAGCACAAGTATTCATGGAGGTCCAACTTAGTGGAGGTGTTTGGGTGGTTCAAAAACATGACTGATGTACTTACTACATACTAGCTGCTGGGGATGCAAAGACAAATAAGGCAAATCCCTGCCAAAGAGAAATTTACAATAACAGAAGTAGAAATGATAAGTAATATACAGGGTGGCAGAACCATCTGTGAATTAAGTCTGTTGTTAGTGAATCTCCCAGCAAAGAGGGAACATGGGAGCAGGCTGATAAGAATTCAAAAAATTGAAGGGAGTCACAGAAAAGTGGGCTGAAATACAGAGCTGGACTCCAGAAGGAACCAGAGAGCTGAAGAAAAATTTGAAGCAGAAGGTCAGTGATATGGATGATGCCAACACTCTTGGGAACAGAGAATGGCTGTCATTCATTGACCACATTGGTATATACACTCATCCACACCAGTCTGAATGAAATATATTGCCTGCCATATCAGTAAACAAAGGATGTTGCAGCCATCAAGCCATCACATTATAGCTGCCCCTATGGTGCACCCTGAGGAAACTCAGGATGAGAAATCACAGGATACTGGCCCCAGATAGCTGAGGTGTATATCAAAGGAATGATTTCAGTGAGCCCAGAATCTTGCATCTTCTATACATAGAAAAATGATAAATTCCTTAACTTGAGATATCTTATTTTCTTTAAGTAACAGTAATGTTTAGATGTTCCAACTACCTGGTCTTTTTTGCAAAAACTCCTATATATCCTGGCTGCCCCCCACCCCCACCCCCACCCCCCTGCCTCTTTGGAGCAGTCTCTCAGAGTTATCTGAGATGGTGTGTCCTGGGCTTAACTCCTCAGTTTTGTCTGCCAAATAAAACATAACTCTCAACTTTTAGGTTGTGCTTTTTTTTCCAGTTGACACCAGGTATCTGGCCTTTGCCAAAAAGACATATTTTAGAACTGGAGATTTCTGGTGCACTACCTGCCTTAGAGAGGAATGTGTGAGGAGCTGGGAGTAGAGCTGACCTGGTTTGAGGTATACACAGTGACTAATTTGACTACAGCTGGGGAAGGGGGCTCACATTTTATTACTAAAAGAATAGTGGGACAGATTGCCCATAGAGGAGAGAGCCAGCACATTGCTGAATTTGTAAAGAAAGGTTTCAGGAAGAAATGAAATGAAATTAAGGTGAAGAAAAGGGAAGGCACCTTAGGGAGAATAAATGGGGAAAGGATTCAAGGCAGGGGAATCAGTATGAACAAAACACAAGAGGGGGGTTCGAATGCACATAATATGTATGGGGAATGATAAGTACATCAGTTTGGCTGGATCAGAGGGTTTGTATGAGCAAATAATAATCAAGTAGAATGGAAAAGTGAGTTGGCGCCAGATTGTAATAGCCTTGAAATACCAGTCTAAGTATTTTGGACTGTATCCTAGCAGAGAAAATTGATTTTTTCATTTTAGAGTGGAAGTCTAGCAATATTTTGAGAAGGTTATAATCTGGTATCAGTGTATGGAGTGGATAAGGTAGAGGTTAGAATGAGAAAGATATTGCCATTAAGATACTAGAGCCTGGAATTCAGTAGTAGTGGTGGGAAAGGAAAGAAGGAGTTGTGAAAGGCATTACAAAGGAAGACTTGATAGGAGGTATTAAGAATGCCTCCAGAGTTTTATATTTAGGAGGCTGAATAACGATGAGACCATTGCCTGAAATATCAAAATCCAGAGGAGAAGCTGGTTTGGTGGGAAAATAATTAGCTTAGATTTAGATGTGTTCAATTGAGGTGATAATAATACAAGTAATTATAAATGCCAGGTCTGAAATTCAGTAAAGAAATTAGGTTCAAGATGTATGTCTGAGAATCCTCCTGGTAGAAGTGAAAATTTAAGCCCTGAGAATAAATGATTCTCTATGAGAATATGTAGAACAGTGATTCTCCACCCAGGCCATGTATTATAATCACTGTTGCAGTGGAGCTGTTGTTTCTGCCTGCCCCCTCTTCTGCTGAAAGAAGACCTCTGTTCATTGTAGGAGCTGCCTCTCTTCCTCTCCCTGTGATTCTGGTGGTGGGCGGGGGGAGGCTACAATTAGGGGGTCCCACTTCTCCATCATAAAGGAGGGCCTGCAACCCAGTATGGACAATCAGAGCATCCATCTCTTAGATGTAGTGACTGGTCCAAACGTAGGGACGTGACTTAGTATCTTTTTAGTATTTAGCCTGTAGACCAAGGTAATGAGGGCCTGAGTCTTTTCTCTGTAATCACTAATTACGAATGATGGGAACCAAAAGTTTCCTATATTCCTCTTTTCCACCACATAAAGAAAGCCTGCCTGACAATGAAGCCACTTCATAAGGAAAGAGAGACAGAGTCCTAAAGATACATTTGAATCCCTAGAACCAGATGTTCCTGAATGTAGTCCTACCACATGTCTGCTAATATGGCCACTTCATTTATATGCTATCATACCACAGTGGGGGGAGGGGGGCACCGACAAAGGCTGCCTAATATTAATTGGCTAAGTCACCTTGTTTATTTGGGTGTTTCGATCTTTGTAATGAGAGAATAGTTCTGTATCTTGATTATAGTGGTAGTTACACAAAACTACTCATGTGATAAAATGACAGATCTATGCACACTCATTGTACCAATGTCAGTTTCCTGGTTTTGATATTGTACTATGGTTATTTAAGATGTAAATGAACTGGGGGAGACTGAGTGAAGGTAATCTTTTCAACTTCCTGTAAATCCATAATTATTTCAAAATAAAAACCTTTAAACATTGCTGTTTATGAGACATTTAAAGATACAGAAAGGTGAAAAGTTTGAAAAGTTAAAGGATGAGAAAATATATTCCATGCAAATAATAACAAAAATTAAGTTAATAGATATGTTACTATCAGAAAAAATAAACTTTAAAATGAGAGGCATTAATGTGAGATAATGAGGGTCACTCCATGGTGGCAAAACTGTAATTTATTAGAAAACTATCTGATAACATAACCTCAAAATATATAAAGCAAAAATTGACTTAAAAGGAGAAATAGACAAACCCACAATCATAATGGGAGATTTTAACATACTTTTCTCAGTAATTAATGGATCAAACTGATAAAAAATTCAGTAGTAATATAGATCCTTAGGACAATAAATTAATATATGCCCAGAATTGTACAACTACAAAATGTATACATTTAGGAAACACAACTCCCTACTGGGTCATAAAGCAAGTTTCAACAATTTTCAAAGACTGAAAGCATTCAGACTTTATTCTTTGACTACAATACAGTTAGGTTTGAAATCACAAACAAGAGATAACTAGAAAATTCCATATGTTTGAAAATCGATAAAAACATATTTCTAATAGCTAATGTGTCAAATAACTCATAATGGAAATTTAAAATAATATTCACATTGGATGATGAAAGTGCTATATATCAAAACTTGTTTGATTCACCTAAAGTAGTATCCAGAGGGTGATTTAGGTCTTAATTGTTTATATAAGAACAGAAGGACTAAACTAATGAGCTAAGTATTCAAGTCAAGATGTTAGAAAAAGAATAGCAGAGAAGAAAACCTCAAAGAAAATATCAAGAAGGAAATAGTAAAGATAAGAATAGTAATTGGGCTTCCCTGGTGGTGCAGTGGTTGAGAGTCCGCCTGCCGATGCAGGGGACACGGGTTCGTGCCCCGGTCCGGGAAGATCCCACATGCCGCGCAGCGGCTGCGCCCGTGAGCCCTGGCCACTGAGCCTACGCGTTCAGAGCCTGTGCTCCGCTACGGGAGAGGCCACAGCAGTGAGAGGCCCGCGTACCGCAAAAAAAAAAAAAAAAAAAAAAAAAAGAATGGTAATTAATGAAGTGGTAAACAAACTGACAATAGTAAGTGTCAACAGGAAAAAATTTTGGTTTTTTGAAAGATTAATACATTTCACAAACCTCTGGCAAACTTGAATAAAAGAGAAGGCATATATACATAATATCAGTGATTTCAAAAAGAGGTTATTACTGCAGATGTTTCAGACATAAAGAAGACAGTAAGAGGCTATTAGGAACAACTTTATGCCAACACACTCCAAAATTAGATGATATAGAAAAAATCTTAGAAAAACTTATGTTAAGAAATTAAGATAAAATTCTCTTCACAAAGGAAAAAATACAAGCCCCAGATGGCTTTACAGGCAAGTTTTATCAAACATTTAAGCAAAAAATAATCCCAGTCTTAAGGAAATCATTCTGGAATATAGCTAAGGAGGGAACATTACTGACAACTTATGATACTACCATAATTTTGACAAGGATAGTATGAGAAAGGAAAATTATAGGCCAATCTCACTCATTAACATATATGGAAAACCCTAAACAAAACAGTAGCTATCAAAATCTATGTATGAAAATGTTAGTATTTTATTGCCAAGTTGGGTTTATTCCTTCCACGAAAGGCTGATTTAATATAAGAAAACCAATATATGTAATTTTTCATATAATTAGCTTAAAGTAGAAAAATTATATCATGATTTTAGCTGATAAAACTATTTCATAAAATTTGACAGTCATTCAACATAGCAGTTCACAAGCATTCTAAGAAATAGAAGGAAAATTACTGAAACCCTAAAAACATTCCCTTTAAGATTAGAAAAGCTACAAGGTACCTGTCATCACTATTTGCATTCAACCCTGAATCAGAGACCCCAGCCAGCATGGTAATGTAAGAAAAAATCAAAGATATAAGGGTTGGAAAGGAATTGTTCTGTCTGTGAAGAAAACCTAAAATAATCTACAAATAAATGATTGTAATTAAAAGAAGTAAAATATACTCATAGTAAAAAAACTAGATGACATAAAAGAAAAAAAACTTATCTATAATCTTAACACTCAGAAAAGATCAAATGTAACATGTTGATATACTTTCCTGTAATTTTTTCTCCGTGTATTTTTTTAATTTTTTATTTTTCTACATACCTAACATTGTATCATACATATGCAGTTTTGTAGCCTTGCTTTACATTTTAGCCTTGCTTTTTTAAAAAAATTATTTAAAAAATGAGTTTGTTGACAATATTCTCTTGTTATGGATGATAATAATGTTTAGGGAGTTTCCAAATGTTTCTATTATAAATAGTCTTGTCATAAAGAGCTTTGTCTTCATGTCACAGTATGTCCTTGTGATACATTCTTAAATGAGGCCTACCTTAAATACCATACATAATGTCCTAAAGACATTGGTCCATTATGGTCTTCTAAGACCATAACTATGCTAAAGACCCTTAATAAATATTACCAACTTGCTCTCCAAACTGTGTCACATTAATTAAGCTGCAACCACCAGATAATATGTTTTCAACTTATGAAACCCAACAATAATTTAATATTATCATTTGAATTGAATTTGAATATCATTTATCTTTGCTATTTTGACAATAGGAATTTTTTAAAGTAAACTATTTTTTAGAGCAGTTTTAGATTCAGAGCAAAATTGAGAGAAATGTCATAGCCTCTTCCACTATCAATAACCTCCACCAGAGTGGTGCATTTGTTTCGCTTATGAGCATAGACGGTAGGAATTTACATCCTATTTTATTTGGTATTTCCTTGGTTACTAGTAAGGTTGAATATATTTCATGTTTCTGACCCACTTATACTTTTCCATGTATTTTCTCCCTCCTTTTGCCATTTATCTATGGTAGTTCAAGTATCTTTATGATTTAAAAAATTGCTTAAATTCTGATTATAGTGAGAATATTATCATTTCTCTACTTTTGTTATAAGTTGTTTTCCAGTTTGATTTTTTGCTTTCTACTCACAAATAATAGTTTTTATTTTTTTCATAAGATGTATAGCAAAAAAATGATTACTGTTATATTTTAACCTGCATTCCCATGTTTTTAGTGAGAATTATTATTTTGTTTCAGAGGAATTGAGAAACATTAGAATATCATATATACACATTACCCAAAAAACAGGACATAGAAGAAAGGAAAGAAGATAGTTTTAGAGCTGAGAAAGCCACAGTGGTTCAGGAGTCCCAAGTAAAAATCTAGTTGATGACAGATTTACTTATTCATTCATTCATTTTTAAAGATATCAGAAAGCACCCACCATATGTCTAGCCTTGTGCATATGGTAGACACTCTGAAGAAGAGTGATTATATGGACAGGAAAACTACTCCAGATGCTCCTATCTAATCTTTTCAAGATCGTGACAATGAAAGAGAGAGACGGGGCAAAGGGATTAAGTTCTACAGTCTCAGGATGAAGAGAGTCTGAAAAAGGTAGAGAGAAAGAAAAAGTGAAGGCTGGCTGAGCCAGCACAGCTCTTTCTAATATTTCAGTCACATAGCTATCAAAATCTATGTATGAAAAAGTGTCCACATCTCTGTTAAACCTTTTAACCATGCACAGTGATCACTACCAACTGAAAGTGGCCAATTAAGAGTCCCAATGCCTAGTCAGTGGTAACAGTCATTTTTCTGAGGGTGGCATGAGTGTTTGTGTGTGTGTGTGTGTGTGTGTGTGTGTGTGTGTGTGTGTGTATTTTAGGGGGAGGAATGGAAAAGAACATTCAATTTCTTCTCTCTAAAAGCTAACATTCCTCTGTTTTTTTTAAAAAAACTATTTTTTTTTCCTGTTAACTAATGGGCTTAAAATTTGCCCACTGGTTTATCAAAGGTATGATTTTATTTCCTTTGGGGAAAAAGAGATGAAAGGAATATCAGAGAATTCCTGTCCATAACTTTATATGGTTGCTTCTTCAGTTTTTGCCACTTCCTCAGTTTTTGTTCCTTCTTATTAGGGTTGTCCTCTGAAACTTCTAAAATGATCAAATCTAATACCGTAACTAATCATTTTGAGCCTTCCTTAAATGCTAGGCTAAGAATTTACTTCCAATTCTATTTCCTATCTCAATTTATGGTCAGTAACATTGTCCAAATGATCTCATAGAATATTATCAGTTAGCAATATGGTACAAATAATATGAAATTAGCAATATAAATTACCTGAAATTTAAATTTTAAAAATATTAGCTCTCTTATTATCAGATTCCCTTGGGGAAACTTAACCCCCCACACACCCCCATATAATAAATTGCCCCTTCTGGTTTTTATTCTGCCACTGAAATTTTAGTAGCTTCTTTAGCATTCCCTAATCCAACCTCAAATCTCACACTTGGGTATAGAGATTGAAAAGCTCATTGCATTCTAGGCAAAAATAAATGAAAAGGGACATGCACTAACACACATGCTTGCAGTATTTTCAAATATTAGGATGAAAATAATATTACAAGCACAGAGGTAGGAAAATGGGTTAATTACAAAATGACAAAAATCAGGCTGATTTGGATTTCTTTTGCAATATTAAGTATAAGAGGACAATGAGTAAAGTCTATAGCAATAATGAGAAAAGATTGTATTTTTGGAATTTTATACCCAACTATTTTTATATGTGAGGGTAAAGGAAAGGCATTTTCTTATATGTAATGACATATTTTTCTTGATAAAATCACTGATAGATGAAGCAAAATTTAGAGCTCAAGAATGGGGAAATACAAAAAACAAAGCTAAATATGATTAATTGTGGTTGATCTGGATATATAACTAATCTTGAAAGAGGCAATATGTGATGTAAATACAACACAATAGCAATAATCTAGACTTTTCACCTCAGACTTTGTTAACCAGAGCTGAGAACATGAATGTAAAAAGAATGGGGCTGAGCATGAAACCAGCCCAAACAAAGCTAGATGTAAGCAATTGTGATACATCTTGTTATTAACTTATGTTGAGAAAGAAGTTTTATGGTGTAAATATAATAACAATAATAACCTAGACCTCAAATCTCAGATATTGTTATGAAAAACTGAAAACTAGATGGGGGAGGAGGACGTGGGGTTAAAATGTGTCATAACAACAATGGCATATGGAGAGAGAAGAGAAGTATTTAATTAATGGCATTGTTTAGAACTGCTAGTGCATGGTAATAATAAAAAGCAGACCAACTTTAAGTTGATTTTATTCTTGTTTTTAAATTCTGTTGACGACAAAGAAAATTTTCCTCTATTCTTCTAGGTTCTTCTGGCTGGTCTAAGAATTAATGAGATAGATTAACAGGAGAAAAATCAAATTTAATCTTGTGTGTACAGGAACCCCATATACATGAGAGGTTCAGAGATAGAAAGGTAAAGTGAGGTATGTATGCCATCCTTAGCTAAGGAATGGGGTAGGGTCCTGGTGCTCTCAAGGGCAGGAGGGTCATTCACAGGAAGATAAAAAGAAGAGCAGATACTGGGTAATTAGATGTTTGTCCTGCCATATAGATGGGGCCACTAAGATAAAACTGATCTCTGGTAATAACTTTTTTCTGGGAAAAATCCCCAATTTGAGTTCTTCTAGGTAGTTAAGAAAGGAGCAGTAGTTTCTCTGTAGCTCACAGTAATCCTCATACCAAAGTAGCACATTTTAGGGACGTCTATTCTGAACTTTTACAGTTCTCTAAACCATTTAAATTTCCTAAACCCATTCACACTGCTCCCACTGACCACCCTCTCCTTCTATGCCAATGATCCTAAACAGGGAGAATTTAAATATATTGCTTAATATCAACTTTAACAGAAAACAATATAAGTTTAAAAATGCCTTTAAAGGTGACCACTAATAGAATTTAAAAGAAGTTCCAACACATTGGAAAATTTAAAGTACAGAGGAAGCGGGGAAACGTCTAGTAAATGGCTGTGGAGTGACATGATTATGTGACCCACACAACAGATAATAATCATAATAACTGGATAAAATATTTTTAAGTGCAATGAATTAAAGGTACTGGAAAGCAAAGGAAATAGAAGCCAGAAGAAAGTTTTCTATTGAAAAACTGCAGCTAGAAGGGGTGATTGCAAGGTTATACTTGACTTGAGAAGAGCTTGGCCTGAAGGTCATTCCTAATCCCCAAGGCTACAGAGCTGGGAAAACATAGACGTAAATCACAGTCTAACTAGCTAAGGTGCCAGATTAGACTTCATCGTTGAAAAAGCAGCTGGAAATATAAGGAGAAATTCTGAGTGGGACAATAATAAAGAGTAAGACCCCGAAGCTAAATTCCTGGGTGACAGATAAACCCATGTATGAAGTAGCCTCCAGGGGACATAGCAAAAAATACGGAGACTTGTAAAATAGAGCTTGACAGAGTAAGAGCTGTGAATTGCTTTTTTTTTTTTTTTTTTTAACCAAATGCATTTCCCAATTGTGTGCAGTTTGATCAAGATAAAGTTGAAAATTTAGGGCTTGAAGTGTTAGAGAACAGAGCCTGAGAATTGTATATTATCTTGAGATGGGGGAAGTGGGCTCCCTAGAAGCAAGAATACTTTAGAGTGAGTCCTCAAATATGAGTATAATGTCTGTCCAAATCCTTGGATGACTGAAATTATACAGGCACAAGGTGTGCCCCAAGCTAATATAGGAGTAACCATAAACTGTAAGATTAGAACAGATATATCAGCAGCTACATAACTCAGAGCATACTAAATTTTCAATTTGAATTTAGGCAAGTGAATTACCTAAAGAGAATTAGGCAAGAGAATAAAAAGACAACAATCTGCAGATGAACACAACAGAATTCTAAGTCACTACACCATATTATTCTATAGTGTCTAGTTTCCAACCAAATATTACTAGACATTCAAAGAAACAGGAAAGTGTGACCCATACTCAGGAAAAGCGGAAGTCAATAGAAAATGACTCCAAGTGGGTCCAGATGTTGACCTAGCAGACCAAGACTTCAAAGCAACTACTATAAATATATTCATAGAATTAAAGGAAAATATGTTCAGTGAACTAAAAATAAATGTTCTTCTTGGTCAAAATTTTTGACAGTTTTGGTCCTTTCCTGTTCCCTGTAAATTTTAGAATTTGTTTGTCAATTTCTGCAAAAGACGCTGCAGGGGTTTTGATAGGGATTATACAGAAACTATAGATCAATTTGATATCCTAACAATACTGAGTCTTCAAATCTATGAACATGGGATGTCTCTTTCCATTCACACTTGGTTCTCTGTATCCTTGAGTTCTACGCCCATGAATTCAACCAATTGGGGTTTGAAAATACATGAAAAAAATGTCAGAAATTTCCAAATATCAAAACTTGAATTTGCTATGCACTGGCAACTCTTTACATAGCCCTTACATGTGGTTACAGCTATTTACATAGCCCTTACATTGTATTAGGTAATATAAATAATCTGGAGATGATTTAAAGAATATGGGATAATGTGTGTAGGTTATATGCAAATACTACACCATTTTATGTAAGATATTTGAGCATCCTCAATTTTGGTATCTGAAACTGGGCTCTGGAAACAATCTCCTGAAAATACTGGAAGACAGCTATATTTAGATCTTCTCTAATTTTTCTCAAAAATGTTTTGTAATTTTTAGTGTACAGGTCTCCCACTGCTTTTGTTAAATTTAGTCCTAAGTATTTTGTTCTTTTTGTTGCTATTACGAATGGAATTGTATTCATTTCATTTTCAGATTAATTATTGGTAGTATATAAGATTGATTTTTGTAAATTGATCTTATAACCTATGATTTTGCAGAATTCCTTTCTTAGTTCAAATAATTTTTTTGTATGTGGATTCCTTAGACTTTTCTACAAACAGGATCATATCACATATGCAGGTAAAGAGTTTTACTTCTTTCCTTACGATCTGGATGTCTTTTCTTTTCTTGTTTGATTGTACTGGCTGGAACATCCAGTTGGATGCTGGATAGAAATTGTGAGAGTAGATATCCTTGCCTTGTTCCTAATCTTACAGGGAAAGCATTCGGACTCTTACCATGAAGTACAATATTAACTGTAAGCTTTACAGAGATTCCCTTTATCAAGTTGAGGAAGTTTGTTTCTATTTCTCATTTGTTGAGAATGGGCACTGGATTTTGTCAAATGCTTTATCTGTGTCTATTGGGATGATCATGTAGATTTTGTCTTTTATTCTCAAAACCTGCTGTATTACATTCATTATTTTCTTCTTTGCACTCTTTCTTCTCGTGTTCAGTGTCTCCTTTTATTTTTCTTAGTGTTTTCCAGGACCTCCAATAACCTGTTAATCAGTGGTGGTGATAAGGGTCAGCTTTATCTTATTTATGATATTACAGGAAACACATTCAAAGTTGGTTTACTATGTAAATTTTTGCTGTTGGTTCACCAAGCAGAGATAGGTCCCTTTATTCCTTAGACTTTTATGAACTTTTAATAATAAATACTGTAAGGTTGGATCTTAACAAAGGGCACCGCGAAACAGAGGAAAGCTTCAAGTGAGCTTTATTAGGGAGCGCTCCCCGGCGAGGTTCACTGGTCTGAGAGAAAGGGGCCAGAGAAGTCGCACCCGGGTGAGGGTTGGGCAAGATTTTATAGGGGAAGAAGGGAAAGGGGTGTGGTGAATCTGGGAGGGTGCAGGGTATTCCTTATTTGGTGGTCTTTTCGGGTATCCTGGGGGACCGTTAGTCCTGCCCCTCGAAAGGCGGGAAGGCCGGGCCGGGTTCAAAGTCCCCAAGTCAGTTCCTGGAACTGGGTGGTCCGGAAAGTTTCGGTCCGATGCAACCTGTGAAGCTGATTGTGTTCCCCTGCCTCGGGCCAGTTGGCCTTACAAATACTACTTAACTTTATCAAATACTTTTGCATCATTTGCCATCATCATTTTGTAACAGGGAAGAGCCAAATCTGACTACATGTTGGATCTTTCTTTTACTTTAACCTTTGCTTTCCGCTGCTTTTGTTCACTAAAAGGATACTGTCTGTACATAATGGCCTGCCTCAGGGAACCCTGCCCCTCTGCCTGAATGTTAAACCAAAGTGCCTTTGTTCAGGGAAGCATCCTGACCCTGTCCACCGGTGGATGGCTGCAAGAAAGAAGAAATTGACACACACACACACACACACACACACACACACACACACACACACACACACACACACACACACACACACACACACACACACACACACACACACACACACACACCCCCCCCCCCCCCCCCCCCGCCCAATGCTGGCCATTCCAGGGGATATTAGCAAAAGTTATGGCCTTTTTACTTCACTTCCCCATCTCCTCCCCCTCTCTGTTCTATAAAAGAAACTGACATCCAAACCCCGATAAGATGGTTTTTCAGAGACACTAGTCTGCCATCTTCTCGGTCTGCCGGCTTTCCAAATCAAGTCGTATTCCCTGCCTCAACACCTTATCTCCGATTTATTGGCCTGTTGTGCACCAAGCAGAGTGAGCTTGGACTAGGTAACAATTTCAGTTTTATATTTCAATATATGAATATGGTGAATTACACTGATAGATTTTGCTGATGCTAAACCATTACATTCTTGGGATAAAAATCCAAATGATGTAATTTTGAAATGTATTATTGGAGTTGGTTATTTTTTTAAATAATTTTATACCCACATTCATAAGTAATATGAGCAGTATATACTTTTTTTCTACTATTATCTGGTTTTGGAATCATGATTACACTAGCCTCAGGCAATAAACTGAGCAGCTTTGTAATCTGTTAAATATTCTTGGCCCTTAGCTTTTTGGAAAGAGGTATCTTTGGCCACCATTTCAATTTCTCTAATGTTCACTTACTTGTTCAAGTTTTATTTTTTTATCAAATTTGTCACTTTGTATTCTTCTAGATATATCCATTTAATCCAGGTTCAATCGTGCAAATGACCAACTGGCAATATTCCAAGAAGTTGCAGTCCTGGGGGAGGGGTACTATATTGATTAACTGGGATTCTGTCATTCATAATAGCTACTGTAAAATATAATTCAGTAGAAGCATTAATTTCTCCCTTACTCCATCCTCACAGGGAATGTCAGATTTCATACCACAGTAGAATACAACATTTCAGTGTTGTAATTAGATACGATAGAAAACTACAACTGAAGAATCATGTGATAAATCAGAAATTGTAGTGCCTAGATTCTAAGTAAATGTGAAGGAAGGAAAGGCACATTAAGATTATGGTAGAGGCAGAAAAATGCCTCTGGGATTGTGGCAAAGACTGGAAAGAATGGGACCAGGGTGAAGTGAAGGCATCGGGGTAGTTTCCCTGAGGGCAAGGGCTGTGTAACCCCAGCTCCACTCACAGGTGCCTGGAATAAGGGTGTTTAATGACGCTGTTAATGGGTAAATTGAAGGCTGGGGGAGAAAGAGAGAGAGAGAGCGCTTTTCCACTAGCAGCCAGTTGTGTGATCTTGGACAAGGGCTTACACTTTGTGTGACTATTTCACCGTTTGTAAAAAGAGAATTGCTTTTTTCCTCATCAGGATTGAAAGGGCTAATTTATGCAAAGCATCTATCCCTGTGCCTACTTTGTTTAAACATTTCATAATTGCCAGTTAAAAGAAATTTCCCTTTTCTGTATTATAAAATTGCCAGGAATTTTTGCTAGTAGTCAGGAAACTTTTTTTTTTCAGCATATCTTCCTCCTTTGCCAAGACTGTTACAAACCAGTAACCCCGGGGTGATCAAAAAGGGCCTGTTCTTGAGAAGAAAATCCTGTTCTTTAAATTCTGTGGCTTCTGTATGGAAACGTCCATTTGTTGTGGTACTGGCCGTCTTGGGCGCCTCTACCTACCCCTTTGTAGGAGAAGGCTAATCTGCTTACATGTTTTCAGTGAAGACAGTCTAGTCCTAGTCCTGGATTCTCTGGGTTGTGTACTTGGAATTGTATGTTGAGGATCAGGTAGGAACTTATGCCTTTCATTGTTTTTAAGAACTACAGTGAATGTAAACTACTCAGACCAGGGATTTTGTTTCAGCAATCATTTTATTCTTAGCACCTGTAATAGTAATTGGTAGGAAGTGATAGTGAATACTTTCTATGATTCTCAGCCATTGCTTTATTTTAAAATTTATTTTATTTCCCTAGACTTTCCTTGTTTTTGATGACCTTGACAGTTTCAGGTGTACTCGTCAGGTATTCTGTAAAAGGTCCCTGGGATTTATCGGATGTTTTTCTCATGATTAGACAGGGGTTATGAGTTTTTGGAAAGAAGATCATAGAGGTACAATATCATTTTCATTACATCATATCATGGGTGCATATTACCATCATGACTTATCACTGTTGATGTTGACTTTTGTTAAGTTTCTCCACTGTAAAGTTACTCCACACCCCATACCCCAATCTGTACTCTTCGGAAAGTAGTCACTATTTGCAGCCCACACTTAAGGAGTGGGGGAGGGTTTTACTCCACTTCGAGGATGAAGTGTATACATAAATTATTTGGAATACTTCTGCATGGGAGATTTGGGCCTTCTTCTGTATTTATTCAAACAATTAGTATTATATTAGTTTCTTATAACTACTCTAACAAAATACCACAAACTGGGTGACTTAAAATCTTAGAAATGTAGTCGATTACAGTTCTGGAGACTAGAAATCTGAAATCAAGGTGTTGGTGGGGTTGGTTCCTTCCGTGGGCTCTGAGGGAGAATCTGTTCCATGTCGCTATTCTAACTTCTGATGTTGGCTGGAAATCCCTGATGTCCTTTGGTTTGTACATGTATCATTCCAATCTCTGGCTCTGTCTTCACACGGCATTGTCACCTTTGTCTCTATGCCCAAGTTTCCCTTGCGTTTGGGGGACACCAGTCATTGAATCAGGGCCTACTCTAATGACCTCATCTTAATTACTTACATCTGCAAAGACCCTATTGAAACTGTGGGTTGAATCCATTTCACCTGCCTTCACTCATCAAGGTTGTTTTAAGACTTACATGCTCCCCAAGCTGCATGTAGCCTAAACAATAATATGTTTGCTTGAATTATTTTCCAGGAACTTGGAGTCAACTGCACCTAGTTCAGCTAGGCTGAGAGTCAGCTGTGTCTAGTTGAAGTTGAGGTGGTTGAGACTGGATAGGAGCACCGACCCTTCAACTGGGCATGCGTGAGTGTCCCGCTCGTGACGTATTTTTACATCAGAGGGCTGAAAACTCCACCCTCAGCACGTTCAGAGACCCATAACCTAGTCACACTTGTGCAGGACGATTACCGCACCTTTTTCCAATTACCTTTCCTCACGCCTCCCATGCTCCCCACGCCTCAGACCTCCCTGCTGCTTTATTCGTTATCCTATAAATATCCCCCAAGCTCCTTACTTCCAGGAGGCAGATTTGGGATTTGTTCTCCATCTCTTAGCTCGGCTGCCTTGCAAATAATCCCTCTCTTCACTGTGAACCTTCATGTCTCAGTGTCTTGGCTTGCCGTGCATCTGGAAAAATGAACCTGGTTTGGCAACACTGTTTCCAGGTAAGGTCACCCTCGCAGATCTGAGTGAAGTGAGGTAGTCTAAGATATGCGGCTGTCCGTGAGAAAAATGTTCCAGGCAGAGGAAATTACAAGAGCAAAAGTTCTGAGGTAAGAATGTACTTAGAGGGTTCCATGAACATTAGGAGATGACAGTGGCTGTAGCAGAGTAAGCAATGGGAAGATGAGTAGGATATAAGATCAGAGAGGTAGTAGAGATCAGATTATACAAAGCTGTGTAGACCATGTTGACAATTTTGGCTTTTCTTGGGAGTGAGCTGGGAAGCCACTGGAAGGTTTAAGCAGAGAAATGATATGATCTGACTTCAGCTTTGATTTTTAAGTTTTAATTTTTTATAGACATATAATTGATGTACAATATGAGTTTCAGGTATAATGCATAATGATTTGATGTTTGCATGCATTATGAAATGATCATCATGATAAGTCTAGTCCTCTGCCCCCATACAGTTATAACAATGTTTCCTTATGCTGTATATTACATCCCCATGACTTACTGTAAAACTGGAAGGTTCACCTCTTAATCACCTTCACCTGTTTCTCCCCTCCCCCACTGGAAACCACCTGTTTGTTTTCTGTATGTCTGATCCTGTTTTTATTTTGGTTTGTTTTGCTTTTACGATTTTGCATATAAGTGAGATCATATGGTATTTGTTTTTCTCTGACTTATTTCACATAGCATAACACTTTCTGATCCATCCATGTTGTCAAGAATGGCAAGATTTCATTCTTTTCTGTTTTATACTTTATTGTACCTATATACAACATCATCTTTATCCATTTGTCTATTGATAGACACTTAGATTGCTTCCATATCTTGGCTATTGTAAATAAGCTGCAGTGAACCTTAGAGTGCAGATATCTTTTTGAATTAGTGTTTTTATTCTCTTCAGGTAAATACCCAGGAGTAGAATTGCTGGATTGTACAGCAGTTCAATTGTTAATTGACATCAGAGAGTGTGATGCCTCCAACTTTGATGTTCTTTCTCATGATAGTTTTGGCTATTCAGAGTCTTTTGTGTTTCCATACAAATTTTAAGATTATTTGTTCTAGTTCTGTGGAAAATACTATGGGTATTTTGATAGTGATTGCATTGAGTCTGTAGATGGCTCTGGGTAGAATAGTCATTTTAACAATATAGTATTTTCTAGTCCATGAGGACAGTTTATCCATTTGTTTGTGATGTCTTCAATTTCATTCATCAACATCTTATAGTTTATTTCTAGGTATTAAATTCTCTTTGGTGCAATTGTAAATGGGATTGTTTTCTTAATTTCTCTTTCTAATAGTTCATCTTTAGTGTATAGAAATGCAAGAGATTTCTGAATAGTAACCTAGTATCCTGCGACCTTGGTGAATTCATTTATTAATTCTTATACTTTTGGGATGAAGACTTTAGGGTTTTCTAAATAAAGTATGTCATCTGCAAATAGTGCAGTTTTACCTCTTCCCTTCCAATTTGGATACCTTTTTATTTCTTGTCTGATCGCTGTGGCTAAGACTTCCAGTACTATGTTAAATATAAGTGGCAAGAGTGGGCATTGTTGTCTTGTTTCTGAATTTAGTGGGAAAGGCTTTCGGCTTTTCAGCATTTAGTATGATGTTGGCTGTGGGTTTGTCATAAATGGCCTTTATTATGTTGAGATATGTTCCCTCTGTGCCTACTTGGTGGAAAGTTTTTATCATAAATGATGTTGAATTTTGTCAAAAGCTTTTTCTGTATCTGAGATGATCATATGGTTTGTATTCTTCAATTTATTACTGTGTATCACACTGATAGATTTGCAGATATTGAACCATATTTGCATTCCTGGGATAAATCCCACTTAATCGTGGTGTGTGAATTTTTAATGTATTGTTGAATTTGGTTTGCTAATATTCTCTGAAGAATTTTTGCATCTGTGTTCATCAGTGATATTGGCCTGTATTTTATTTTTTTGTGATGAATGACTTGGTCTGGTTTTGGTATTAGGGTGATGCTTGCCTTGTAAAATGAATTCAGAAATATTCCTTTCTCTTTAATTTTTTGGAATAGTTTGAGAAGGATAGGTGGTAACTCTTATTTAAATGTTCCATAGAATTCAACTGTAGGGCCATCTGGCCCTGGAGTTTTGTTGTTAGTTTTTTATGACTGATTCAATGTTATTATTGGTAATCAGTTTACTCATATTTTCTATTTCTTCCTGATTCAGTCTTGGGAGCTTTTATATTTCTAGGAATTTGTCCATTTCTTCTAGGTTGTCCATTTTATTGGGGAATAATGGTTTGTAGTCATCTCTTCTGATCCTTTGTATTTCTGTAGTGTCAGTTGTAACGTCTCTTCTTTCATTTCTGATTCTATTTATTTGGGCTCTCTCTTTTTTTTCTTGATGAGCCTGGATAAAGGTTTATCAATTTTATCTTTTCAAAGAACCAGCTCTTAGTTTCATTTATTTATTTATTTTTAGTCTCTATATCATCTATGTCCACACTGATCTGTATTATTTCTTTCCTTCTACCGACTTTGGGTTTTGTTTGTTCTTCTTTTTCTTGCTCCTTTAGTCATAAGGTTAAATTGTTTGGTTGAGATTTTTCTTGTTTCCTGAGGTAGGCTTGTATTGCTATAAACTTTCCCTTTAGAACTTCCTTTCTGCCACAAACCATATATTTTGGATTGTCCTGTTCCCATTTTCATTTGTCTCCAGGCATTTTAAAATTTCCTCTTTGATTTCTTCAGTGACCCATTGGTTGTTTAGTAGCATTTTGTTTAGCACCCACATGTTTGTGTTTTTTGCAGTTTTTTCCCTTGTAGTTGATTTCTAGTCTCATAACATTGTGGTTGGAAAAGATGCTTGATGTGATTTCAGTCTTCTTAAATTCATTGAGACTTGTTTTATAGCCTAGCATGTGATCTATCCTGGAGGATGTTCCATGTGCACTTGAAAAGAATGTGTATTCTGTTGCTTTTGGATGGAATATTCTACATATATCAAGTTCACTTGGTCCAATGTGTCATTTAAAGCTGTGTTTCCTTATTGATTTTCTGTCTATTGATATAATTGGGTTTTAAAGTTCCCTACTATTATGTTAATATCAATGTCTTTCCTTGTGTTTGGTAATATTTGCTTTATGTATTTAAGTGCTCCTATATTTTGTGTATATATACTTACAGTTATATCTTCTTGTTGAATTTATCCCTTTATCATTATGTAATGTCCTTGTCTCTTGTTACAGTCTTTGATTTAAATTATATTTTGTCTGATCTGAGTACTGCTGCCCCAGGTTCTTTTCATTTCTATTTGCAAGGAATAGCATTTACCATCCCCTCACTTTCAGTCTGTGAGTGTCTTTAGATCTGAAGTAAGTCTCTTGTAGGCAGCATATATATGGTTATGGTTGTTTTTGTTGTTGTTTTAAATCCATTCAGCCAGGTCTTCCCTGGTGGTCCAGTGGTTAAGACTCTGTGCTCCCAGTGCAGGGGGCCTGGGTTCGATCCCTAGTTAGGGAACTAGATCCTGCATGCCACAACTAAAAGAGTCTGCATGCTGCAACGAAAGGTCCCACAGTGGCAACGAAGATCCTATGTGCTGCAATGAAGATCCTGCATGCTGCAACTAAGACCCAGCGCAGCCAAATACATAAATAAATAAATAAGTATTTATTTATTTATTTTTTGCAGTACGTGGGCCTCTCACTGTTGTGGCCTCTCCCATTGTGGAGCACAGGCTCCAGATGCACAGGCTCAGCAGCCATGGCTCATGGGCCTAGCCGCTGCACGGCATGTGGGATCTTCCTGGACCAGGGCATGAACCTGTGTCCCCTGCATTGGCAGGTGGACTCTCAACCACTGCGCCACCAGGGAAGCCCATAAATAAATATTTAAAAATAAATAAATCCATTCAGCCACTCTGTGACTTTTGATTGAGGAATTTAGTCCATTTATAGTTAAAGTGATTATTGATATATTCTTACTACCATTTTGTTCATTGTTTTCTGATTGCTTTTGTAGTTCTTTTTTCTTCTTCTTTTTCCCTCTTTCCATGTGATATGATGACTATTTTTAGTATTATGTTTGGATTCCTTTTTTGTTTGGGCTTCCTTTTCTGTTTTGGATTCCTTTTCCTTTTTGTGTTTATCCATTATAAACTTGGTTTTTGGTTACCATGAGGTTTATATATAACAACATATCTGATTATTTTAAGTTGATGAATTCTAACAACCTGCATTTTTATTCCTCCCCCACCATGTTTAATTTTAAAAAATTAATTAATTAATTAATTTGGCTGTGTTGGGTCTTTGTTGCTGCGCGTGGGCTTTTTCCTAGTTGCAGTGAGCAGGGGCTACTCTTCGTTGTGGTGTGCGGGCTTCTCATTGTGGTGGCTTCTCTTCTTGCAGAGCAGAGGCTTTAGATGCGCAGGCTTCAGTAGTTGTGGCATGTGGGCTCTAGAGCACAGGCTCAGTAGTTGTGGCACACGGGCTTAGTTGCTCTGCGGCATGTGGGATCTTCCTGGACCAGGGCTTGAACCCGTGTCTCCCACATTGGCAGGCAGATTCTTAACCACTGTGCCACCAGGGAAGTCCCTTGTGTAATGTTTTTGACAACATATTTCACATCTCTTTGTTTTGTGTATCCTTTAACTACATATTGTGGATATAGATGATTTTACTTTTTAATTTTTACTAGATTTATAAGTGATTAATATACTACCTATTGTATATTTGCCTTTACCAGTGAGATTTTTTTTATAATTTTAATATTTCTACTTGTGAACTCCACCCCCGCCCCCCACTTAGAGAAGTCCCTTTAATATTTCTTTTAAAGCTGGTTTTGTTGTGCTGAATTCTTTTAGCTTTTGCTTGTCTATAAAACTCTCTTTCCTTCAAATCTGAATGATAACCTTGCTGGGTAAAGTATTCTTAGTTGTAGGATTTTTCATTTCCTCACTTTGAATATATTGTGCTACTCCTTTCTGGCCTGCAAACTTTCTGCTGAAAAGTCAGCTGAGAGTCTTATGGGAGTTCCCTTGTACATAACTAGTTGTATTTCTCTTGCTGCTCTTAAAACTCTGCGTTTATGTTTAATTTTTGCTATTTTAATTATAATGTCTCTTGGACTTCTTTGGGTTCATATTGTTTGGCACTCTGTTTTTCCTGGTTCTGGATGTCTTTTTCCCACATAAGGGAAGTTTTCAGCCATTACTTCTTCAACTAATTTCTCTGCCCCTTCTCCTTCTCTTTCTGGGACCCCTATAATGTGAATGTTAGTATGCTTGATGCTGTCTCAGAGATCTCTTAAACTATCCTCATTTAACAATTTTTTTCCTTTTTTTCTGTTCACCTTGGATGATTTTCAATATTCTGTCTTCCGTTTGCTAATCCGTTCCTCTGTATCATGTAATCTGCTGTTGATTCCTTCTAGTGTATTTTTTACTTCAGTTATTGTATTCTTCAGCTCTGTTAGGTTCTTTATTTATGATTTCTCACTTTGTTAAAATTCTCAGTATGTTCATCTATTCATCTCCTTAGTTCATTGAGCATCTTTATGATTATTACCTTGAACTCTTTGTTGGGTGGATTACCTATCTCTACTTTAATTCTTTTTCTGAGGTTTTTGTCTTGTTCCTCTGTTTGGAAGATATTCCTCTGTCTCTTCATTTTGCCTAGTTCTATGTGTTTATTTCTATGTATTAGGTAGGTCATCTATGTTTCCAGATCTTGGAGAAGTGGCCTTATGTAAGAGAAGCCCTATGAGACATACTCCCTTCTGTTATGAGTATATAGCTCATAACAGAGCTATATGCTCTAGGAGTACTCACTATGTGGGCTGTGTGGGCCCTTCTGTTGTGGCAGGGCCAACTACTGTGGACACCATGGTAGGTAATGTTGGCCCCTGCCCAGTTGGCTGCCAGTCCCTGCCTTTTGTGGTCACTGCTGGCCTGTTGGTCAGCAGGGCCAGGTCCTGGGGTGGATGGCTGTGTGGCCTGGAGGGTCCTGGGGTTGGTGCTGGCCTGCTGGTGGGTGGGTAAGCCCCCAGCACTAATAGACTAGAGGGAGGACTCCAAAATGGTGCTTGTCAGCACCAGTATCCTTAGGGTAGAATGAGTTCCCCCAAATGGCTGCTGTCTGCATCTGTCTCCAATGGGAGTCCTAGTTGCCTCCTACCTCTCCAGGAGGCTCTCCAAGATCAGTGAGTAGGTTTGACCTAGGGTCCGTTCAAGTTACTGCCTGTGTGCTGGGCCTCAGAGCACGTGAGATTTTGTGCATGCCCATTAAGAGTGCAATCTCTGTTTCCTACAGCCCTCCAGCTCTCCCATAGACAAGTCCTACTGGCCTTCAAAGCCAGAAGTTGCAGGGGCTTGTCTTTTCCATGCAGAACCCCTGGTTTGGGCAGCCCATGTGAGGCTCCATTACCTTGATCCTTGGGGAGAACCTCTGCAGTTGTGATTATCTTCCCATTTGTGGGTCACCTTCCTGGGAGTGTGGGTCTTAACTATACCATGTTTCTGCCCCACCTACCTATCTTGTTGTGGCTCCTTCTTTATATCTTTAGTTGTGGAAATTTTTTAATGCTAGTCTTTAGGTTGTTCTCATAGATGTTTGCTCTGTAAATAGATGTAATTTTAGTGTGCTGATGGAAGGAAGTGAGCTCAGAGTCTCTGTACTCCACCATTTTGGCCGCCAGTCTGGCTTAGATTTTAAAAGGATCACTCTGACTGCTATATTGAGGATAGATCTTAGAAAGTAGGAGAGGTGCTGGGGATATAACTGTGAACAAAAGTAGACATTCTAATGATCTGAGCCCTTGAGGAACATATAGAGTAGCATTAGGTAAGCAAAAGAGAAAAAAATAATCTCATAAATAAAAGTAAAATTATCATGTGATAAATGCAGTGAGAATGCCTCACAGGGGACCTCTGTAGTTAGTAGGAGAGAGTTCTGCAAATGGTGTTCTGGGGAGTGTTTGAGCTGAGAGTTGAAAAATGAGCAGCAGCAAGTTGAAGGGTGAGAAGGAGCTAGGCAAAAGGTGCTCCATGTAGATTATGTGCTTATGTACTTTTGAGGTTTAAACTATTACCTGGATTGTCAATCTAAAGTGGCAGTTCTTAAAGCACAGTTTGTGCATCTTTGGAGGGCTTTATGAGATCCTTTGGGAGATCTTCAAAGCCAAAACTATTTTCATTAAATCTTACCAGGTGTTGTTTGCCTTCTTCACTCTAATTTTCTCCAAGTGTATAGAGTGTGAAAAGTTCACTGATAAGGTTTCAGATACCACATTGCAACTGATTGTTAAGAAACTATCCCTGGTTGAGTTCTGGTGTGGTATCAAAGAAAAATATCCACAATTATCTGAAAAATTTATTGAAATACTTTTTCAGTTATCTGACTGTGTGAGGCCAGATTTTCTTCACATACTTCAACCAAAGTGATCTATTCCAATACACTGAATGCAGTAGCAGACATGAGACTCCAGCTTAACAGGGACAGACAGTAAAGAGATTTGCAGAAATCCACTCTTCTTGCTGAGTTTTTTTGAAAATATATTCTTTATAAAAATATATGCAATGTGTTTATTGTTATTTAAATGAACTAGTATGTACATATATTAATTTCTCAGTTTTAATTTATAATGTGGTAAGTATAGATATAACCCATACAAACAAAAGCTTTTGGGGGTCCTCAATAATTTTTAAGTCTTGATACTAAAAAGTTTGAGACCCTCTAATCTAGATTATAAATTGTCAGCAGCAATGGCAGGGTCCATTTCTGTTCATCTTTGTCTCCCTAGGAACTAGCAGGGTGTAGCAAGTTATAAATTCTTTTGAAATTAATTACTTCATATATTCTATACCTATAACCTAGCCTTAACCTCTTCTTCAGTCCTGTATTTTGATCTGTCAAACCATTCCACTTTAATTCCTCTTTGAATAGTACCTTTTATATGTAAAATTGAACTCATCACTGGAGTGTCTCGTCCTCGTAACTTTTCTCTTTCATTTAAGATGTTGATTTTTATCTGAAATAATTTTCATGGCTTTTCCAAAGAGTAAAACTGTAGTTACGGCCTACTTTTATAGATTTTTCTTTTTCCACCTTCTTTTATAGCAGTGGTTCTCAAATATTTTGTGCATCCGAATCACATGGAGGTTTGTGAACACAGATTTCTGTGTTTTTGATTCTGTAGGCCTGAGATGGGACCTGAGAATTTGAATCTCTAACAAGTGATGCTGATGCTCCTGGTCTGAGGACATACTTTAGGAACTACTGATGTATACCATTTTAGCTGAAATACTCACCAATCATCACATATGCCTTGTGTTTCCTTACTCTATATTTTGCTCATATACTTACTCTGTGCTTATGTAACTCCTCTCTGTTGAAGACTCAGTCTAAATCTTTTGGCTTTTACTTTCTGTTTTAGATGTAACTCTTCTGAGAGTCCTTTGAACTCCTGTACTACTCAGTTTTTGTATTCACATTTTCTTTTATTGCCTTGCATAGTGCATATATATTATTTTCAATTGTCTTTTCCTTTTTTTAAAACAGTGAAGTAGGGCTTCCCTGGTGGCGCAGTGGTTGAGAGTCCGCCTGCCGATGCAGGGTACACGGGTTCGTGCCCCGGTCCGGGAAGGTCTCACATGCCGTGGAGCGGCTGGGCCCGTGAGCCATGGCTGCTGAGCCTGCACGTCCGGAGCCTGTGCTCCGCAACGGGAGAGGCCACGGCAGTGAGAGGCCCGCGTACCGCAAAAAAAAAAAAAACCCAAAAAACAGTGAGGTATTAAATATAGAAGTACACAAACCTTAAGCATGGAGCTCAATGATTTTTTATGTAATCATCACCTAAATATAAAAATATATCAGAAATATTCTATATGACTCCCTCATATCCTTCAGTCATATACCAGTATTCTTTTCACTTGTCACTGTGGATCTTACAGTATGTACTCTTTTCTGTTTGGCCTCCTTTGTTAAACATTGTTTGTTTGAGATTCCTCCATATTGTTGCATGTTTTGGTAATTTATTCTTTTTTATTGCTGAGTTGTATTCTAATGTGTGACTCTACCATAATTAATTTATCTGTTCTACTTTTGAATGACAGTTGGATTGTTTCCAGTATTTGCTGTTATGAAATTACTGTCACCAACATTCTTGTATCATTTTTAGTGGACAGAAGTACTCATTTCTGTTGGGTGTATGCCCAGGAGTGGAATTTTTGTGTCACATATAGGCATATGTATATCTTTACTAGCTTTACTAGATGCTGCCAAACATTTTCCCAGAATAGTTTTACCAGCTATGTTTCCATCAGCAATATATGAGAGTTTTAATTGCTCCACATTCTTGCCATTTAGTATTGTCTATATAATTTTACCATTGTGGGTTTAATTTGCATTTCCCATTGAATAATGATATTGAGATTTTTCTTATGTTTATTGGGCAGTTTCTTTTGTTTTTTAGTTAAGGTTTTTTTGTTTTTTACTTTTTACCCATTAAAAAATAGTGTTGTTTGTTTTTTTTCTCATTGATTTACAAGAGTAGTTCTTAATGTTTTGGATATAATTCCATCCTTGAACATAGGCTTTGCCGTTATATTATCTAGTCAGTGCTGCCTTTTCACTCTTTTAATGTTGTACTTTGATAAAAAGAAGTTCTTAATTTAAATGAAGTCCAATTTATCAAATTTTTTTATGGTTAGTGCTTTTTCTGGTCTGCATAAGAAGTTTTTGCTCCAAGCTTATGAAGATACTTTCCTATGGTCTCTTCTAGAAGATTTATTGTTTTGGTTTGTACAGTACATCTGTGATCCACCTTGAATTAACTTTTGTATATGGTTGAGGGGTCACCTTTTCTCCTCATATTATTCTTATATATTTATAACTATATTCATATTTATAAATGTTTATTTAGTTGCTCCAGCACCTTTGTTTAAAAGGGTGTCTTTTTCCACACTGAATTGCAATTAGTGTCTTGGTAATAATGTGACTCTGTGTGTGTGTGTGTGTGTGTGTGTGTGTGTGTGTGTGTGCCTATTTTTGCATTCTATTCTCTTCCTTCAATCTAAGGCAATACAATACTGTCTTAATTACCATAGCTTTATATAAGTGTTCATGCCCAGTAGTATAAGTCCTCCAGTTTTCCTGTTCTTTTGTATTTCCTTGGCCAATTTAGGACTTTTGTATTTCCATGTAAATTTTATATAGAAATTTTATGAATAGTTCCTACCTCAAAGTGTTTCTACCCCCAAACCCTTCTATTCCTAGTTTGCTGATATAGTTTTTTAGTCATGAATGAATGTTGAAATTTATTACATGTTTACATAAAATGTATCACCATACATAGTTAACGCATTTTTTTCTTGTGATGAAAACTTAAGATATACTCTCTTAGCAACTTTTAAGTATACAATACAGTATTATTAACTATTGTCCCCATGCTGTATATTACATCCCCATCACTTTATAGCTGGGAATTTGTACTTTTTAACCCTTTTCATCCATGTAGCCCACTCCCCATCCCTCACCTTTGGCAACCAGCAATTTGTTCTGTGTATCCATCAACTTGTGTTTCTTTGTTTGTTTTTAGGATCCACACATGAGTGAGATCATATGGTATTTGTCTTTCTCTGTCTGACTTATTTCACTTAGCATAATGTTCCCAAGTTTCCATCCATGTTGTGGCAAATGACAGGATTTCTTCCGTTTTATGATTGAATTATATATAAATCTCACATCAAATTTTCTTTATCCATTCATTCATGGATGGAAACTTAGGTTGCTTCCTTATTTTGGCCATTGTAAGTAATGCTGAAGTGAACGTGGAGGGTGCATATATCTTTTCTAATCAGTGTTATTTTCTTTGGATAAATATCCAGAAGTGGAATTGCTGGATCATATGGCAGTTGTGTTTTTAGTTTTTGTGGAATCTTCATGCTGTTCTCCACAGTGGCTGCACTGATCTGCATTCCACCAACAGTGCCTGATGTTTCCCTTTTCTCATGTCCTTGCCAACACTTGTTAATTGTCTTTTTTTTTTTTTTGCAGTACACGGGCCTCTCACTGCCGTGGTCTCTCCCATTGCAGAGCACAGGCTCTGGACATGCAGGCCCAGAGGCCATGGCTCACGGGCCCAGCCGCTCCGCGGCATGTGGAATCCTCCTGGACCAGGGCACGAACCTGCGTCCCCTGCCTTGGCAGGCAGACTCTCAACCACTGCGCCACCAGGGAAGCCCTAATTGTCTTTTTGATAATAGCCATTCTAACAAGTGTGAGATGATATCTCATTGTGGTTTTGATTTGCATTTCCTTGATTAGTGGTGTTGAGCATCTTTCTTCATATACCTGTTTGTCATATGTATGTCTTCTTTGGAAAAATGTCTATTCAGATCCTCTGCCCATTTTTAATTGGATTGTTGTTGTTGCTATTGAGCTGGATGGTTCTTCATACATTTTGGATATTAACTCCTTATCAGGTACATGACTTGCAAATATTTTCTTCTGTTGAGTAGGTTGCCTTTTCAACCATGTTGATGGTTTCCTTTGCTGTGCAGAAGCTTTTAAGTTTGATGTCATTCCACTTATTTATTTTTGCATTTATTGCCTTTGATTTTGGTATCAAATCAAAAAAAATCATTGCCAAGATTGCTATCACGGAGCTTGCTGCTTATTTTTTTTCTTTAGGAGTTTTATGGTTTCAGATCTTATGTTAAAATCTTTGATCAGTTTTGAGTTAATTTTTGAGTATGGTGTAAGATAGCAGTCCAGTTTCCTTCTTTTGCACGTGGCAATCCAGTTTTCCCAACACCATTTATTGAAGAGACTGACCTTTCCCCATTGTATATTCTTGGCTGCTTTGTTATAAATGTATTGACCAGATATATGTGTGGGTTTATTTCTGGGCTCTTTATTTGGTTCCGTTGAACTATGTATCTGTTTTTTTTTTTATTGGAGTATAGTTGATTTACAATGTGTTAGCTTCTGCTGTACAGCAAAGTGAATCAGTTATACACATACATATATCCAGTCTTTTTTAGATTCTTTTCCCATATAGGTCATTACAGAGTACTGAGTAGAGTTCCCTGTGCTATACAGTAAGTCCTAATTAGCTACCTGTTTTATATATCGTAGTGTGTACATGTCAATCCCAATATCCCAATTTATCCCTTCCCCCCCTTTCCCCCCTGGTAACCATAAGTTTGTTTTCTACATCTGTGACTCTATTTCTGTTTTGTAAATAAGTTCATTTGTACCCTTTTTTTAGATTCCACATATAAGCAATATCATATGATATTTGTCTTTCTCTGACTTATTTCACTCAGTATGACAATCTCTAGGTCCATCTGCATGTATCTTTTTGAATTATGGCTTTCTCTGGATATGTATGTATCTGTTTTTATGCCAATACTACAGATGTGATTACTATAGCTTTGTAATGTAGTTTGAAATTGGGGATTGTGAAGTCTCTAGCTTTGGTTTTCTTTCTCAAGATTGCTTTGGCTTTTTGGAATATTTTATGGTTCCATACAAATTTTAGAACTTTTTCTTTTTTTAAATATTTATTTAATTTATTTTTTTTTGGCTGTGTTGGGTCTTTGTTGCTGCACACGGGCTTTCTCTAGTTGTAGAAAGCGGGAGATACTCTTTGTTGCGGTGCTCAGGCTTCTCATTGCAGTGGCTTCTCTTGTTGCGGAGGATGGGCTCTAGGCACGCAGGCTTTAGTAGTTGCAACATGTGGGCTCAGTAGCTGTGGCTCACGGACTCTAGAGAACAGGCTCAATAGTTGTGGCACATGGGCTTAGTTGCTCCACGGCATGTAGGATCTTACTGGACCAGGGCTCAAACCCATGTCCCCTGCATTGGCAGGTGGATTCTCAATCACTGTGCCACCAGGGAAGCCCTGGAACTTTTTCTATTTCTGTGAAAATGCCATTGGGCTTTTGATAGAGATTGTATTGATCTGTAGATTGCTTTGGGTAGTATGGGCATTATAAAAATATTAATTCTTCCAATCTGTAAGCATGGAAAATCTTTCCATTTATTTGTGTCTTCTTCAATTTCTTTCATCAGTCTCTTATATTTTTCAGTACACATACAGGTCCTCCATCCTGAGAGAGATCTTTTTAATATGACAACTATTATCACAGCTTTCTTTATTTTACCTCTGTCAGATTTTTTAAAAAATATATAATTCTTGAAGAAGTGTACAAACAACTGTAGATGTTTTATCGTTTTGTTGAATCAATATGTTCTTTAATCATTAAAAATATACTTCTTTATCTGTAGAAATAATTCTAGTCATCCTTCTTACCTTTAAGTCTACAATTTTCTTACATTAATATAGACACATGAGCTTTCTTTTGGTTAGTGTTTGTATAGTATATCCTTTACCATTCCATTCAACTTTTGGTATCCTTGTTTTTAAAATGTACTACTTGTAAGCAGAGTATAGTAGGGTTTTGTTTTGTTTTAATTCACCCTGCAGATCTCTCTTATTTAAAAGGCATGTTTAGGAGGAATAGGGAAGATGGAGGAAGAGTAAGACGCGGGGATCAACTTCCTCCCCACAGATACACCTGAAATACATCTACGTGTGGAATGACTCCTACAGAACACCAACTGAACGCTGGCAGAAGACCTCAGACCTCCCAAAAGGCAAGAAACTCCCCCACATAACTGGGTAGGGCAAAAGAAAAAAGAATAAACAGAGACAAAAGAATAGGGACAGGACCTGCACCAGTGGGAGGGAGCTGTTAAGGAAGAAAATTTTCCACACACTAGGAAGCCCCTTCGCGGGCGGAGACTGCGGGTGGTGGAGGGGGAAGCTTCGGAGCCGCAGAGGAGAGCACAGCAACAGGGGTGCGGAGGGCAAAGCGGAGAGATTCCCTCACAGAGGATCGGTGCCGACTGGCACTCACCAGCCTGAGAGACGTGTCTGCTCACCGGCCGGGGCGGGCGGGGCTGGGAGCTGAGGCTCGGTTCGGTCGGAGCGCCGCGAGAGGACTGGGGTTGGCGGCGTGAACACAGCCTGCAGGGGGTTAGTGCGCCACGGCTGGCCGGGAGGGAGTCCTGGGAAAAGTCTGGACCTGCCGAAGAGGCAAGAGACTTTTTCTTCCCTCTTTGTTTCCTGGTGCACGAGAAGAGGGGATTAAGAGGGCTGCTTAAAGGAGCTCCAGAGACGGGCGCGAGCCGCGGCTAACAGCGCGGACCCCAGAGACGGGCATGAGGCGCTAAGGCTGCTGCTGCCGCCACCAAGAAGCCTGTGTGCAACCACAAGTCACTATCCACACCTCCCCTCCTGGGAGCTTCTGCAGCCCGCCACTGACAGGGTCCCGTGATCCAGGGACAACTTCCCCAGGAGAACGCACGGCGCACCTCAGGCTGGTGAAACGTCCTGTTGGCCTCTGCCGCCTTAGGCTTGCCCTGCATCTGCAACCCTCCCTCCCCCCAACCCGAGTGAACCAGAGTCCCCAAAGCAGCTGCTCCTTTAACCCCGTCCTGTCTGAGCAAAAAACAGACGCACTCCGGCGACCTACACGCAGAGGCAGGGCCAAATCCAAAGCTGAGCCGCGGGAGCTGTGTGAACAAAGAGAAAGGGAAATCTCTCCCATCAGCCTCAGAAGCAGCAGATTAAAGCTCCACAATCAACTTGATGAACTCTGCATCTGTAGAATACATGAATATACAATGAATCATCCCAAATTGAGGAGGTGGACATTGAGAGCAAGATTTATTATTTTTTCCCTTTTTCCTCTTTTTGTGAGTGTGTATGTGGGTGTTTCTGTGTGAGATTTTGTCTGTATAGCTTTGCTTTCACCATTTGTCCTAGGTTTCTATCCGTCCGTTTTTGTTTTCTTTTAAAAATTTTTTTTCTTAATTTTTTATTTTAAAAGTTTTATTTTATTTTATCTTCCTTTATTTTATTTTATGCTCTTTCCTTCCTTCCTTCCTTCCTTCCTTCCTTCCTTCCTTTCTTTCTTTCTTTCTTTCTTTCTTTCTTTCTTTCTTTCTTTCTTTCTTTCTTTCCTTCCTTCCTTCCTTCCTTCCTTCCTTCCTTCCTTCCTTCTTTCTTTCTTTCTTTCCTTCTTTTTTTCTCCCTCTTATTCTGAGCCGTGTGGATGAAAGGCTCTTGGTGCTGCAGCCAGGAGTCAGTGCTGTGCCTCTGAGGTGGGAGAGCCAACTTCAGGACACTGGTCCACAAGAGAACTCCCAGCTCCACATAATATCAAATGGCAAGAACCTCCCGGAGATCTCCATCTCAACACCAGCACCAGGCTTCACTCAACGACCAGCAAGCTACAGTGCTAGACTCCCTATGCCAAACAACTAGCAAAACAGGAACACAACCCCACCCATTAGCAGAGAGGCTGCCTAAAATCATAATAAGTCCACAGACACCCCAAAACACACCACCAGATGTGGACCTGCCCACCAGAAAGACAAGATCCAGCCTCATCCACCAGAACACAGGCACTAGTCCCCTCCACCAGGAAGCCTACACAACCCACTGAACCAACTTTAGCCACTGGGGACAGACACCAAAAACAACGGAACTACGAACCTGCAGCCTGCAAAAAGGAGACCCCAAACATAGTAAGATAAGCAAAATGAGAAGACAGAAAAACACACAGCAGATGAAGGAGCAAGATAAAAACCCACCAGACCTAACAAATGAAGAGGAAATAGGCAGTCTACCTGAAAAAGAATTCAGAATAATGATAGTAAAGATGATCCAAAATCTTGGAAATAGAATAGACAAAATGCAAGAAACATTAACAAGGACCTAGAAGAACTAAAGATGAAACAAGCAATGATGAACCACACAATAAATGAAATGAAAAAGACTCTAGATGGGATCAATAGCAGAATAACTGAGGCAGAAGAAGGGATAAGTGACCTGGAAGATAAAATAGTGGAAATAACTACTGCAGAGCAGAATAAAGAAAAAAGAATGAAAAGAACTGAGGACAGTCTCAGAGACCTCTGGGACAACATTAAACGCACCAACATTCGAATTATAGGGGTTCCAGAAGAAGAAGAGAAAAAGAAAGGGACTGAGAAAATATTTGAAGAGATTGTAGTTGAAAACTTCCCTAATATGGGAAAGGAAATAGTTAATCAAGTCCAGGAAGCACAGAGAGTTCCATACAGGAAAATCCAAGGAGAAACACGCCAAGACACAAATTAATCAAACTGTCAAAAATTAAATACAAAGAAAGCATATTAAAAACAGCAAGGGAAAAACAACAAATAACACACAAGGGGATCCCCATAAGGTTAACAGCTGATCTTTCAGCAGAAACTCTGCAAGCCAGAAGGGAGTGGCAGGACATATTTAAAGTGATGAAGGAGAAAAACCTAAAACCAAGATTACTCTACCCAGCAAGGATCACATTGAGATTTGATGGAGAAATTAAAATCTTTAAAGACAAGCAAAAGCTGAGAGAATTCAGCACCACCAAACCAGCTTTACAACAAATGCTAAAGGAAATTCTCTTTTTTTTTTTTTTTTTTTTTTTAGGCAGGAAACACAAGAGAAGGAAAAGACCTATAATAACAACCCCAAAACAATTAAGAAAATGGGAATAAGAACATACATATTGATAATTACCTTAAATGTAAATGGATTAAATGCTCCCACCAAAAGACAAAGACTGGCTGAATGGACACAAAAGCAAGACCCTTATATATGCTGTATACAAGAGACCCACTTCAGGCCTAGAGACACAAACAGACTGAAAGTAAGGGGCTGGAAAAAGATATTCCATGCAAATGGAAATCAAAAGAAAGCTGGAGTAGCAATTCTCATATAAGACAAAATAGACTTAAAATAAAGACTATTAGAAGAGACAAAGAAGGACACTACATAATGATCAAGGGATCGATTCAAGAAGAAGATATAACAATTGTAAATATTTATGCACTCTACATAGGAGCACCTCAATACATAAGGCACATACTAACAGCCATAAAAGGGGAAATCGACAGTAACACAATCATAGTAGGGGAATTTAACACCCCACTTTCACCAATGGACAGATCATCCAAAATGAAAATAAATAAGGAAACACAAGCTTTAAATGATACATTAAACAAGATGGACTTAATTGATATTTATAGGGCATTCCATCCAAAAACAACAGAGTACACATTTTTCTCAAGTGCTCATGGAACATTCTCCAGGATAGATCATATCTTGGGTCACAAATCAAGCCTTGGGAAATTTAAGAAAATTGAAATTGTATCAAGTATCTTTTTTGACCACAACGCCATGAGACTAGATATCAATTACAGAGAAAGATCTGTAAAAAATACAAATATATGGAGGTTAAACAATACACCACTTAATAGCGAAGTGATCACTGAAGATATCAAAAAATACCTAGAAACAAATGACAATGGAGACATGATGACCCAAAACCTATGGGATGCAGCAAAAGCAGTTCTATGAGGGAAGTTTATAGCAATACAATCCTACCTTAAGAAACAGGAAACATCTCGAATAAACAACCTAACCTTGCACCTCAAGCAATTAGAGAAAGAAGAACAAAAAACCCCCAAAGTTAGCAGAACGAAAGAAACCATAAAGATCATATCAGAAATAGATGAAAAAGAAATGAAGGAAACGATAACAAAGATCAATAAAACTAAAAGCTGGTTCTTTGAGAAGATAAAATTGATAAACCATTAGCCAGACTCATCAAGAAAAAAAGGGAGAAGGCTCAAATCAATAGAATTAGAAATGAAAAAGGAGAAGTAACAACTGACACTGCAAAAAACAAAAGATCATGAGAGATTACTACAAGCAACTCTATGCCAATAAAATGGACAACCTGGAAGAAATGGACAAATTCTTAGAAAAGCGCAACCTGCCAAGGCTGAATCAGGAAGAAATAGGAAATATGAACAGACCAATCACAAGCACTAAAATTGAAACTGTGATTAAAAATCTTCCAACAAACAAAAGCCCAGGACCAGATGGCTTCACAGGCAAATTCTATGAAACATTTAGAGAAGAGCTAACACCTATCCTTCTCAAACTCTTCCAAAATACAGCAGAGGGAGGAACACTCCCAAACTCATTTTGCACGGCCACCATCACCCTGATACCAAAACCAGACAAGGATGTCACAAAGAAAGAAAATTATAGGCCAATATCAGTGATGAACATAGATGCAAAAATCCTCAACAAAATACTAGCAAACAGAATCCAACAGCACATTAAAAGGATCATACACCATGATCAAGTGGGGTTTATCCCAGGAATGCAAGGATTCTTCAATATACTCAAATCAATCAACGTGATACACCATATTAACAAATTGAAGGAGAAAAACCATATGATCATCTCAATAGATGCAGAGTAAGCTTTGGACAAAATTAATCACCCATTTATGATAAAAAAACCCTGAAAAAACTAGGCATAGAGGGAACTTTCCTCAACATAATAAAGGCCATATATGACAAACCCACAGCCAGCATCGTCCTCAATGGTGAAAAACTGAAAGCATTTCCACTAAGATCAGGAACAAGACAAGTTTGCCCACTCTCACCACTCTTATTCAACATAGTTTTGGAAGTTTTAGGCACAGCAATCAGAGAAGAAAAGGAAATAAAAGAATCCAAATTGGAAAAGAAGTAAAGCTGTCACTGTTTGCAGATGACATGATATTATACATAGAGAACCTAAAGATGCTACCAGAAAACTACTAGAGCTAATCAATGAATTTGGTAAAGTAGCAGGATACAAAATTAATGCACAGAAATCTCTGGCATTCCTATATACTAATGATGAAAAATCTGAAAGTCAAATCAAGAAAACACTCCCATTTACAATTGCAACAAAAAGAATAAAATATCTAGGAATAAACCTACCTAAGGAGACAAAAGACCTGTATGCAGAAAATTATAAGACACTGATGAAAGAAATTAAAGGTGATACAAATAGATGGAGAGATATACCATGTTCTTGGATTGGAAGAATCAACATTTTGAAAATGGCTATACTACCCAAAGCAATCTACAGATTCAATGCAATCCCTATCAATCTACCCCTGGCATTTTTCACAGAACTAGAACAAAAATTTTCACAATTTGTATGGAAACATAGAAGACCCTGAATAGCCAAAACAATCTTGAGAATGAAAAACAGAGCTGGAGGAATCAGGCTCCCTGACTTCAGACTATACTATAAAGCTACAGTAATCAAGACAGTATGGTACTGGCACAAAAACAGAAATATAGATCAATAGAACAGGATAGAAAGCCCAGAGATAAACCCACGCACATATGGTCACCTTATTTTTGATAAAGGAGGCAGGAATGTACAGTGGAGAAAGGACAGCCTCTTCAATAAGTGGTGCTGGGAAAAGTGGACAGGTACATGTAACAGTATGAGGTTAGATGAATCCCTAGCACCATATACAAAATTAAGGTCAAAATGGATGAAAGACCTAAACGTAAGGCCAGACACTGTCAAACTCTTAGAGGAAAACATAGGCAGAACACTCTACGACATAAATCACAGCAAGATCCTTTTTAACCCACCTCCCCAAGAAATGGAAATAAAAATTAACAAATGGGACCTAATGAAACTTCAAAGCTTTTGCACAGCAAAGGAAACCATAAACAAGACCAAAAGACAACCCTCAGAATGGGAGAAAATATTTGCAAATGAAGCAACCGACAAAGGATTAATCTCCAAAATTTACAAGCAGCTCATGCAGCTCAATAACAAAACAACAAACAACCCAATCTAAAAATGGGCAGAAGACCTAAATAGAGATTTCTCCAAAGAAGATATACAGACTGCCAACAAACACATGAAAGAATGCTCAACATCATTAATCATTAGAGAAATGCAAATCAAAACTACATGAGATATCATCTAACACCAGTCAGATTAGGCATCATCAAAAAATCTAGAAACAATAAATGCTGGAGAGGGTGTGGAGAAAAGGGTACACTCTTGCACTGCTGGTGGGAATGTGAATTGGTACAGCCACTATGGAGAACAGTATGGAGGTTCCTTAAAAAACTATAAATAGAACTATGATATGACCCAGCAATCCCACTACTGGGCATATACCCTGAGAAAACCATAATTCAAAAAGAGTCATGTACCAAAATGTTCATTGCAGCTCTATTTACAGTAGCCAGGAGATGGAAACAACCTAAGTGTCCATCATCGGATGAATGGATAAAGAAGATGTGGCACATATATACAATGGAATATTACTCAGGCATAAAATGAAACGAAATTGAGCTATTTGTATTGAGGTGGATGGACCTAGAGTCTGTCATACAGAGTGAAGTAAGCCAGAAAGAGAAAGACAAATACCATATGCTAACACATATATGTGGAATTTAAGGAAAAAAATGTCATGAAGAACCTAGGGGTAAGACAGGAATAAAGACACAGACCTACTAGAGAATGGACTTGAGGATATGGGGAGGGGGAACGGTAAGCTGTGACAAAGTGAGAGAGAGGCATGGACATATATACACTACCAAACGTAAAATAGATAGCTAGTGGGAAGCAGCCGCATAGCACACGGAGGTTAGCTCGGTGCTTTGTGACCACCTAGAGGTGTGGGATAGGGAGGGTGGGAGGGAGGGAGACGCAAGAGGGAAGAGATATGGGAACATATGTATATGTATAACTGATTCACTTTGTTATAAAGCAGAAACTATCACACCGTTGTAAAGCAATTATACTCCAATAAAGTTGTAAAAATAAATAAGTAAATAAAAGGCATGTTTAGTCCATTTACATGTAATGTATGTATTCTTTATTTATTATAGTCTAACTCAAATTAATATTCCTATTACTTTATGAAGAGTATACCTTGCAGTATTTCAATTATCCCCTCCTTCTTTGTGTTATTTTTGTCATATTTTATCTGTATATATGTTATAGATTATGCATGACATTATCCACATTTTTCTTTTAAACAGTCAATTAAAAATTATTACCCACATGTTTACTTTTTCCAGTGCCCTTCTCTTCTACCTGTAGTTGAATACATCCATCTGAAATAATTGTTTTGGCCTGAGTATTTTCTGTAATAATTCTGGGAATACAGGATTAATGGCAATGGATTTTCTCAGTTTTTGTCTATAAATGTTCTCATTTTACTTTGATTTTTGAATACTTCTTTGTTGATTATAAAACTCTAGGTTGGCAGGATTTTTTTTCTTTCAGCACTTAAAAAATAACATTCTAATGTTTTCTGGCTTCCAGAGCTTATGTTGCAGTGTTAGCCATCACCACTACCACCATCACCATTTCTGCCTCACTTAAAATTTTTAGCAGGTTCGCTATAATGAGCCAAGGTGTATTATCCTTTGTATTTATTCTTCATGTGGTTCACTGAGGTTTTGCATATGTGGGTGGATACGCTTAATGAGATTTGGGAAATTATTGGTCATAGCTTTTCAAATATTGTTTCTGATCCATTCTCTTCCTCTTTCCCTTCTGGGATTCCAATTACTTATATGTTAGACTTTTCCTTATTGTTTTTGTTTTTTTAATTTAATTTTTATATTATATTGGAGTATAATTGATTTATAATGTGTTAATTTCAGGTATACAGCTAAGTGATTCAGTTATACATATATCCATTCTTTTTCAGATTCTTTTCCCATGTAGGTTATTAGAGTGTATTGAGTAGAGTTTCCTGTGCTATACAGTAGGTCCTTGTTGATTATCTATTTTATATATAGTAGTGTGTATATGTTAATCCCAGATTCATAATTTATCCCTCCCCTTCCCACGTTTCCCTTTGTTAACCATAAGCTTGTTTCTGAAGTCTTGTGAGTCTGTTTCTGTTTTGTAAATAAGTTCATTTGTATCTTTTGTTTTCTTAGATTCCACATATTAGTGGTATCATATGATATTTGTCTTTCTCTGTCTGACTTCACTCAGTATGATAATCTCTAGGTCCATCCATGTTGCTGCAAATGGCATTATTTCATTCTTTTTTATGGCTGAGTAATATTCCATTGTATATATTGTACCACGTCTTCTTTATCCATTCCTCTGTAGGTGGACATTTAGGTTGCTTCCATGTCTTGGCTATTGTAAATAGTGCTGCTATAACCATTGGGGTGCATATATCTTTTTGAATTATTGTTTTCTCTGGATATATGCCCAGGAGTGGAATTGCTAGATCATATGGTAGTTCTATTTTTAGTTTTTTAAAGAACCTCTGTATTGTTCTCCACAGTGGTTGTACCAATTTACATTCCCACCAACAGTGCAGGAGGGTTCCCTTTTCTCCACACCCTCTGCAGCATTTATTGTTTGTAGACATTTTGATGATGGCCATTCTGACGGGTGTGAAGTGATACCTCATTGTAGTTTTGATTCAAATTTCTCTAATAATTTGCCATGTTGAATGTTTTTTTGTGTGCTTTTTGGCCATCTGTATGTCTTCTTTGGAGAAACGTCTATTTAGATATTCTGTCCATTTTTTTATTGGGTTGTTTCTTTGAATAGAGCTGCATGAGCTGTTCATATATTTTTGAGATTAACCCCTTGTTGGTGGCTTTGTTTGCAAATATTTTCTCCCATTCTGTGGGTTGTCTTTTTGTTTATGGTTTCCTTTGCTGTGCAAAACCTTGTAAGTTAGGTTAGGCCCTGTTTGTTTATTTTTAGTTTTATTTTCATTACTCTAGGAGGTGGATCCAAAAAGATATTAATGTGATTTATGTCAAAGAGTGTTCTATGTTTTTCCATAATAGTTTTATAGTATCTGACCTTACATTTAGGTCTTTAATGCTTTTTGAGTTTATTTTTATGTATGGTATTAGAGAATGTTCTAATTTCATTCTTTTACATGTAGCTGTCTAGTTTGCCCAGCAAAATTTATTGAAGAGACTGTCTTTTCTACATTGTATATTTTTGCCTTCTTTGTTACAGATTAATTGACCATAGGTGCATGGGTTTATTTCTGGGCTTTCTATCTTGTTCCATTGATCTATATTTCTGTTTTTGTGCCAGTACCATACTGTTTTTATTACTGTAGCTTTGTCGTATAGGTTGCAGTCAGGGAGTCTGATTCCTTCAGCTCCATTTTTTCTTTCTCAGGATTGCTTTAACTGTTTTGGGTCTTTTGTGTTTCCATATAAATTTTAAGATTTTTTGTTCTACTTCTGTGAAAAATGCTCTTGGTAATTTGGTGGAGATTGCACTGAATATGTAGATTGCCTTGGGTAGTATGGTCTTTTAAACAATATTAATTTTTCCAATCCAAGAACATAGTATATCTTTCCATCTGTTTGTTTCATCTTTGAGTTCTTTCATCAACATATTCTAGTTTTCAGAGTACATGCCTTTTGCCTCCTTAGATAGGTTTATTCCTAGGTATTTCATTCTTTTTGATGTGATGGTAAATGGGATTGTTTCCTTGATTTCTTTTTCTGATTTTTCATTGTTAGTGTATAGAAATGCAATGGATTTCTGTGTATTAATTTTGTATCCTGCAACTTTACCAAATTCATTGATGAGCTCTAGTAGTTTTCTGGTAGCATCTTCAGGATTTTCTATGTATAGAATCATGTCATCTGCAAACAGTGACAGTTTTACTTCTTTTCCAGTTTGGATTCCTCTTATTTCTTTTTCTTCTCTGATTGCCATAGCTAGACCTTTCAAAACTATATTGAATGATAGTGGTGAGAGTGGACATCCTTGTCTTGCCTGGTCTTAGAAGAAATGCTTTCAGTTTTTTACCATTGAGAATGATGTTTGCTGTGAGTTTGTCGTATATGGCTTTTATTATGCTGAGGTAGGTTGCCTCTATGCTCACTTTCTGGAGAGTTTGTTTTATCATAAATTGGTGTTGAATTTTGTCAGAAGCATTTTCTGCGTCTGTTGAGATGATCATATGGTTTTTATTCTTCAATTTGTTAATATGGTATATCACACTGATTGATTTGCAGATATTGAAAAATCCTTGTATCCCTGGGATATTTCCCACTTGATCATGGTGTATAATCCTTTTAATGTGTTGTTGGATTCAGTTTGCTAGTATTTTGTTGAGGATTTTTGCATCTATGTTCATCAGCGGTAAATGGCCTGTAATTTTCTTTTTGTGTCTTTTCTGGTTTTCATATCAGGGTGGCCTCATAGAATGAGTTTGGGAGTGTTCCTTCCTCTGCAATTTTTTGGAAGAGTTTCAGAAGGGTAGGTGTTTTCTCTTCTCTAAATATTTGATAGAATTTGCCTGTAAAACCATCTGATCCTGGACTTTTTTTTGTTGGAAGCTTTTTAATCACAGTTTCAATTTCAGTACTTTTGATTGGTTTGTTCATATTTTGTATTTCTTCCTGGTTCAGTCTTGGAAAGTTGTACCTTTCTAAAAAAAAATTGTCCATTTTTTCTAGGTTTTCCATTTTATTGGCATATATTTGCTTGCAGTAGTCTCTTATGATCCTTTGTATTTCTGTGGTGTCAGTTGTTAATTTTTCCTTTTTCATTTCTAATTTTATTGATTTGAGCCCTCTCTCTTTTTTCTTGATGAATCTGGCTAAAGGTTTATCATTTCAGAGAACCAGCATTTAGTTTCATGATCTGCCCATTAAAAAGACTTTTCCCACATGTCTTTTACACACTGCCTTGTTTTCCTCCCATTTTTTCCCCTCTGTGCTTCAGTTTGAATATTTCTATGGATATTTCCTCAAGTTTTCTTACATTGTATTTTGAAGTTCTATAATTTCCGTTTGCTTTTCTGTTGAACTTTCCATCGCTTCATTCTGTTATTTTTGCTTCTTATTTCTCTAACATTTTAATTTAAATTATTTTAAAGTCCTTTTTAAAAAACTCCAATATCTGGCTCATCTGTGGAAATATTTTTTAAACTTGATTATTTGATATAATTTTGCCCCTTTTCACATGTCTAATAATTTTGTTGCATATCAGACATTATATATAAAGGAACTTTAGAAACTCTAGATGATGCTTTCTTTTTCCAGATGGATTCCCTTTTCCTTGTCATATAGATGAGATGGAATTTCAATTCATTTAATTCTTTCTACTTCCTTAATTCTCTGATGTCTTAATTTTTTTTTCTTTGCTGTAGTTGGAATGTGGTCTGACATAACTTACTGCACTCTACTGAGAACCAAAGTCTCATTTAGGCCCCACCTGGATTTTTTTAAGCTTAAGCCTAGGTAGCTGTCCTTATACTTTCTATGGCACAGTGACTGGTATCACTAAATATATGGTGACTAAGATTTTTTTTTTTTTTTTTTTTTTTTGTGGTACGCGGGCCTCTCACTGCCGTGGCCTCTCCCGTTGCGGAGCACAGGCTCCGGACATGTAGGCTCAGCAGCCATGGCCCACGGGCCCAGCCGCCCCGCAGCATGTGGGATCTTCCCGGACCGGGGCACGAACCCGTGTCCCCTGCATCGGCAGGCGGGCTCCCAACCACTGTGCCACCAGGGAAACCCCGTGACTAAGATTTTGATTTGGGAATTATATAAAAATACAGATGGCAGTTGAGAACATGTGAGTTGATTAGTTTTGTAACAGAGGAATGTTAATTCAGGATATATTTATTGAATACATAATGAGTGTCAGTCATTCTACAAAGCACTGGGAATTAAAGGTGACTAAGACAAAAATATCTGTACTCAAAAGCTTAGTAGTCTTAAGGGATGGGGGAAAGACAGCACATAGATTAGAAGCTATAATACAGTTATTGCAAGGGTGTCAGGACATCTTCCCAGAGCTAGCAGCCCTTAAACTGATTTGTAGGGAACAAGTAAGAGTTTCCTGGATTGTGTTGGGTAAGAGTATCCTAGTTGTGAAGGAACAACACTCATGAAATGGTGGTTTGGGAGCCTTTCTTCAAGGTCCTTGTGACTAGAATTCATTTTGGAGGAGGAGATAAGGTAGAAAGACATGTAGGAACCAAGTAGATCTTACCTTTTAATGATGAATGAGTGTGTGTGCATGTGTGTGTGTGTGTGCCTCAAGTGTCTGGCATTGTATACAAAGTTGTGTTTAGGTATGTATAATTTTCTCAGAAAGAACCAGAAACATTTATTAGCTACTTAAAGAGGTCTTTGACCTCCAAAAATGTTAAGAGCTAGTTTATGTGTAATTATATAGCCATTGAAAAATGTAATGCTTGAAAGGTACATATTTTTAGAAAGTATACTCAAGTAGCAGCAAGGAGGATTGAGTGGGAAGAGGATAAACTGGAAGTAGGTAGACCACTTATGAGGTTATTGCAAAAGGTCATATAAAAGATGGGGGCCTGAGTCAGGTTAGAGAAAATGGGGAGAATTTCATGGCTTTGAAAGTGATTTTAAGACATAGAATTGATTTGATTTGGTGGCAAATTTGATGTGGGGTGTGGGCAAGAAATTAGTGCTATTTTCCAGAGTAATGTAATTGGAATTGTTAGGGTGGATTCCAGATTGCACTGTATATGTTTGAAGGTAGACTACCTAAGAAAAACGTGTTTGGGGCTTCCCTGGTGGCGCAGTGGTTGAGAGTCCGCCTGCCGATGCAGGGGACATGGGTTCGTGTCCCGGACCGGGAGGATCCCACATGCTGTGGAGCGGCTGGGCCCTTGAGCTGTGGCCGCTGAGCCTGAGCGTCTGGAGCCTGTGCTCTGCAATGGGAGAGACCACGGCAGTGAGAGGCCTGCGTACCGCAAGAAACAAAAAAACTTGTTTGTAAAGTTAATGAGAGAGTACAGTAGCTGGGGCAGGGGTATGGGTGGGTAGGTAGTTAATTTGGATGTTAGAATGCTCTAAATATGTTTATATACCAAGGTCAAGGAGACAATAGGAAGAGGAATGATGGAATGAGGGAGTGTTAATTGATGGAACAAGATCTCAGAGGTGACAGAAGGAAATGGGACCAAAATCATGGTTGAAGAAATTAACAATAGAGAGATGGGTGATAGATACTGAAGGAAGAAGAGGCTCTACTATCTATCCCTCTATCTACTATCTATCCATCTATCTACTGTTAATAATGATAAGAAATGTAAGACAAGGAGTGGATATAAAACTGGGAAATTCTACTTAATTTTCATTTTTTTATACAGAGAAGATAATCTCATAATGAAAAAGATAGAGATCATGGGGTTTAGAGAAAATAGTAAATTTATTCATTTTTAAAACATTTATCAACAGCCAGACACTGTATTAAAAGCTGAGATACAAAAATGAGTAAGAAAGTTGCTTCAAGGGGTTCATAGTAGGTGATGAGGGAGAAGTTACTTAATCCTAACAGATAATTATAGTAAATTTGGAAAGTGCTGAAATAGAGATATATCTTTCATATTATGCAAGCATGGGGGAGGGACAGCCAAACTAGCCCAGAGTGGTGGTGGAGTTACTGCGATGGAAGAAGTGATGCTTTAGCTAAGTCTTAATAGAAGAGTAGGAATTAGGGAAGAAAATGGCATTCTCAGTCAATGGCCCTTGTAAGAGTTGGAAAGATGAAACAACATAATTTTGAGAGGAATTCCAAGCCATGAAATGAAACGAGGGGTTAGAGAAGTAAGTGCATAGGGAGATAGTGTCAGTTGAACTAAACAGAGATTTTAGTTGATGTGGCTGTTTTATGATCTGGAGGAAATTTCTTATCTCCTCAAGAACCAGTAAGAGTTCATGGGCCAACTTTGGTCCATGGCCCATTCTTTGAATAGCACTGATCTGGGAAGTATGTTGCATTAAGGAAGGCTAAGAGGAGAGATACTGGAATGTCTTCACTTATGTACTCAGAGAGATGAAAAGTTCTCGGGAAAGAGAAGTTTAATGTTAGAGCAAAGTCCAGAGGAGGCTGGTGAGGAATAGGACTGGGGAGCAGGTTGTGGGATTCAAGAACATTTGGAATTGCTACTGTGGCAAGTAAGAATGTAAGGGACCTAGAGTGCTAGGAGCAGTGGTGTCATGTTTAAATTGGCTCAAGAATGGTGGTCTGAGGATGAGTGTGGTAGAGACACAAGTAGGCCAAGAATATGAGCAAAAAGGGTATTGATAAAAAAGTATTGAAGAAATGGGTTCTGGTAACTGGGATGGAAGTGAAATTAAGGAGGCAACTGAAAATTGTGACAAATGTGAGAAACAAGGGACTGGAAGTATTAGTGATATCTAAGAGCTTATGTAGAAGTAGGGGAAGGATAAAGCTGAGACTAATGGAGGTTTTGGTCAGAGTGAGAAATTAGAATTAAAGATGAACTTCAGAAGTGGAATAATTCTAGGGGATGGCACATGTGGTCACAACAGTGAGTTGCTGAAGGGGACTAGAGACAGTCACCTAAGTTCAGGAGCCAAGGAAAGCTTCTACATGGGTGTTAAAGTCACCAAGATGATGGTAGAATACGGAGTAAAAGGAAAGATGTAGGTCAGATGAACAGGGGAAGTAAATGGTGGTTTTCACTGGGAAAGTGGCTAATCAGAATCATCCGAGAAGATTTTTAAACTCTACAAATTTGATCCCAAAGCTAAGGCTATCACTGGGTTTAATAGAACCCACTGGCATGGAGAGTGGTGGATTGAGATAAGTCTGAATCTTAAAAAGGAAGAGAGCTTTTTCTCCAGTCTGAAATTGGTATTGAGGAATGCCCATCTCTCTTTTCCTGACACCCATCACTCCCTGTTCTGTTCATTATAGGGGATCAGAGAATGGTTAGTGGGCGCTAGAGAGGGCTAGCCAAGTAAATGCTTTCCTCAGAAGTTCAGATTTTAATGAAAAGCAAGGGGAAGCAATAGGGTGAAGGAGCATCCAGTAATGAGGTTGAGGAGATTTGTTTACAATTGGAACATTAGATTATAAGGCTGCAGAGGCATTAGTTTACATCAAACTTGATGTAATAAATTTAAAGGACCTAGTAAGACATTGGGCAAATCGCCTTTCATCTTGCTCCCAGGGGACATAATTTATATTTAAGAACTTGTAGCCTAGTTTGAGTTTTTCTGTGTTTTAAAGTGCTTTCTTTTAAGGGATTACAAATTATAATTTGAGAATATCATCTGTGGCAAACATTTCATATTTTAGTGTTGAATATGATTGATTTAAGAAATTGTTTTTTTAGCTTATCCTTTCAGAATGCAAATATGCTAAAAGGTGAAGTATGTTGGCTATGGGTAATGATCTTCTTTAAAACTTTTATGTATGTTCTAACACTTTCATTTTTGTTCTAAAATTCAGAAAAAAAACCTTCATGCAGCTAAAATATTTTCTTTGTTTTTGATAAAGGCATAAAATTACAGCACATACAGTTATTTTTTTAGATTGCAACAGCTGTGAAAAAGTTCAGTGTCCTGAATCCACTTTTGATTTTTAGTGGTGACTGCTTAAATCCTTGAGTTTTAAGTACAGTGATGAAAGAAAAGCATATGATTCCTATTTTAAACGAATTGGGAGTACATTTTGGGGTATTTGTGAGCTATACTTTTTACTCTTATTTGAAATTTATAAAGTAATATATATATATTACTTTTAGATTATTTGATGTAGGAGGAGTTGAATAATCTGTTTATCAGCCTAGAGGTAGGCACCAAGACAGAGCATTTGGGAGCTGATCAACAGGATTGTTCAGTGAATCCGAAAATTTGTAATCAAACCTAGGTTTGATTTTATGTGGCAAGATTTTATTTGTGCCTATACAAAAGTGAGAAGTATTATCAGAGTAGTTAAGATTACAGGCTTTGGTGTTAGCTGGACCTGGATCTGAATGCTGGTTTCACCATTCTCTACTTAAGTAATCTTGGAAAACAGTGACTAATTTGTCAAAGACTCAGTTTTATCACATGTAAAATAAGTAGAATATGGTACCTCCTTCACAGGGTATTTGTATGAATTAAGCAATGCAATAGATATAAAGTGAAAGGTAAAATAGTAAGCACTGAGTTTCTTTTTAACTGTTTTTATTAGTGAACAAATAAAAGGTAAGAAAAAAAGGATATTTGAATTCTTGGTGAAGTGTGTGGGATTTTGATGAGAAGATAATGGTCTGGGCATTATTTCTCTATACTGAAGAGATTATTAGGGAATTTAGATGGAGGGTGACATTAGTAGGGATCAATTTGTCTCCATCCATCCATCCCATTTTAGGGATTTATAATGGTTAATAGTGGTTATAGGTGGATGGTACAGGAAGTTTTTATTTATTTATTTTTTTCTGTGAGCTCTTCTAAATTTTATACAATAAACCAATGGGCTTATTGATTTCTGTTGTATAATGATTTGTTGCTATTGTTTCATCATGGTATAGTTTCACTTAAAAAAACCTCACAATACATTGTGAACATTTCCCCATGTTATGAAATCATCTTTTTTTATTGTAAAATATACACAAGATAAAATTTATCATTTTAACTATTTTTAAGTTTCAGTACATTAAATAAATTCACATTGTAGTATGTGAAGTAATCTTTTATAACATTACTTTTAATGGTTGCATGGTATTCCTTTCAATGGATGATACTTTATTTAATCTATTAGCTATTTAAGCTTCTGATTTTTTGTTATTACAATAAAACTGGGCATTAAAAGAGGTTTGAAGAGGCTGATCTGGGGAATCAAAAGGATGTTAAATATTTCAGATATTTGGGGATTTCTATTGTAAGAGCAGGTAGGATGGCAAGGGCAAATAGCTATAGAAGGAAGTGATGACATATCATCCTATCATTTGTTCCATCCTTCCCAGCTCCAAATGGACTTTTTTTCTTTGTGTGACAGAGAAGATACTGAATGAAGAAAAAGAGGCAGAAATCAATCCCGGAATTTAATTGCCCATTTTTCACTTTAAACTACTTGCTGTTTGTTGTGTCTGTCACAGGCTAAGGGATATTTCTAAACTCATTACCATGTGGATTTAGAAATATTCCACATTTAAATTTAGCATATATTTAGTTACTAATTTTAGTCCAAACATTGAATTGGACCATATGTACTGACTTTGTTCTACTTACCTATATTGTAAAAGAAGGGAACTGTCAGTGTTGAAAACTCAGTGTACTAGCAGCATAGTCTGAGCTCTGCAGTGTTTGACTCTTCTTTCTGAGGAATGTGTCGATTTGCTGTGATGTTATTTTCAGTTTGTTTGACATTCTGTTTATACCATAAATCTATATTTGATTGATTTCAATTTTCTTACAGGCCTTTTTGGGGTGGGTTCTATTATAAGAAGGTAAGAACAGATAGTAAATCCCTGTTGGTTATATTCAGCTTATCAATTTTGTTATATAGGATTTTTGTTTTGACATTTTAAATTATTTTTAGTGAATTTAATGCAATTTGATGAGTATAGAAATGTACCAAGAAAAAGCTCAGAATTCTATCATCTTTAGGTTAATACTTTATGATATTTCTTTGCAGTTTATGTGCATTTTTCATGTAGTTGAGAATATACTGTAATTGTATAATTTCACATAACTTTTTCTTAAACATTATATCAAGCATTTCTCCATGCATATCAGTTCCATCCTGGCAGAAAATAGATGACACACCCACATGGGTAATCTGAAGAGAGTTTAATAAAAGGACTGTTTAAAAAGATGTGGGAAGGGGGAAGGAAACTGTAAGGAAGGGATAATATAGTACTGAGCATTTAAAATGTGGCTAGTCCAAATTCAGGTGTGCTGTAAGTTTAATATACATACTGGAATTCTAAGACTTACTATGAAAATAGAATGTAAAATACTTTTATTAATCATTTTTATATTGATTATGTGTTGAAATGATGTTTTAGATACATTGTATTAAATAAGATGTATTAAATTAATTATATCTGTTTCTTTTAAAACTGTGGCTAGTAAAACATGATAATGCAATCAATGTATATAATTTTATTTCTATTAGAAAATACTAGTATGGAGTATAGTATAAAGAGGTATCTTTAAGCCTGAAAAGGCCACAGAGGATGCTGTGGAAAGATCAGCTGATAGAAATCATACCCTTCAGTAGAGGTTTGCAACCAATTTACAATGACCCAGAAAGAACCAAGTCGGAAGGAAGCCAATAGGCATGAGAGCCAGTGGCTGCAGTCCATAGAGGTTGGCCTACCTGAACCCACAGTAGGCTAGAAAAAGAGAGTGAATCTGGAGGAGTCAATTGAAGATATCCAGCGTACCGCCTCATCAAAACACTTTGCAAATACAGTTTTGCAAAAGATTTCACTTCATGTATTATATTGTACCGTGAGTGTTGGGCTAAATTATACTGTAATATGATTATGGGAATTATTTAGGATAGATAGTTTCATTCAAAATATATTGAAAGATAAACTGAGTTTTCAGTTTGAACAACCATCAAGCCGTTCACTGATAAGAGTTTTCTAAAGTGTACTCCAGATTTTTTTAATTGATAGAATTTTTTTTTTTTTTTTTTGCGGTATGCGGGCCTCTCACTGCTGTGGCCTCTCCCGTTGCGGAGCACAGGCTCCGGACACGGACGCGCAGGGTCAGCGGCCATGGCTCACGGGCCCAGCCGCTCCGCGGCACGTGGGATCTTCCTGGACCGGGGCACAAACCCGTGTCCCCTGCATCGGCAGGCGGACTCTCAACCACTGCGCCACCAGGGAAGCCCAAACTGATAGAATTTTGACATTGCCTATTTTATTCCTATACCTAAAAGAACATTTTCTTTAAGAGTAATTTTTTTTCTTATATATAAACTGATAGGGAGGCACACAACCTCGATTTTGTTGGGTTGCATTTCTTTAATTTGTTTCTGTTTCTTCCTTTAATTCTGGGATTAATTGATAACTTATTCATTTTAATGGCACTTGATCCTAAGATGATGAATATTACACTTTGAAATGGCACAGCATTTAAAAATGTAATTTTATTTATTAAAAGCACACATAAAACACTTGGTAAAATTTTGATAAATAGAAGACTTAAAAGGCCTTCTGGGACCTTTTATTTCACTTATCTAAACAAGAATTGAATGTCTATTTGACACGGTATGAACTACATTATGATTCTGACCTCAAGAATACCTTAGCACGATCAAAATCCTTTAACTCTGTTCTCAAGTGGTTTGAGCTGTGCCCCTACAACATATGGTTTGCTTTGTATTTTTATCATAGACATTAAAATATAAACATCTGTTCAGTTCTAAAATCTAGCACACATTCAAAATTAGTGGATCAACATTATTTTTGTAGTAAATATTTCAGAATTAAAAGTTTTGGTGGATGATTATTCTGATCATTGATATGTGTATAGAGACAAGACTCAGCTATAGGTCCTTTTAGGTTTGCTAATAGTTCCGAAAATGATCTGAGACTAAATAGTGATAATCCAGGTTCTCTGAAACAAACTGTTCCCTTGGAAATCACAATTAGTGTTTTCATAAGATATTACTACTTTTATTAACTTTTAATGTAATTACCTTTTTCATGTAGGTAATATACTGATATATTCAGTAACCAAAAATATTAATTATAGAGTAAAATATCTCCTATGCTTGGCCCCTTCTGCACAGTTCTGACTCTCCTCAGGTAAACTTTCTTCTTAGTTTCCTAGTTTCTTTCCAGAATTTCTTTATATATAAACCAATATGAATATAAATGCTTATTTTGTCACAAAGGGAACATGTTATACATACTGTTGCCATTTTTTCTTGCATACTCGCCATCTGTTTCCTACATTTTTAATATGTCTGCTTTGTGGACTTCCTTACTTCCTTTTATTTATTTTTTTAATTCTTGGAGGAACATTTTGTCAAAAATTTAATCTCTGCTGTGGGATGATTCTCCCAACTATCAATCTCTGGTAAATGTCGCTGCTCTTCCTTTTATCACTGTTGTGCCAGGTAGGATTCTGTGCAAGCTGATGATGGGAAATTGTAGTTGGGGTTGTTCCCATGGCCTGTGGGTTCCCAGGGAACTGAATTTCTCATTCTCTGTTTGGGGAAGTAAAATGCTTTACCTTAGCAAGTTTCGATGGGTGAAATGACATGGTGTGTTCTATCTGCTTCTGTGTCAGCTTTTCCCAAAGAGTTGGTCATTGGTCTCTGCCTTTTTTTTTTTTTTTTTTAACATCTTTATTGGGGTATAATTGCTTTACAATGGTGTGTTAGTTTCTGCTTTATAACAAAGTGAATCAGTCATACATAAACCTATGTTCCCATATGTCTTCCCTGTTGCGTCTCCCTCCCTCCCACCCTCCCCATCCCACCCCTCCAGGCTGTCACAAAGCACCGAGCCAATATCCCTGTGCCATGCGGCTGCTTCCCACTAGCTATTTACCTTACTGCGTTTGTTAGTGTGTATATGCCCATGACTCTCTCTCGCCCTGTCACAGCTCACCCTTCCCCCTCCCCATAACCTCAAGTCCATTCTCCAGTAGGTCTGCATCTTTGTTCCTGTCTTATCCCTAGGTTCTTCATGACATTTTTTTTTCTTAAATTCCATATATATGTGTTAGCATACAGTATTTGTCTTTTTCTTTCTGACTTACTTCACTCTGTATGACACACTCTAGGTCTATCCACCTCATTACAAATAGCTCAATTTCGTTTCTTTTTATGGCTGAGTAATATTCCATTGTATATATGTGCCACATCTTCTTTATCCATTCATCCAATGATGGGCACTTAGGTTGTTTCCATCTCCGGGCTATTGTAAATAGAGCTGCAATGAACATTTTGGTACATGACTCTTTTTGAATTTTGGTTTCCTCAGGGTATATGCCCAGTAGTGGGATTGCTGGGTCGTATGGTAGTTCTATTTTTAGTATTTTAAGGAAACTCCATACTGTTCTCCATAGTGGCTGAACCAATTCACATTCCCACCAGCAGTGCAAGAGTGTTCCCTTTTCTCCACACCCTCTCCAGCATTTATTGTTTCTAGATTTTTTGATGATGGCCATTCTGACTGGTGTGAGATGATATCTCATTGTAGTTTTGATTTGCATTTCTCTAATGATTAATGATGTTGAGCATTCTTTCATGTGTTTGTTGGCAGTCTGTATATCTTCTTTGGAGAAATGTCTATTTAGGTCTTCTGCCCATTTTTGGATTGGGTTGTTTGTTGTTTTGTTATTGAGCTGCATGAGCTGCTTGTAAATTTTGGAGATTAATCCTTTGTCGGTTGCTTCATTTGCAAATATTTTCTCCCATTCTAAGGGTTGTCTTTTGGTCTTGTTTATGGTTTCCTTTGCTGTGCAAAAGCTTTGAAGTTTCATTAGGTCCCATTTGTTTATTTTTGTTTTTATTTCCATTACTCTAGGAGGTGGGTCAGAAAGGATCTTGCTTTGATTTATGTCATAGAGTGTTCTGCCTATGTTTTCCTCTAAGAGTTTGATAGTTTCTGGCCTTACATTTAGGTCTTTAATCCATTTTGAGCTTATTTTTGTGTATGGTGTTAGGGAGTGATCTAATCTCATACTTTTACATGTACCTGTCCAGTTTTCCCAGCACCACTTATTGAAGAGGCTGTCCTTTCTCCATTGTACATTACTGCCACCTTTATCAAAGATAAGGTGTCCATATGTGCATGGGTTTATCTCTGGGCTTTCTATCCTGTTCCATTGATCTATCTTTCTGTTTTTGTGCCAGTACCATACCGTCTTGATGACTGTAGCTTTGTAGTATAGTCTGAAGTCAGGGAGCCTGATTCCTCCAGTTCCTTCTTTCGTTCTCAAGATTGCTTTGGCTATTCGGGGTCTTTTGTGTTTCCATACAAATTGTGAAAGTTTTTGTTCTAGTTCTGTGAAAAATGCCAGTGGTAGTTTGATAGGGATTGCATTGAATCTGTAGATTGCTTTGGGTAGTAGAGTCATTTTCACAATGTTGATTCTTCCAATCCAAGAATATGGTATATCTCTCCATCTATTTATATCATCTTTAATTTCTTTCATCAGTGTCTTATAATTTTCTGCATACAGGTCTTTTGTCTCCTTAGGTAGGTTTATTCCTAGATATTTTATTCTTTTTGTTGCAATGGTAAATGGGAGTGTTTTCTTGATTTGACTTTCAGATTTTTCATCATTAGTATATAGGAATGCCAGAGATTTCTGTGCATTAATTTTGTATCCTGCCACTTTACCAAATTCATTGATTAGCTCTAGTAGTTTTCTGGTAGCATCTTTAGGGTTCTCTATGTATAGGATCATGTCATCTGCAAACAGTGACAGCTTTACTTCTTCTTTTCCAATTTGGATTCCTTTTATTTCCTTTTCTTCTCTGATTGCTGTGGCTAAAACTTCCAAAACAATGTTGAATAATAGTGGTGAGAGTGGGCAACCTTGTCTTGTTCCTGATCTTAGTGGAAATGCTTTCAGTTTTTCACCATTGAGGATGATGTTTGCTGTGGGCTTGTCATATATGGCCTTTATTATGTTGAGGAAAGTTCCCTCTATGCCTACTTTCTGCAGGGTTTTTATCATAAATCGGTGTTGAATTTTGTCAAAAGCTTTCTCTGCATCTATTGAGATGATCATATGGTTTTTCTCCTTCAATTTGTTAATATGGTTTATCACATTGATAGATTTGCGTATATTGAAGAATCCTTGCATTCCTGGAATAAAAACCCCACTTGATCATGGTGTATGATCCTTTTAATGTGCTGTTGGATTCTGTTTGCTAGTATTTTGTTGAGGATTTTTGCATCTATGTTCATCAGTGATATTGGCCTGTAGTTTTCTTTCTTTGTGACATCCTTGTCTGGTTTTGGTATCAAGGTGATGGTGGCCTCGTAGAAGGAGTTAGGGAGTGGTCCTCCCTCTGCTATATTTTGGAAGAGTTTGAGAAGGATAGGTGTTAGCTCTTCTCTAAATGTTTGATAGAATTCGCCTGTGAAGCCATCTGGTCCTGGGCTTTTTTTTGTTGGAAGATTTTTAATCACAGTTTCAATTTCAGTGCTTGTGATTGGTCTGTGGTCTCTGCCTTTTTTAGTCCAGCTGTATATGGTTCTGGCTTTTAATGAAAGTGACGAGGCATTAAGGGATGAGCTGCCCAGGTACATTCAAAGTGATCACTGAGTCTGGCGAACGAGTCAACAGTGAACCGCCCATCTTTTAAAAATATATAGCAAAATTCATTGATAAGTTCTAGTACTTTTCTGGTGGCATCTTTAGGATTTTCTATGTATAGTATCATGTCATCTGCACAAGGTGACAGTTATACTTCTTCCTTCCAATTTGGATTCCTTTGATTCCTTTTTCTAATTTGATTGCTGTGGCTAGGACTTCCAAAACTATGTTGAAGAAAAGTGGGGAGAGTGGGCATCCTTGTTTTGTTCCTGATCTTAGAGGAAATGCTTTCAGCTTTTCACCATTGAATGTGATGTTGGCTGAGTTTGTCATATCTGGCCTTTATTAAGTTGAGGTATGTTCCCTCTGTGCCCACTTTCTGGAGAATTTTTATCGTAAATGGATGTTGAATTTTATCAAAAGCTTTTTCTGCATCTATTTATATTATCATATGGTTCTTATTCTTCAATTTGTTAATATGGTGTATCACATTGATTGATTTGCATATATTGAAGAATCCTTGCATCTCTGGGATAAATCCCACTTGATCATGGTGTATGATCCTTTTAATGTATTGTTGGATTCAGTCTGCTAGCATTTTGTTGAGGATTTTTGCATCCATGTTCATCAGCAATATTGGCCTAGATACAAAATTAATATACAGAAATCTGTTGCATTTCTATATACTAACAACATACCATCAGAAATAAAAAGTAAGGAAATGTTCTCATTTACCATCACATCAAAAAGAATAAAATACCTAGGAATAAACCTACCTAAGAGGCAAAAGACATGTACTCTGAAAATTATAAGATGTTGATGAAAGAAGTCGAAGATGAAACAAACAGATGGAAAGATATACTGTTCTTGGATTGGAAGGATCAACATTGTTAAAATGACCGTACTACTCAGGGCAATCTATAGATTCACTGCAATCCCTATCAAATTACGAATGGTATTTTTCACAGAACTAGAACCAAAAATTTGTAACTTGTATGGAAGCACAAAAGACCCCAAATAGCCATAATAATCTTGAGAAAGAAGAATAGAGCTGGAGGCATCAGGCTACCTGACTTCAGACTATACTACAAAGCTACAGTAATCAAAACAGTATGGTAGTGGCACAAAAAACAGACACATAGATCAATGGAAGAGGATAGAAAGCCAAGAAGTAAACCTACACTTGTATGGTCAATTAATCTATGGCAAAGGAGGCAAAAATATACAATGGAGAAAACACACTCTCTTGAATAAATGATGCTTGAAAAATTGCACAGCTACATGTAAAAGAATGAAATTAGAACATTCTATAATCCCATACACAAAAATAAACTCAAAATGGATTAAAGACCTAAATGTAAGTCTGGACACTATAAAGCTCTTAGAGGAAAACATAGGCAGAGCACTCTTTGACATAAATTGCATCAAGCTCTTTTATGATCCACCTCCTAGACTAATGAAAATAAAAACAAAAATAAACAAATGGGATCTAATTAAACTTAAAAGCTTTTGCACAGCAAAGGAAAGCATAAACAAAACAAAAAGACAACCCTCAGAATGGGAGAAAATATTTGCAAATGAAGCAACTGACAAGGGATTAATCTCTAAAATATACAAACACCTCATGCAGCTCAATATCAAAAAACAAATAACCCAATCAAAAAATGGACAGAAGATCTAAATAAACATTTCTCCAAAGAAGACATACAGATAGTGAAAAAGCACATGAAAAGATGCTCAACAGCACTAATATTAGAGAAATGCAAGTCAAAACCACCATGAGGTATAACCTTACACTGGTCAGAATGGCCATTATCAAAAAAATCTACAAACAATAAATACTAGAGAGGGTGTGGAGAAAAGGGAACCCTCCTACACTGTTGGTGGGAATGTAAGTTGGTACAGCCACAATGGAGAACAGTATAGAGGTTCCTTAAAAAACTAAAAATAGAACTACCATATGACCCAGCAATCCCATTCTTGGGCATATACTGGGAAAAAAACATAATTTGAAAAGTTACATGCACCCCAATGTTCATTGCAGCACTATTTACAATAGCCAGGACATGGAAGCAACCTAAGTGACCATCAACAGAGGAACGGATAAAGAAGATGTGGTACATATATAGAATGGAACATCACTAAGCCATAAAAAAGAACAAAATAATGCCATCTGCAGCAACATGGATGGACCTAGAGATTTTCATACTGAGTGAAATCAGACAGAGAAAGACAAATATAATATGATACCTCTTGTAGGTGGAATGTAAAAAAAGGGTAAAAATGAACTTATTTACAAAACAGAAGTAGAGTCACAGATGTAGAAAACAAACTTATGGTTGCCAGGGGATAATGGGAGGAGGATAAATTGGGAGATTGGGATTGACATATACACACTACTATATATAAAGTAGATAACTAATAAGAACCTGCTGTATAGCAGAGGGAACTCTACTCAATACTCTGTAATGGTCTATATGGGAAAAAAATCTAAAACAAAAAAAGTGGACATATATGTATGTATAACTGACTCACTTTGCTGTACACCTGAACCTAACACAACATTGTAAATCAACTATACTCCAATAAAAATTTTTAAAAAATGGATTAAAGACCTAAATATAAGACTGGATGTTATAAAACTCCTAGAGGAAAACACAGGCAGAACACTCTGACATAAATCCCAGCCAAATTTCTTTGGCTCCGTCTCCTAGAGTAACAGTAACAAAAGCAAAAAAAAAAAAAAAAAAAAACCAACAAATGGGACTTAATTAAACTTAAAAGCTTTTCCACAGGAAAGGAAACCATAAACAAAATGAAAAGACAACCTCCGGACTAGGAGAAAATATTTGCAAACGATGTCACAAACAAGAGCTTAATTTCCAAAATATACAAACACATCATGTAGCTCAATATCAAAAAAACAAACAACCTGGTCAGAAAATGGGCAGAAGACCTAAATAGACATTTCTCCAAAGAAGACATCCAGATGGCCAACAGGCACAACATTACTAATTGTTAGAGAAATGCAAATCAAAACTACCATGAGGTTCCACCTCACACTGGTCAAAATGACCATCATCAAAAAGTCGACAAATAATGAATGCTGGAAGTTGTGTGGAGGAAAGGGAGCCCTCCTGCACTGTTGGTGGGAATGTAAATTGGTGCAGCCACTATGGAGAACAGTATGGAGGTTTTTAAAAAAACTTAAAATAGAGTTACCATATGGTCAAGCAATCCCACTCCTGGGCATATATCCATAAAAGATGAAAACAGAGAAAGACAAATATCATGTGATATCAATTATGTGGAATCTAAAAAATGATACAAATGAAACTTATTTACAAAACAGAAATAGACTCACAACATAGAAAACAAAATTATGGTAACCAAAGGGGAAGAGGGGGAAGTGATAAATTAGGAGTTTGGGATTAACAGATACACACTACTATATACAAAATAAACCAGGTCCTATTGCATAGCACAGGGAATTGTATTCAGTATCTTGTAATAGCCTATAATGGAAAAGAATCTTAAAAAGAACCTTATAAATGTTTAACTGAATCACTTTGCTGTATACCGGAAACTTTTTTTTTTTCTTTTTTTTGCGGTAAGCGGGCCTCTCACTGTTGTGGCCTCTCCCGTTGTGGAGCACAGGCTCCGGATGTGGAGACTCAGCAGCCATGGCTCAAGGGCCCAGCCGCTCCGCGGCATGTGGGATCTTCCCGGACCGGGGCACAGACCCGTGTCCCCTGCATCGGCAGGCGGACTCTCAACCACTGCGCCACCAGGGAAGCCCCAGAAACATTTTAAATCAAGTATACTTCAATGAAAGAATTATACAAAAATATATAGCTAAAAGTCACACTCTTAAATTCCAAACATAGCATTAATATCTGAATTTAAATTTGAGATAGTTAACTTCATATCTAAGCTATAGTCTTTAGCTACTTTAAGAAAAAATCTGATATACAAATAAAACATAAATCATGTTACAAAGCATTTTCTTAGGAGCATGAGGATCTTGAAAGAGGATTGTATTTAAAGGAACTGGCACATTTTGGGAGTAAGGTAAATTTTAGTATTGAAAGAATTCATAATTTAACTTATATAGGGTCACTTAAACATTAGTAGAATTTTTATTTCTTTTTCCTTTTGTGCAAGGAATAGAATTAACATTTCCCAAAATATTAAAAAAAAATTTTTAAAGTATTATTACCAGAAGATATTCTGCATAAAAAATTTCCATTTTCAAATGATTTTGCAAAACACTGTTAATATATCCCTCGTTTGGAGATTTGAACTGTATATTATAGTATATTAAAGATAAGAGAAGTTGATGAGTAAAAAAAGCACTTTGACTTAACCCACTGTTTTCTAAACTTGATTGAAAAATTATGTAGGATCTATCAATATCGTGAAGAACTAAGATTTCACTGAATACAGTTTAGTAAATACTGGCCCAGAAGATAGTCAGATGTCCTTTTATTCTACTTCTACCTACCTGGAAATTTTCTTTATTCAGCTGTGGATACCTTCCTTGCTATATGGATCCTGAGTTATAAGATCAAGGGAAAACTAACCTTTAAACTTGGTATGCTCTTTTCAAGGTCATCAGTGACTCTGTGATACTAAAACCAGTGGTCATTTTTCAGTCCGCCCCATTTGACAGAGATGATCACTCCTTTCTCCATAAAACCCTTTCTTCACTTAGTTTTCAGAATACCACATTCTCCTGGTTTACTTCCAATCACACTGGCTGGAATTGGAACATGGAATATTCTTTATCTCTTTTGCTGGTCGCTCCTCATCTCTCAAACCCCTTCTTGTTGGACCATTCTAAGAATCAGTTCTTGTTCTTCTTCTCTGTATTTTTTCCCTCTGTATCATTCCCTTTGGATGATCTCATCCAATTTTCTGGCTTCAAATCCTGTTTGAATTTGTTTGCTGACTCAAAAATCATATATTCAACCTAGACTCTTCCCCTCAAATCCAGATCTGATTAAGTGCTTAATTGATATCTGGTCTTCTGTATTGAACAAGTCCAAAATTATTTCCTGATTCCCCAACAAAACATTCCTTCCTGCACTTGTACCCTTCTTAGTTAATACAGTTTGATCTTCATCCTTTCAGTTGCTCAGGTCAAAAACTTTAGGAGTCATTACTGACTTCTTTCTCTTACACCTTCAAATCAGTCTGCCAGCAGATCCATATTGGCTGTGCCTTACAACATATCCAGAACCTGTCTGCTCTCTGTCACCTCCCCTCCACCACCTGGCTCCAAGCACCTTCATGTCTTTTCTGGATAATTACAATACCCTCTTAAATGGTTTCCCTCCTTCTGCTCTTGCCCTCCTAAAGTCCATTCCCACCAGGGAAATCTTTGAAAATGTCAGACAGTATCATTTTTCTATCCAATACATACAGTGTTTCCTTAACTTATTTAAAGTCAAAGTCTTCTGTGGCCAACCAGACCCTATCTGATCTAGCTCCCCATTACATCTTTGGTTTCATCTACTATTGCCTTGTCACTCACTCTGTTATAGCTATTCAATAGGCTTTTTTCTATTCCTCAATAACACCAGGTATATTCTCCACTTGAGGTCTCTGCTTTTGATATTTCCTCTGCCTGGGAAGTTCTTCTCCCAGATACTCACATGGAAGGCTATCATTGCTTAAATGTCACCTCAGAGTAGCCTCCTTTGAGGGTTCTCTTAAATTATACCCTCTACCTTGGCATTCTATCTGCCTTTCTTGTTTTACTATTTTTCATAGCACTTATTAGCTTATAATAGAGGATATATTTTACCTAATTTATTTATTGTCTGTCTCCTATCATTCCATGAGGGTAGGGATTTTTGTCTGAGTTGTACCTGCTATACATCTAAGACTAAGAGTAGTGCCTGGCACTTACAAGTTTCTCAACAGTATTTATTGAGCATATGAATGAAGGTATTCATTTGCATGGTCTTCATTGTTTTTAAGGTCATCAGATTCCCCTAAGTTGTTAAATAAGTCATACAATGTTAATATTGCAGTTTCAATAATTACACTATTGTAATAGAGGGGAAATGGCATGTCATTGTTTTCTAAGTTAGATTACTCAAATTTATAATCAATGCCATTGTGTTGTTTATGGCAAATTACCAAACTCTCATGTATCTTTATTGTCATAACTTTTTTGTTTTTATTCTTTATAATTTTTAAAAATTTTATTTAGTTATTTACTTATTCATTTATTTTTGGCTGCGTTGGGTCTTCATTGCTGCACACGGGCTTTCTCTAGTTGTGGTGAGTAGGGGCCATTCTTCGTTGTGGTGCACGGGCTTCGCATTGCAGTGGCTTCTCTTTGTTGCAGAGCACGGGCTCTAGGTGAGCAGGCTTCAGTAGTTGTGGCATGCAGGCGTAGTAGTTGTGGCTCGTGGGCTCTAGAGTGCAGGCTCAGTAGTTGTGGTGCATGGGCTTAGTTGTTCCACGGCATGTGCCATCTTCCCAGATCAGGGATCAAACCTGTGTCCCCTGCATTGGCAGGCAGATTCTTAACCACTGCGCCACCAGGGAAGTCCAAAGTTTTTAATTTTTAAGGAGTCCAATTTTTCTGTTTTGTTGCTTGTACTTTTGTTGTCATATCTAAGAAACCATTGCCTAACTCACAATCGCAAAGAGTTATGTCTGTGCTTCTTCCAAGAATTTAAAAATTAGTTGTAGCTCTTTTAGACTTTGATCCATGTTGAGTGAATTTTTTTGTATGGTGTAATGAAGCAGTCCAACCGTAGTCTTCTGTATGTAGATACCCAGTTGTTGCAGAAATATTTGTTGAAAAGATTGTTTTCCCTCATTTAAATGTCTTGTTACCCTATGTTCCATTGCCCTATATATCTATCCTCATTGGCAAAACCACACTATTTGGATTACCATAGCTTTGTAGTAAGTTTTGAAAACAGGAAATGAGAATCTTCCAACTTTGTTCTTTTCAAGTGTCTTTTGGCTCTTCTGGGTCCCTTGTACTTCCATATGAATTTAAAAATCATCTTGTCAATTTCTGGGGAAAAAAGGCAGCTGAGATTTTGAGATGGATTGTGTTGAATCTAAGCAGTTTGGGGAGTACTGACATTTTAATATTAAGTCTTTTAACCTATCAACACAGGATGTCTTACCATTTATTTAGTTCTTCAAACAATGTTTTGTGGTTTCAGATTATAAATCTTGCACTTTTTTGTTACATTTATTCCTAAATATTCTTTTGGATGCTATTGTAAATGAAATTGTTTTCTTAATTTCATTTTTGCACTGTTCATTGATAACGTATGGTTATACAATTGGTTTTTCGTATACTGCGTAAATTATGTTTTGACATCAAACCAACCTGCTGCTAATGTGGAGAATATACTGAAAGAGAAACTTATGGTAATATAATTGGCTTTCTTTGTGTACAGTTTATGGTCAAAGAGTGGGAGGCATAGCAGGAGCAGGATGAATTTTTGGAGTCAAAACTAAAAATGTTTTTTAAATTATTTTATAGTATTTCAGATTTTGCCTTGGTTGACTGGGTTTTAGCCAAATACTAAGGTGTTAGTTTGGTGAGTTTAAGTTGATATTAGGACGTATGCAACAGTAAAAAAAGAGATGACACATAAATAGAAGTGTTTTCCAGTTCCTTCTTGCAGCATGGCTAATAGGTGTTCTTGGAGAAAAGCTAATCTGAAATAGTTGATAGGTGCTGTTATTGTCTGGAGTTGGGCCCACTTAAACAAGCATTCTGTCTGTCAGCATTAATGGTCTGGGGAGGGGAGACTGAGTCAAATACCAAAATCAACCCAGCTTCTGGCATATGACAGTATTTTATCAGCTTTTTCAGTGAATAGCTGTTGGACAAACATTTGCATGTGCCGAGTAATCAAGAACCTGCTACCTACATAAATTCTTATATTCTACAGTGTTAATTACTGATAGGTTTTTGGGAAACTCCTCAGTTATTCAGACTCCGAGTATGTCCTTAGGAAAAACCAGATTTTTCCCACTAACGGTTAACTTTTTAATACCAGAACTTAATTTTTTATCATTTTGGATGAAAACTTACTAAAATGTACTATATGTACTTTTCTGCTTTCAAACCTATCACTAAAGTTAACACTGTTTAATGACTCAAGGTCATCATCATTAACCTTGAGTAATGTGCTGAAGATATTATGTGCAAATGCAGGTATCAGAGATGTAAGCCCTCAAAGGGGAATTCACTTGAGTTGAGAAAGCATACCTACTTGGATTGAGTTTTCTTGAAAAAGTTCCAGTTAACAGTTTTTAAAAAATTATATAGCTTTATTGATACATAATTCATAAAACATACAATTCACCCATTTCAAGTGTATAATTAAATGGTTTTTACTATTTCAGAGTTGTGTGAAATCACCATAGTCAATTTTAGAACATTTTCATCATCCCAAGAAGAAACCCTGTACCCCTTGCAGTCACTCCCACTTTCCCCCCAAAACTCAAGTCTACTTTGTTTCTGTATAGATTTGTGTATTCTGGACTTTTCATATAAATGGAGTCATATAATAATGTGGCATTTATAATTGGCTTCTTTCACTCAGCAAATATTTTCAAGATTTGTCCATGTTGTGGCATGCATTGGTACTTCATTCCTTTTTATTGATGATGAATACCCCATTGTGTGTGTATGTGTGTGTGTGTATGCACATATTTATCCATCAGTTGATGAATATTTGATTATTTCTTCTTGTTGTTTTTAAATAATGTAAATCATTCATATACAAGTTTTTGTGTGCACCTATGTTTTAATTTTTTGGGGGTATATATCTCTTGGGTATATATTTCTCTTGGGAGTAAATACTCTTTTTCTGGGGGCTGGTATTTGCTTTTTTCTCACAAAGGTGGAATGAGGCACCTACAATCATAAGACAACATAGGCAGTATAGCATGGCTGCTTTTCTGTAAAATTAGTAGATGAAAGACTGAAGCTTTTTGTAAGTGGCTTTTCCTCCAGAATTTTACCCTCTTTTTAAACTACTGTGGGTTTTTCTTCCACTCATCAGCACCATTTCAGAACATTATCTAAATACTATAAGATTGAAAGTCCTGGGTCTTTCATGGATGAATCAGTTCTCATCAGGTATCTCCATATTTTGAATAACACCATTTTCATAGATTGTGTGGTAACATGGGGGAGTAGAAAAATGGTAAAAATATTCCTAGTCACTAACAATACCTTGGAGTAAATTCTAGAATTGTGTTCTAAATTAATAGCTTTGATATCCATTGGTAAGCCTATAATTCTGAAAAGATTATTTAGTGATTATAAAAAGATAAAATCAGTGACCATATCACTTATTAGGTTATCACTTAATATTTTATTTATGAAATATTTGAATGCCTGCTGGGTACTAGACCCCATGATTGGAATTAAAAAATGAATAGAGCATGGTTTATGCCCATGAGGAGCTGACAGCATAGTAGACCATATGTATATATATGTATATATATATATATATATGTGTGTGTGTGTATATATATATATATACACATATATATGTATATATATAAATCTGGTAGGAGTTATAATGACATGATTCTTAAAAAATGGAATAGCAGGAGTATGTAGTGCATGTGAGAATATGGTATGAGTTTGAAAAGCCAAGATAGGGCCAACTTGGGCATATGTCTCCTAAATATTTGAGACCTTTACTGTGGGTTAAGGGGAATTGTCATTTGATTTTAAGCAGTGATCTGACTTATATTTCAGGAAAACAACAGGTGACAGTGACAGGGTAGAGAATAACCTGTAGAAGGGCTGTGCAGGATGTATGTAAGAGATGTTTCTAAGGTGTAGTGAGCACCAGGTGCAATTTGATTAGATTTGTATGTAGAGGTGTGGTCAGAAATTGGAATAGATTTGGATGCAGAGATATTGTTAGATATTCTAAATTGCTTTGAGACAAGAAATACAGCTATTTTGGGGCCAAGTAAATCAGTCTCCTAGTTATGGGTTCAGTTGTTCAGCAGAATTTGTTAATCGTCTTGAACTTATTTTACACTCTTCTCTCTTAACATTCATTGCATTTCCTGGATCTGATAATCTGCTCTTTCTTTGCCCATCTATTTATTTCCTCAAAAAGTCATTTCCTTACCTCCAATTTTATTTATAAGTAGACTAAAAATTATTATCTGATGACTGCATTTGCACATACCCAGGCAAGTCTGTGTCATGCCAGTTGCAAGAGGGAGAGTTGAGTTGAAGACAAACATCTTTATGTCTGGGTAAATCATATTGCCTGTAATTGAGACAAAAAACAATGAAAGAACAGAGTTAAGAGAAAAAAATAAGGCAATTGTGTATCTCTTGAATTCTATATGGTGAAATGTTCTCAACTTTAAGGATTTTATAGGATTCTATAGTCTAGCACAGGGAATATAGTCGACCTGTTTTAAGCTTGCAGGGACTTGATCTAGTGGTACTTGCCAGACTAGAAGTTGTAAATCATCAAGAAAACAGATATATTTTTCATCAGAATTATAAAGCTGTTGAGGGGATAGTCTGTGTTGAGTTGTTCTTACAACATAAGTTAGGTCATATCACTTCTCTGCCCCAAACTCACCAGTGTTTTCCCGCCTCATTCAGAGTAAAAGCAGATCTTTACACACAAGCTCTGTTCCCTGTTACTTTTCTGATTTCATCTTTTCCTACTCTCCTTCTGATTCTTTTGCTCCAGTCACACTGACCTCTTTGTCAGTGTGATGCCTTGAAAAAGGAATTCCTTTTGCCTCAGGACATTTGCACTTGCTGTATTTCTGCTTAGAAGGCTCTTCCCCAGATATCCACGTGGCTTGTTCTCTCACTTTATACAGGTGTTTACTCAAAAGTTACCTATTCAGCGATGCCTTATCTGGTCACCCTTCACCAAATGCAGCTGTAACATTTCATACCCCCTTCCTCCTCCTTTGCATTTATCACTATCCAACATAAAATTTTATGTATTTATTTCATTATCTTCTCCATTATTGTAGAAACTCTGTGAGGGCAAAGACTTTTATTTCTTTTGTATTCCCAGTTCCTAGAATAACACCTGGTATGCATTAGGTACTCTAAAATTTTTGTGGAAGGAAAGAAGGCAGGGAAGAAAGAAGGAGGGAGGGAGGGAAGAAAAGAGAAAAAAAGGCATAAATTCTTCCGTAATGCCATTAAACTTACTGATAAAATTTTTATCACCTGTAAAGGTCTCTGCTTTTAATGGTCCATTTCCTTTAAAATGTCAAAGTCCAAAACCTAGAAAGTAACACATGACCTAAATAAACTGAATTTGCTCATACATTTTTTTTTCCTGATTTTTCAACTGTATTTGGACTAGAGGTAAGGCACTGTTTTAGGTTGAATTGCCACCTCATTCACATGTTAAAATCTTAATGCCCAGTACCTCAGAATGTAAGTTTGTTTAGAAATAGGGTTGTTGCTGAGATACTGGGGTAGGGTGGGCCAGTCATCCAATATGACTAGTGTCCTCATAAAAAGGGGAAATTGGAACACAGACATGTACATGAGGAGAACATTGTGTGAAGATGGTTGCAGAGATCTACATGCCAAGGAATGCCATGCCAGTGTTTGCCAGAAAACCACCAGAAGCTAGGAGAGAGGCATGGAACAGATTCTCCATCACTGCCCCAGAAGGAATCAACACTGACAACCTTGGCCTTCCAGCCTCCAGAACTGAGACAATAAATTACAGACATACCTTGGAGATATGGTGGGTTCAGTCCCAGCCACCGTAATAAAGCAAATATCACAACTAAGCGAGTCACATAAATTTTTTGGCTTCCCAGTGCATTTAAACATTATGTTTATATTATACTGTAGTCTATTAAGTATGCAGTAGAATTATCTTAAAAAACAATGTACATACCTTAATTCAAAAATGCTTTACTGCTAAAAAGTGCTAACCATCATCTGAGCTTTCATTGAGTTGTATATTAGTAACATCAAAGATCACTGATCACAGATTACTATAACAAATATAATAATGATGAAAAATTTTGAAATGTTGCAAGAATTACCAAAATGTAACACAGAGACATGAAGTGAGCAAATGTGGGAAAAATGATGCCAATAGACTTGCTGGACACACGGTTGCCACAAGCCTTCAGTGTGTAAAAAACACAATAAAGTGAGGCACAGTAAAACGAGGTATGCCTGTACTATTGCTTAAGCCACTCAGTTTGTGGTATTTTGTTATGTCAGCCTGAGCAAACTAGTATAGGCACTCTCAGGTTCCCTCATTGAGAATAATGTATAAAGAACAAGAAGTTATGAATCTGATTTAACCATGCATTTCATATGGTAGTTTTCTAAAGTTATATCTGTGAAAATGTTTTTTAAAATACAGGAAAAGTATTAAAGGATAAAATAAGAATCTCCATATGTAACATCTCAAATGAAAACTGATTTTTTTTTCCCAGATTTTCTCTTTTTAAACATTTTACTTACGGGTAATTATAGATTCACAGGAAATTGTAAAAATAGTACAGAGAGGTCCTTTATAGTTTTTCCTCAGTTTACCCCAAGGTTACATCTTAAATAATTATAGTACATGATGAAAACCGGAAAATTGATATCGGTATAATGTGTATGTATAGTTTTGTACCCTTTCACCATATGTGTAAATTGGTGTAACCACCACCATATTCCTGATCCAGAACTAGTCCATTACACGAAGATCTGCCCCTTGTTGCCTACCCTTTATAGTCACACCCATCCCTTTACCCCTCACCACACCTAAACCCTGGCAACCGTTGCTCTGTTCTCCATCTCTGTAATTTTTTCATTTTGAGGATATTCTAAAAATGGAATCATAAATAATGTGACTTTTTGAGATTGGCTTTTTTCACTCAGTATAATGCCCTTGAGATCTATCCAAGTTGTAACATACATCAGTAGTTTGTTTCTTTTCATTACTGAGTAGTAGTCCATGGTATGGTTGTCCTACAGTTTCTTTAATCATTTATCAATGGAGGGTATTTTGATTATTTCCAGGTTTGGGCTATTACAAATAAACCTGCTGTACTTATGTACAGGTATTTGTGTGAATGTAAATTTTCAGTCCTCTGCTTTAAATGCTGAGCATTGCAATTGGTGGAACATATGATAAATGTATGTTTTCTTTTTAATAAACTGTCAAACTATTTTCTAAGTGGCTATACAATTCCCACCAAAAGTGAATAAGAGATCCCAGTTTCTCTGCATGCTTACCAACATTTGGTATTACCACTATTTTTAATTTTATTTGTTCTAATAGGTGTACAGTGACATTGTGGTTTTGATTTAATTGCTTTAATGGATAGTGAAGTTGAAAATCTTTTTAAGTGCTCATCTACTACCTGTATATCTTCTTTTCTGTTTTCTTTATGCATTCATCCATCACCAGATACTTAGGTTTTTTCTGTACCTTGGCTATTGTGAATAAGTCTGCAGTGAACATGGGAGTACAGATGGCTCTTTGAGATAATGCTTTCAGTTCCTTTGGATATATACCCAGAAGTGGGATTGCTAGATGATATGGTAGTACTACTTTTCATTTTTTGAGGAATCTCCAGACTTTTCCATAATTGCTGTACCAGTTTACATTCCCACCAACAATGTACGAGGATTTCCTTTTCTCTACATCCTTGCCAACACTTGTTATCTCTTGTCTTTTTGATGATAGCCATTCTAACAGGTGAAGTGGTAACTCATGGTTTTGATTTGTGTTTTCCTAATGACTAATGATGTTGAGCATAATTTCATGTACCTGTTGGCCATTTGCATGTCTTCTTTGGAAAAATGCCTATTCAGGTCCTTTGCCCTTTTTTTTTTTTTTTTTTTTTTGTGGTACGCGGGCCTCTCACTGTTGTGGCCTCTCCTGTTGCAGAGCACAGGCTCCGGACGCGCAGGCTCAGCGGCCATGGCTCACGGGCCCAGCCGCTCCGCGGCATGTGGGATCTTCCCGGACCGGGGCACGAACCCATGTCCCCTGCATCGGCAGGCGGACTCTCAACCACTGCGCCACCAGGGAAGCCCCTCAAGGAGAATTTTTACTGTATTTTCCTCAAGGAGTTTTATGGCTTTATTTCTTACATTTAAGTATTTAATGCATTTTAGTTACTTTTTGTGAGTGGTGTAAGATAAGGGTTCAGTTTCATTTTTCTGCATATGGATAGTTTTCACTGACTATCAGTATCATTATTAAAGATACTGTCCTTTCCCCATTGCATGTTCTTGGTGCACTTGTCAAAAATTAGTCAACTGTACATACCTAGGTCTATTTCTGAGTTCTTGAGTCTGTTAAGTTGGTCTATGTATCTATTTTTATGCCAGTACCATACTATTTTGACTATGATAGCTTTATAATATAAATATTATAAAACATTTAGATAGTTTGAAATCAGGAATTGTGATGCCTCTATTTTTTTCTTCTTTCCCAAAATTGCTTTGGATATTTGGGGTCTTCTTTGGTTCCATATGAATTTTAGGATTGTTCTCTAATTTGTGAAAAAATTCATTGGGAATCTTGATAGGAATTGCAATGAACCTGTAGATGGTTTTCAGTAGTATGGGAATTTTAACAATCCTTTTAATCCAAAACACAGGTTCTCTTTCCATTTATTTGTGTATTCTTCTTTTTTTTTTAGTTTCTCCTAAGTATTTTTATTTATTTATTTTTATTTTTTAACATCTTTATTGAGGTATAATTGCTTTACAATGGTGTGTTAGTTTCTGCTTTATAACAAAGTGAATCAGTTATACATATACATATGTTCCCATATGTCTTCCCTCTTGCGTCTCCCTCCCTCCCACCCTCCCTATCCCACCCCTCCAGGCTGTCACAAAGCACCGAGCCAATATCCCTGTGCCATGCGTCTGCTTCCCACTAGCTATCTACCTTACTACGTTTGTTAGTGTGTATATGTCCATGACTCTCTCTTGCCCTGTCACAGCTCACCCTTCCCCCTCCCCATAACCTCAAGTCCATTCTCCAGTAGGTCTGCATCTTTGTTCCTGTCTTATCCCTAGGTTCTTCATGACATTTTTTTTTCTTAAATTCCATATATATGTGTTAGCATACAGTATTTGTCTTTTTCTTTCTGACTTACTTCACTCTGTATGACACACTCTAGGTCTATCCACCTCATTACAAATAGCTCAATTTCGTTTCTTTTTATGGCTGAGTAATATTCCATTGTATATATGTGCCACATCTTCTTTATCCATTCATCCAATGATGGGCACTTAGGTTGTTTCCATCTCCGGGCTATTGTAAATAGAGCTGCAATGAACATTTTGGTACATGACTCTTTTTGAATTTTGGTTTCCTCAGGGCATATGCCCAGTAGTGGGATTGCTGGGTCGTATGGTAGTTCTATTTTTAGTATTTTAAGGAAACTCCATACTGTTCTCCATAGTGGCTGAACCAATTCACATTCCCACCAGCAGTGCAAGAGTGTTCCCTTTTCTCCACACCCTCTCCAACATTTATTGTTTCTAGATTTTTTGATGATGGCCATTCTGACTGGTGTGAGATGATATCTCATTGTAGTTTTGATTTGCATTTCTCTAATGATTAATGATGTTGAGCATTCTTTCATGTGTTTGTTGGTAGTCTGTATATCTTCTTTGGAGAAATGTCTATTTAGGTCTTCTGCCCATTTTTGGATTGGGTTGTTTGTTGTTTTGTTATTGAGCTGCATGAGCTGCTTGTAAATTTTGGAGATTAATCCTTTGTCGGTTGCTTCATTTGCAAATATTTTCTCCCATTCTGAGGGTTGTCTTTTGGTCTTGTTTATGGTTTCCTTTGCTGTGCAAAAGCTTTGAAGTTTCATTAGGTCCCATTTGTTTATTTTTGTTTTTATTTCCATTACTCTAGGAGGTGGGTCAGAAAGGATCTTGCTGTGATTTTTGTCATAGAGTGTTCTGCCTATGTTTTCCTCTAAGAGTTTGATAGTTTCTGGCCTTACATTTAGGTCTTTAATCCATTTTGAGCTTATTTTTGTGTATGGTGTTAGGGAGTGATCTAATCTCATACTTTTACATGTACCTGTCCAGTTTTCCCAGCACCACTTATTGAAGAGGCTGTCCTTTCTCCACTGTACATTCCTGCCACCTTTATCAAAGATAAGGTGTCCATATGTGCGTGGGTTTATCTCTGGGCTTTCTATCCTGTTCCATTGATCTATCTTTCTGTTTTTGTGCCAGGACCATACTGTCTTGATTACTGTCGCTTTGTAGTATAGTCTGAAGGTAGGGAGCCTGATTCCTCCAGCTCCTTTTTTCATTCTCAAGATTGCTTTGGCTATTCGGGGTCTTTTGTGTTTCCATACAAATTGGGAAATTTTTTGTTCTAGTTCTGTGAAAAATGCCAGTGGTAGTTTGATAGGGATTGCATTGAATCTATAGATTGCTTTGGGTAGTAGAGTCATTTTCACAATGTTGATTCTTCCAATCCAAGAACATGGTATATCTCTCCATCTATTTGTATCATCTTTAATTTCTTTCATCAGTGTCTTATAATTTTCTGCATACAGGTCTTTTGTCTCCTTAGGTAGGTTTATTCCTAGATATTTTATTCTTTTTGTTGCAATGGTAAATGGGAGTGTTTTCTTGATTTCACTTGCAGATTTTTCATCATTAGTATATAGGAATACCAGAGATTTCTGTGCATTAATTTTGTATCCTGCTACTTTACCAAATTCATTGATTAGCTCTAGTAGTTTTCTTGTAGCACCTTTAGGATTCTCTATGTATAGTATCATGTCATCTGCAAACAGTGACAGCTTTACTTCTTCTTTTCCAATTTGGATTCCTTTTATTTCCTTTTCTTCTCTGATTGCTGTGGCTAAAACGTCCAAAACTGTGTTGAATAAGAGTGGTGAGAGTGGGCAACCTTGTCTTGTTCCTGATCTTAGTGGAAATGCTTTCAGTTTTTCACCATTGAGGATGATGCAGGCTGTGGGCTTGTCATATATGGCCTTTATTATGTTGAGGAAAGTTCCCTCTATGCCTACTTTCTGCAGGGTTTTTATCATAAATGGGTGTTGAATTTTGTCGAAAGCTTTCTCTGCATCTATTGAGATGATCATATGGTTTTTCTCCTTCAATTTGTTAATACGGTTTATCACATTGATAGATTTGCGTATATTGAAGAATCCTTGCATTCCTGGAATAAAAACCCCACTTGATCATGGTGTATGATCCTTTTAATGTGCTGTTGGATTCTGTTTGCTAGTATTTTGTTGAGGATTTTTGCATCTATATTCATCAGTGATATTGGCCTGTAGTTTTCTTTCTTTGTGACATCCTTGTCTGGTTTTGGTATCAAGGTGATGGTGGCCTCATAGAAGGAATTTGGGAGTGTTCCTCCCTCTGCTACATTTTGGAAGAGTTTGAGAAGGATAGGTGTTAGCTCTTCTCTAAATGTTTGATAGAATTCGCCTGTGAAGCCATCTGGTCCTGGGCTTTTGTTTGTTGGAAGATTTTTAATCACAGTTTCAATTTCAGTGCTTGTGATTGGTCTGCTCATATTTTCTATTCCTTCCTGATTCAATCTTGGCAGGTTGTGCATTTCTAAGAATTTGTCCATTTCTTCCAGATTGTCCATTTTATTGGCATAGAGTTGCTTGTAGTAATCTCTCATGATCTCTTTTATTTCTGCAGTGTCAGTTGTTACCTTTCCTTTTTCATTTCTAATTCTATTGATGTGAGTCTTCTCTCTTTTTTTCTTGATGAGTCTGGCTAGTGGTTTATCTATTTTGTTTATCTTCTCAAAGAACCAGCTTTTAGTTTTATTGATCTTTGCTATTGTTTCCTTCATTTCTTTTTCATTTATTTCTGATCTGATTTTTATGATTTCTTTCCTTCTGCTAGCTTTGGGGATTTTTTGTTATTCTTTCTCTAATTGCTTGAGGTGCAAGGTTAGGTTGTTTATTCGAGATGTTTCCTGCTTCTTAATGTGGGCTTGTATTGCTATAAACTTCCCCCTTAGAACTGCTTTTGCTGCATCCCGTAGGTTTTGGGTCGTTGTGTCTCCATTGTCATTTGTTTCTAGGTATTTTTTTATTTCCTCTCTGATTTCTTCAGTGATCACTTCATTATTAAGTAGTGTACTGTTTAGCCTCCATGTATTTGTATTTTTTACAGATCTTTTCCTGTAATTGATATCTAGTCTCATGGCATTGTGGTCAGAAAAGATACTTGATACAATTTCAATTTTCTTAAATTTCCCAAGGCTTTATTTGTGACCCAAGATATGATCTATCCTGGAGAATGTTCCATGAGCACTTGAGAAAAATGTGTATTCTGTTGTTTTTGGATGGAGTGTCCTATAAATATCAATTAAGTCCATCCTGTTTAATGTATCATTTAAAGCTTGCGTTTCCTTATTTATTTTCATTTTGGATGATCTGTCCATTGGTGAAAGTGGGGTGTTAAATTCCCCTACTATGATTGTGTTACTGTCGATTTCCCCTTTTATGGCTGTTAGTATTTGCCTTATGTATTGAGGTGCTCCTATGTTGGGTGCATAAATATTTACAATTGTTATATCTTCTTCTTGAATCGATCCCTTGATCATTATGTAGTGTCCTTCTTTGTTTCTTTTAATAGTCCTTATTTTAAAGTCTATTTTGTCTGATATGAGAATTGCTCCTCCAGCTTTCTTTTGGTTTCCATTTGCATGGAATATCTTTTTCCATCCCTTTACTTTCAGTCTGTATGTGTCTCTAGGTGTGAAGTGGGTTTCTTGTAGACAGCATATATAAGGGTCTTGTTTTTGTATCCATTCAGCCAATCTGTGTCTCTTGGTGGGAGCATTTAGTCCATTTACATTTAAGGTAATTATCGATATGTATGTTCCTATTCCCATTTTCTAAATTGTTTTGGGTTCTTTATTATAGGTCTTTTCCTTCTCTTGTGTTTCTTGTCTAGAGAAGTTCCTTTAGCATTTGTTGTAAAGCTGGTTTGATGGTGCTGAACTCTCTCAGCTTTTGCTTGTCTGTAAAGGTTTTAATTTCTCCATCAAATCTGAATGAGATTCTTGCTGGGTAGAGTAGTCTTGGCTGCAGGTTTTTCTCCCTCATGACTTTCAGTGTGTCCTGCCACTCCCTTCTGGCTTGTAGGGTTTCTGTTGAGAGATCAGCTGTTAACCTTATGGGGATCCCCTTGTGTGTTATTTGTTGTTTTTCCCTTGCTGCTTTTAATATGCTTTCTTTGTATTTAATTTTTGACAGTTTGATTAATATGTGTCTTGGCATATTTATTCTTGGATTTATCCTGTATGGGACTCTCTGTGCTTCCTGGACTTGATTAACTATTTCCTTTCCCATATTAGGGAAGTTTTCAACTATAATCTCTTCCAATATTTTCTCAGTCCCTTTCTTTTTCTCTTCTTCTTCTGGAACCACTATAATTTGAATGTTGGTGCGTTTAATGTTGTCCCAGAGGTCTCTGAGACTGTCCTCAGTTCTTTTCATTCTTTTTTCTTTATTCTGCTCTGCAGTAGTTATTTCCACTATTTTATCTTCCAGATCACTTATCCCTTCTTCTGCCTCAGTTATTCTGCTATTGATCCCATCTAGAGTACTTTTAATTTCATTTATTGTGTTGTTCATCATTGCTTGTTTCATCTTTAGTTCTTCTAGGTCCTTGTTAACTCTTTCTTGCATTTTGTCCATTCTATTTCCAAGATTTTGGATCATCCTTACTATCATTATTCTGAATTCTTTTTCAGGTAGACTGCCTATTTCCTCCTCATTTGTTAGGTCTGGTGCATTTTTATCTTGCTCCTTTATCTGCTGTGTGTTTTTCTGTCTTCTCATTTTGCTTATCTTACTGTGTTTGGGGTCTCCTTTTTGCAGACTGCAGGTTCGTAGTTCCCGCTGTTTTTGATGTCTGTCCCCAGTGGCTAAGGTTGGTTCAGTGGGTTGTGTAGGCTTCCTGGTGGAGGGGACTAGTGCCTGTGTTGTGGTGGATGAGGCTGGATCTTGTCTCTCTAGTGGGCAGGTTCACGTCTGGTGGTGTGTTTTGGGGTGTCTGAGGCCTTATTATGATTTTAGGCAGCCTCTCTGCTAATGGGTGGGGTTGTGTTCCTGTTTTGCTAGTTGTTTGGCATAGGTTGTCCAGCACTGTGGCTTGCTGGTCGTTGAGTGAAGCTGGGTGCTGCTGTTAAGATGGAGATCTCTGGGAGATTTTCGCTGTTTGATATTATGTGGAGCTGGGAGGTCTCTTGTTGACCAGTGTCCTGAAGTTGGCTCTCCTACCTCAGAGGCAGAGCCCTGACTCCTGGCTGGAGCACCAAGAGCCTTTCATCCACACGGCTCAGAATAAAAGGGAGAAAAAGTAGAGAGAATTAGTAGAAGTATGAGGAAAGAAAGAAGGAAAGGAGGGAAGGAAGGAAGGAAGAAAGAAAGAAGCAAAGAAGGAAAGAAGGCAAGAAGGAAAGAAAGGAGGGAGGGAGGGAGGAAGGAAGGAAGAAGGGAGAGAAGGAAAAAAGACAGAAAGAAAAGATACAGTAAGGATAAAATAAAGTATAATAAAGTTATTGAATTAAAAAATGTTTAGAAAAAAAAAGGGACGGATAGAACCTTAGGACAAATGTTGGAAGTAAAGCTATACAGACAAAATCTTACACAGAAGCATACACATACACCCTGACTAAAAGAGGTAAAGGGAAAAATCATAAATCTTGCTCTCAGAGACCACCTCCTCAATTTGGGATGATTCGTTGTCTAAAGGAGGGAAGGAAGGAAGGAAGGAAAGAAAGAAAGAAAGAAAGAACGAAGGTAAAGTATAACGTTATTAAAATTAATTATTAAGAAAAAAAAAAAACCATGGACAGATAGAACCCTAGGACAAATGGTGGAAGCAAGACTATACAGACAAGATCTCACACAGAAGCATACACATACACACTCACAAAAAGAGGAAAAGGGAAAAAAATCATAGATCTTGCTCCTAAAGTCCACCTCCTCAATTTGGGATGATTCGTTGTCTATTCAGGTATTCCACAGATGCAGGGTATATCACGTTGATTGTGGAGCTTTAATCCGCTGCTTCTGAGGCTGCTGGGAGAGATTTCCCTTTCTCTTTGTTCTCACAGCTCCCAGGGGCTCAGCTTTGGATTTGGCCCTGCCTCTGCGTGTAGGTCGCTGGAGGGCGTCTGTTTTTTGCTCAGACAGGACGGGGTTAAAGGAGCCGCTGATTCGGGGGCTCTGGCGCACTCAGGCCGGGGTGTGGGGGGGGTGGCGGGAAGGGCACTGCGTGCGGGGCGGGCCTGCGGCGGCAAAGGCCAGCGTGACTTTGCACCAGCCTGAGGCCCGCCGTGCGTTCTCCCGGGGAAGTTGTCCCTGGATCCCGGGACCCTGGCAGTGGCGGGCTGCACAGGCTCCGCGGAAGAGGGGTGTGTGGATAGTGACCTGTGCTCGCGCACAGGCCCCTTGGTGGCGGCAGCGGCAGCCTTAGCGTCTCCCGCCCGTCTCTGAGGTCCGTGCTTTTAGCCGCGGCTCGCGCCAGTCTCTGGAGCTCCTTTAAGCAGCGTTCGGAAACCCCTCTCCTTGCACACCAGGAAACAAAGAGGGAAGAAAAAGTCTCTTGTCTCTTTGGCGGGTGCAGACTTTTCCCCGGACTCCCTCCCGGCTAGCCGTGGTGCACTAAGCCCTTCAGGCTATGTTCAAGTCGTCAACCGCAGTCCTCTCCCTGTGCTTCGTCCGAAACCGAAACCCGAGCCTCAGCTCGCAGCCCCGCCCGCCCCGGCGGGTGAGCAGACAAGCCTCTCGGGCTGGTGAGTGCCGGTCGGCACCGATCCTCTGTGCGGGAATCTCCCCGCTTTGCCCTCCGCACCCATTGCTGTGCACTCCTCCGCGGCATCGAAGCTCCCCCCTCCGCCCCCCACCGTCTCCGCCCGCGAAGGGGCTTCCTACTGTGTGGAATCTTTTCCTCCTTCACAGCTCCCTCCCACTGGTGCAGGTGTCGCCCCTATTCTTTTGTCTCTGTTTTTTCTTTTTTTTTCTTTTGCCCTACCCAGGTACGTGGGGAGTTTCTTGCCTTTTGGGAGGTCTGAGGTCTTCTGCCAGCCTTCAGTAGGTGTTCTGTAGGAGTTGTTCCACGTGTAGATGTATTTCTGGTGTATCTGTGAGGAGGAAGGTGATCTCCGCGTCTTACTCTTCCGCCATCTTCAAGGTCCCCTCATTTGTGTATTCTTTAGTTTCTTTCATCATTGTATTAGTTTTCAGTATAGAAATTTTAACCTTCTTAGTTAAATTTATTCCTAAGTATTTTACTATTTTTGATGGTATTGTAAATGGGATTTTTAAAATTTCTTTTTCAGATAATTTCTTGTTAGTGTATAGAAACTATTGATTTTTGTATGTAGATTTTGTATCCTGCAGCTTTACTGAATTCATTGATTAGAGCTAACAAGATTTTTTTGGTGCAGTCTTTAGGATTTTCTATTGATACATATAAGATAATGTCATCTGCAAATAGAGACAATTGTACTTCTTACTTTCCAATTCTGATACCTTTTATTTCTTTCTCTTGCCTGATTGCTCTGACTAGGACTTCCAGTGCTATGTTGAATGGGAGTGGTGAGGGTGGGCACCTTTGTCTTGTTCGATCTTACAAGAAAAGCTTTCAACCTTTCATCACTGAGTGTGATGTTTTTTGTGGGCTTGTCATATATGGCCCTTATTATGTTGTGGTATGTTCCCCCTATAGCTAATTTGTTGAGATTTAAAAAATCATGAATGGATGTTGAATTTTATCAAATGATCATATGATTTTTGTCTTTTATTTTATTGATGTTATGTATCACATTTATTCATTTGTATATATTGAACAATCCTTGTATCCCAGGGATAAATCCCACTTGATCACGGTGTATGATCCTTTTAATATAATGCTGAATTCAGTTTGCCAGTATTTTGTTAATTATTTTTGCATCTATATTCGTCAGGGATATTGGCTTTTAGTTTTCTTGTAGTGTCCTTATCTGACTTTGATACCTGGTAATTGACTCATGAAAGGAGTTTTGTGGTGGTCCCTACCGTTTGATTTTTTTGGAAGAGTTTGAGAGGATTGGCATTAATTGTTCTTTAAACATTTGGGAAAATTCACCAGTGAAGCTGTCTGGTCCTGGACTTTTCTTTCTTGGGAGGTTTTTGATTACTGATTCATTCTTTCTTGTTGTTGGTCTTTTCAGATTTTTTTCTTCCTTATTCAGTCTTGGTAGGTTGTATGTTTCTAGGAATTTAATCATTTCTTTTAGGTTATCATGTTTGTTGGCATATAGTTGTTCATAGTGGTTTGTTATGACCCTTTGTATTTCTGGGGTATTAGTTGCAATGTCTCTTCTTTCAAATATAATTTTATTGATTAGGGTCCTCCTCTCTCTTCTCCTTGGTGAATCTAGCTAAAGCATTGTTAGTTTTGTTCATCTTTTCAAAGACCAATTCTTAGTTTTGTTAATCTTTTCTGTTGTTTTCCTGTTCTCTATTTCATTTATTTTTTGCCTTAATGTTTATTATTTCCTTCCTTCAGTTGACTTTGTGCTTAGTATGCCCCTCTTTTTCTAGTTCCTTGAGGTTTAAATTTAGGTTGTTTATTAGAAATCTTTATTGTTATGTCTGAACCTCCCTCTTAGAATTGTTTTTGCTGCATTCCATAAGTTTCAATATGTTGTGTTTCCATTTTCATTTGTCTCAAGATATTTCTAGGAACTTTTCCATTTCTTCTAGGTTGTCCATTTTATTGGCATATAGTTTTCTTTGTGGTTATCTTTTACAATCCCTTGTATTCCCATGATGTCAGTTGTAATTTCTCATTTTTCATTTCTGATTTTATTTATTTGGACCTCGCTTTCTCTCTTGATGAAGCTGGCTAAACATTTATCAATTTTATTTCTCTTTTCAAAGAACCAGTTCTTAGTTTCGTTGATATTCTCCCGGTAGGCATGGCTGGCCCCTGGTCCATTTGGTTGCTGGTCCCTGCCTGGTATGGAGGCTGCCAGCTACTGGTTGTCAGGGCTGGTAAGTGGTGCTGGATCCTGGTGAGGCTGAGTGAGAAGTCTTAGGTACCTTGGAGCTGGTGTTGGCCTGCTGGTGTGTTGGCTGAGTCCTGACAAGGCAGGCTGTTGGACTGTAGTGTTCCTGGGTCTGGTGTCTGTATGCTAGTGGGCAACCTGGGGACCAGGGAGTTCTGGCAATAACGCTGCCTCTCTGGTGGGCAATGACAGGTTTTGGTATCTCTGGCTAAAAAGCCTTGGGGGTCCTGGAGCTGGTGTTGGCCCACTGGTGGGAGTCACTGGCTCTTGACACAGCTGGCAGAGGGGTCTGGGGTGTTCTGAAGATTGTGCCAGCCCTCTGGTGGGTGGAGCTGGACTCCAGTGTCTCTTGTTGCAGGATCCTGGGGGGTGTTAGGGTTGTTGTTTGAGCCTGCTGATGGTCAGGGCTTGGGGCTCAGGGGGTCCCGGGGCTTGTGTCTGCACACTGGTCAGTGGAGCTGGGTCCCAGGGTCTTTGGCTGCATGACTCTGGGGGTACTGGAGTAGTGCCTGTACACTGGTATGTGTGGTCAGGTCCTGTGCCCTCTGGTGGATAAGGCTGTGTGCCAGGGCAACTATAAGCTCTGCTCAGGAGGACTTAAGGCAGTGTGTCTGCTGACAGGTGCAGTTTTGTCCACACCTGGCTAGTTGCTTGCCCTGATGTTCCAGTACTGGTGCCAAAAGGCTGGTGGGTAGGGCCCAGTCCTGGTGCTAATAAGCTAGAGGGAGAATTCCAAAGTGGCACTTGCCAGCACCAGTGTCCACATGGTAGAATGAGCTCCCCAAAATTGGTGCCGCCACTGTCTATGTCCCCAGAGTGAGCTCAAGTTGCTTCCTGCCTCTCTGGGAGACTCTCCAAGATCAGCGGGTGGGTCTGAACCCAGGCTCCTTTCAAATTACTGCTTCTTCCCCACGTCTGGAGCATGTGAGATTTTGTGTGTGCCATGTAAGAGTGGAGCTCTATTTCCCACAGCCCTCTGCAACTCCTGAAAGTAAGCTCCATTGACCTTCAAAGCCAAACATTCTGGCAGCTCATTTTCCCAGTGCAGGAGCCCAGTGTGAGGCTCAGACTCATTGCTCCTTGGTGAGAACCTCTCTAATAGTAATGATCCTCCTGTTTGTGGGTCACCCCCCAGGGGGTACGGATCTTGACTATACCATGGTTTCACCGCTCCTACCCATTTTAATGTGATTGTATCTTTGTAGCTTTCATTGCAGAAGACCTTTTCTGGTAGGTTTTGGTCTTTCTCATCCGTGGTTGCTTTGTAAATACTGTAATTTTGGTATGCCTGTGAGAGGAGGTGAACTCAGAGTCTTCCTACTCCACTATCTTGGCCAAGTTCCCACTTTTAGTTTTGATTATAACAATTTGAGTCTTTCTTTTTTCTTAGTCCATCTAGCTGAAAGCTTGTTGACTTTTTCAAAGAACCAACTTTCAGATTCATTGATTTTCTTTATTGTTTTCTTAGTCTCTATTTTGTTTATCTCTGTTATGCTCCTTCAACTATCTTCAGGTTTTGTTTGTTTTTTTTCTATTTCCTTAAGGTTTTTTTTTTTTTTTTTGGTTGCTTTGGGTCTTCGTTGCTGTGCACAGCCTTTCTCTAGTTGCAGAGAACGGCGGCTTCTCTTGTGGAGCACGGGCTCTGGGAAAAAAGGCTTCAGTAGTTGCAGCACACAGGCTCAGTAGTTGTGGTGCACAGGCTCGGTAGTTATGGTGCACGGGCTTAGTTGCTCCACGGCATGTGGGATCTTCCGGGACCAGGGATCGAACTCCTGTCCCCTGCATGGGCAGGTGGATTCTTAACCACTGCTCCACCAGGGAAGTCCCTAGTTCCTTAAGTTGTAAAGCTAGATTGTTGTTTTGAGGTCATTCTTGTTTTTTAATGTAAGCATCTATAGCTATAAATTTCCCCTTACCACTGCTTTCACTGTGTCCCAGGTTTTTGGTATGTTTTGGTATGTTGCATTTTCATTTTCATTCATTTAATTATTTTCTAATTTTCCTTGTGATTTCTTCTTTGATTCACTGATCATTCAAAAGTGTGTTATTTAATTTCCCCCAATTTTTAAAATTTTTCAGTTTTATTACTGTTATTGACTTTCTAAGCTCATTACATTGTGGTTGGTGAAGATACTTTGTATGATATCTTGTGGTTGGTGAAGATAATCTGTATGATACCTATCGTTTCAAATCTACTGAGACTTAATTTGTGGTCCAACACAGTCTATCCTGGAAAATTTCCCATAAGCACTTCAGAAAAATATGTCTGCTGCTCTTATTGGGGAGAGGGTCCTGTTTATGTCTATTAGATCTAGTTGGTTTACTGTGTTGTTTAATTAACTTCTGTCTTAATTAACTTCTGTCTGGTTGTTCTATCCATTATTGAGTGTGAGGTATTGAAGTCCCCACCTACTTTTGTAGAACAATTTCTTCCTTCAGTTCTGTCAACTTTTGCTTATATATTTTGCCAGTCTATTTTGAGGTGCATAAATGTTTATAATTGTTATATATATATATATATATATTTTTTTTTTTTTTTGTGGTACGCGGGCCTCTCACTGTTGTGGCCTCTCCCGATGCGGAGCACAGGCTCCGGATGTGCAGGCTTAGCGGCCATGGCTCATGGGCCCAGCCGCTCCACGGCATGTGGGATCTTCCCGGACCAGGGCACGAACCCGTGTCCCCTGCATCGGCAGGTGGACTCTCAACCACTGTGCCACCAGGGAAGCCCTAATTGTTATATATTCTTGACGTATTGAATTTTTTATTAATATATAATGTCTTGTTTGTCTCTTGTGAACTTTTTTGATTTAAAGTCTTCTTTGACTGATGTTAGTATAGCCACTCTGCTCACTTTTGGTTACTATTTGCATGGGATATCTTTTTCTGTATTTTCACTTTCAATCTGTTTGTATCTTTGAATCTAAAATGAGTATCTTGTAGGCATCATATAGTTAGGTAATGTGTTTTTATCCATTCTGCCAATCTCTGTGTTTTGATTGGCAAGTTTAATCCATTGCATTTAAAGAAATTACTGATGATGGACTTCTGTCATCATTCTGCTCTTTGTTTTCTATATGTCTAATAGCTCTTTTGTCTCTCATTTTGTGCATTACTCTTTTCTTTAGTGCTTAGTTGATTTTTTGGTAGGAAATGTTTAAATTCCTTTCTCATTTTCTCTTGTGTACATTCTATAGCTATTTTTTTTTTGTGTGTGGTTACCATGGGGATTACATTTAACATCCTAAATTTATAACACTCTAATTTGAATTTACACCAGCTTAACTTCAATAAGATACAAACCTCTGCTCTTTTACAGGTCCATCTCCACCCTTTTTGGTGTAGATGACACAAAATTACATCTCTATACAATGTATGCCCCCCAAACATAAACTAATAAATATTACCTTTTTAATCTTTTTTTTTAACATCTTCATTGGAGTATAATTGCTTTACAATGGTGTGTTAGTTTCTGCTTTATAACAAACTGAATCAGCTATACATATACATATATCCCCATATCTCCTCCCTCTTGTGTATCCCTCCCACTCTCCCTATCCCACCCCTCTAGGTGGTCACAAAGCACCGAGCTGATTGCCCTGTGCTATGGGGCTGCTTCCCACTAGCTATCTATTTTACATTTGGTAGTATATATATGTCCATGCCACTCTTTTCATCCCAGCTTACCCTTCCCACTCCCCGTGTCCTCAAGTCCATTCTCTATGACTGTGTATTCCTGTCCTGCCCCTAGGTTCTTCAGAACCATTTTTTTAAATAATTATTTTAAATGCTTAGTCTCTTAAATTATGTAGACACATGGAATTACAAACTAACATTACAATATTACTAGCTTCTAGACTAATAATTTTAAAAATGTATATTAGTCCTTTAAAGCATGTATAAAACAAAAAGTGGAGTTACAAACCATTGTTATAATAACACTAGCTTTTATGATTGCCCATATCTTTACTAAGATGTTTATTTCTTCATACAGATTTGAGTTACCATTTAGTGTTCTTTCATTTCACCCTGCAGGACAACCTTGAGCATTTCTTGCAAGGCAGGCAGATCTAGTGGTAAAGAACTCTCTCTGCTTTTGTTTATCTAGGAATATCTTCATTTCAAAGGAAAAGGAAATTATTGAAGGAAAAGAGTCTTAAAAAATCGATTTTCACAATCTCTGTCTTTTCATTTGTTTTTTGAGTATTTGTGTATAATGTAGCTACTTATATGTTTGGGCTATGTCTAAAATTTTAGTATCTTAGTATTTATGTTTGGTCTATTTTTTTCCCTTTATTTTTCTTTTCCTGCCTTGTTTTGTAATAGTTGAATATTTTTTTAGTGTTCTATTTTAATGTATAGTGTTTTTATTGTATCTCTTTATATATTTTTAGTAGTTGCTCTAGGGCTTACTATATGCATATTTAACTTTTCACAGCCTACTTAGAATCAGTATTTTGTCACTTAAAAAGTAAAGAATTTACAACCATGTATTACTATGTACTTTCTCTTCTTTATATTATTGTCTTATACATTACATCTAGTTAAATTGTAAATCCCATCACACATTGTTATATTTTTTGCTTTCAACTGTTGAACATATTTTAAAGAACCAAGAAGAAAAGAATAGTCTCCCTATTTACCCAGATATTTTTCAGTTTTATTACTTTTTCTTAATTTTTGACATTCCAAATTTATTTTCTGATACATTTATTTCCCTTTTGTCCGAAGGAGTTCCTTCAACATTCTTTGAAAGCATATCTTCATTCCTGAAAGTTTTGCTGGATATAGAATTCTTAGTTGATAGTTCCTTTCTTTCATCTCTTTAAATATGTTGTTCCACTCTCTTGGAATCCAGTGTTTCTGATGAAAAATTTGAGTTTTTTGTGAACTTTTTTTGTGAAAGTATTTTTTTCACAATACTTCATTTATAGTTACTACAGAATATTGGCTGTATTCCCTGTGTTGCACAACATATCCTTATAGCTTATTTTATACATAATAGTTTGTATCTCTTAATCCCCTACCGTTATATTGCCCTCTTCAGTCTCCCCACTTGTAACCACTAGTTTGTTCTCTGTATCTGTTTATTTATTTATTTTTTGTTGTATTCACTAGTTTGTTGTATTTTTCAGATTCCACATAAGTGACATTGTACAGTATTTGTTTTTCTCTGTCTGACTTATTTCACTTAGCATAACACCCTCCAAGTCAATCCATATTGTTGCAAATGGTAAAATTTAATTCTCTTTATGGCTTAGGAGTATTCCATTGTGTATATCTGTATTACATGTTCTTTATCCATTCATCTGTTGATGGACAATTAGGTTGCTTCCATATCTTGGCAATTGTAAATAATGCTGTTATGAACATTGGGGTGCGACGTTCATATATGTTCATTTCAAATTAGTGTTTTGTTTTTTTCAGTTATATACCGAGGAGTGGAATTGCTGGGTCATATGGTAGTTCTATTTTTAGTTTTTTGAGAAACCTCCAGACTGTCTTTCACAGTGGCTGCACTAATTTACATTCCCATACTTTTAGGGTGTACAAGGGTTCCCTTTTCTCTACATCCTCAGTAATATTTATTTATATTCTTTTTTATAATAGCCATTCTGACAATGAGGTGATATCTCATTGTGGTTTTGATTTGCATATCCCTGGTGATTAGCAATGTTGAGCATCTTTTCATGTACCTGTTGGCCACCAGCATGTCCTCTTTAGAAAACTGTCTATTCAGGTCTTCTGCCCATTTCTAAATCAGGTTGTTTATTTTTTTGATATTAAATTGCATGAGCTATATATATATATATATTATATTAACCTCTTATTGGTCATATCATTTGCAAATATTTTTTCCCATTCAGTTGGTTTTCTTTTCATTTTGTCAATGGTTTTCTTTGCTATGCAAAAGTGTTTAAGTTTAATTAGGTCCCATTTGTTTATTTTTGCTCTTAATTCCTTTGCTTGAAGGGACACATCCAAAAAAATATTGCTATGATTTATGTCAAAGTGTGTTCTCCCTATGTTTTCCTCTAAGAGTTTTATGGTTTCTGGTCTTATGTTTAGGTCTTTATTCCATTTTTAGTTTATTTTTGTATATGGTGTTAGGGAATGTTCTAATTTCATTCTATTACATGTAGCTGTCCAGTTTTCCAAGCACCACTTATAGAAGAGACTGTCTTCTCTACATTGTATATTCTTGCCTCTTTTATTGTAGATTAATTGACCATACATGTGTGGGTTTATTTCTGGGCTCTCTATTCTGTTCCATTGTGGTATGTGTCTGTTTTTGTGCCAGTGACATACTGTTTTGATTACTGTAGCTTTGTAATATAGTCTGAAGTCAAGGAGTCTGATTCCTTCAGGTCGGTTCTTCTTTCTCCAGATTGTTTTGGCTATTTGAGGTATTTTGTGCTTCCATAGAAATTTAAAAGTTTTTTGTTCCAGTTCTGTGAAAAATGTCACTGGTATTAATATTTTGATAGGAATTGCATTGAATCTGTAGATTGCAGATCCTTGGGTAGTATGGTCATTTTAACAATATTGATTCTTTTAATACAGGAACATGGTATATATTTTCATCTGTTTGTGTCATCTTCAATTTCTTTCATCAGCATCTTATAATTTTCAAAGTATATGTCTTTTACCAACCTAGGTAGACTTTATTTTTAGGTTTTTTTTTTTCTTTTGATGTGGTGGTAAATGGGATTTTTGCCTTAATTTTTCCTTCTGATAGTTTGTTGTTAGTGTATAGAAATGCAACAGATTTTGGCATAGTAATCTTGTATCCTGCAACTTTACTGAATTTACTGATGAGGTCTAGTAGTTTTCTGGTGGCATCTTTAGGGTTTTCTATGTGTAATATCATGTCATCTGCAAAGTGACAGTTTTACTTCTTTCTTTTCAATTTGGATTCCTTTTATTTCTTTTTCTTGTCTGATTGCTGTGGCTAGGACTTCCAATACTATGTTGAATAAAAGTGTCAAGAGTGGGAATACTCATCGTGTTCCTGATCTTAGAGGAAATGCTTTCAGTTTTTCACCATTGAGTATGATGTTAGCTGTGGGTTTGTCCTATATGGCCTTTATTATGTTGACGTATGTTCCCTCTATGCCCACTTTCTGGACAGTTTTTATCATAAAGAGGTGTTGAATTTTGACAAAAGCTCTTCCTGCATCTATTGAGTTAATCATATAGATTTTATTCTTCAATTTGTTACTGTGGTGTATCACATCGATTTGTGGATATTGAAAAATTCTTGTATCCCTAGGATAAATCCCACTTGATCATGGTATATGATCTTTTTATGTATTGTTGGATTCAGTTTGCTAATATTTTGTTGAGGATTTTTGCATCTATGTTCATCAGTGATATTGGCCTATAATTTTTTTTTGTGTGTGTGCATCTTGTCTTTGGTTTTGTTATCAGGGTGATGCTGACCTCATAGAATGAGTTTGGATGCAGGTCAGGGGTGAGCTTAGGAGTTCATAAATGACTTTATGAGTTTGCTTTCCTGAGCTTTTACAGTCCAAAATCTCCCTCAAACTTTGCAATTTCTTGGTGTTCCTCTTTTAATAGTTGTCTACTCAGAAAACTAGGACTTTAGTTGCCATACACTGCTGTGTACTTCTGCAAGTGCCTCTGCATCTAAGGCCAAGAGACAGATGGTAGGGGGACTGAGGGAGGAAAAAAGAAATAGGTGTTTGCCCCACATTGTTATAATCACAGGTCCTCTAAACAGAGGAGAAGCCTCCCCTCTCTTAGTTTTGGTTTTTGCATGCTCCCATTGCCTCTGCCTGTTGCCACTACCACAGGATTACTTGGAGGCTGGGTGTGGGGGAACAAAGCAGTCTTTCTGAGCATTAGTAGTGCCCTTTCCATTCCTTGAGGAAAGCTAGAGGGCTTCTCCTGGAGCTCTTTCTGCCTGCACCCCGCTGTTTACGTTAAGCATATTGAGTTTAGGTGACGGTTACTTGAGGAAAAAATAGTAAACCAGTGTGACAGTATTTCAAATGCTGTTCTTTCCCAGAATCCACCAGGTACAGTTAACTTTTCAGAGTTTTCAAATATCTGTTCTATCCAATCTGTCTGGGTTTTATTGCTTTTTTGTTGTATTCAATGGGATAGACTGAGTGGGGTGTACTTATATTTAACCCAGAACTGGAACCTTCTCCCTTAGATTGCAGAAATGTATTAGTTGGTATGCCATTGGTACTTTGAGGATAATGATTGAGTGAGCATCTTTGGTCAACCTAAGTTATTTTATGCTATTATGGTCTTTTTGTCCTTTTCTTTCTTCCTTTCCTTCCCTTCTTTCTTCTTCTTTCACTTCCTTCTCTTCTTCCTTACTTGAGTCACTGGTTGCTTTTGGTCTCTCCTTACATAAACTGGAAGAGGGAAAATAGAAATGTATGCATAGTTTTGCTTTTTTCTTCCACTCCATTGCAGAACTCCTGTTTTATTTTTATTGCTGGCATCTTTCCATTGGCTGAGCCTGCTCCTTGCCACCTCTGTCACCATTTCTGATTGCCATGTCATCACTGCCAGCAGATTTGCTCACGGTCAATCCTATTTGCTTCTCATTTTTTTCCTCTTCTTTGTATCTTTTAATATGTCTTTTCTAATACTTATTTGCTTTTATGTAAATTACTACATGCATACCAGTTTTTATTTTCTATTAGTATACCAATTACAGTGAAAATCAAGTGTAATTTTTTCTCAATGTCTGTGTTGATTTGTTTCTCTTTGATCAGACCTGTTTGAGTGTGTGTGTGTGTGTGTGTGTGTGTGTGTGTTTGTGGTATGGCGGCAAATGAGGGCTATGTTAGTGATCTGGAGACATACTGGAAGCCTGAGGCTTTGTATAATTTTATTTTTGTTGTTTTTTAAGATTAAAATAAGCAGTGCTATTTTATCTTTCTTAATGTTAGCTAGCAACTTTATCTTAATCTTGATGCTGGATTTAGCACTTTTCACTGCATCAGAGCTTAGAAGGAGAATTTTATTAGTTAGAAAGCCTGGATCTAATCATGGTTCTAGTATTAGTTAGACAAAATTGAGCATTAATTTTACTACCTATTCATTATATTTTATTTATGAATGAAGTAATAATCATTGACTAGTACCAGCTGCAAATCTGGGTACAAACAGGCCAGTTCCTTTTACTCTGAAGCCACAATGGGAAGGGCAGGTGCAACAGGAGAGGAAATTAGAGAGCAACCAGTGGAACCAAGTTGAGTCCTCCAAGAAGGTCATGCAAGACTGAGGTTAGGAATTTAGAAGGTGGACTCTGCAAGGGAGTAAAACTCATTCTGTTTTTTCTTTCCCCATCTCTTCAGTTTTACCTTAAATGTACCAAGAGACTTATCTATAATCAGAAGTGATTATTGGAGAAAAATGAAAGACTGGGCTTTAACTTTGCTTCCTCCAGGGCTGGATTTGGTACCACTCCTCTGTGCTCTCATAGCTCCATGGGCTCATGTTTGTCTTAATTCTGATCACTCTGTGTGATCATTTCCTCCTTATTTAATGGTTCTCCAGCTAGATAACAATATTCTTGATGGCAGGGTTTTAATTTTTTTCACTGGATATTTCTAGTACAAACAGAGTTCCTGACATACGGAGGGTACTCAGTGATTGTTTTATTAATCATGTGTTAGAGGGATATTGAAAAAATAGTAACCAACAGCAATAAATTCATTGTAAGCAAAGGAAAACTCATGAGAAAATGTTTATCTCTTCTAACTGTGAGAGATTGAATAAGACAGAAAATGCGTGTTAAGAATAAAGTTGAAAGCTGTAGCTTACCTCTACTTATTATACTGTGATTAAAATTTAGTTTTGTATGACATTCAATTTAGTAGTCTTGCTTGCAACCCATTCTTTCCTCTGCCCAAGGTGTCTTTATATGTATGATATATCTTACAATTTGAGCTTCTTATACCTTGGTTACCTTAGAGTAATCTTCTTACACCTTGGTTTCAGTACTCTGGAGGAGTTCTGCCTGCCTCTATAATAAGGTGTTCCCCTGGAAACCTCCAAAGTGAAATTCACATTTGCTATATAGCACGTATTTTAAGTCAGATCATCCCAATTAGTGGTCTATGTATTTGGTAAAAGTATTTCTAGCCATTTGTTCATGTTGATAGCTAACCAGAAGCTAGATATTACTTACCTTGAATAGGGATTACATAGATACCCAAAATTTTTAACAGAAAAAATTTAACAAAATGTATACACACACACAGACACACACATATCCCTAAACACACATATATAAATAGTCTACACTACCACTGTATTCTTTTAGAAACTGAATATGAAAACTGAGATAATAGAAGTCTCAGAGTAGTTTGAAGTTGTAGGAGAAACAAATTCTTGAAGTTCTCTTTGGGTAGAGGAGAAAGGGATAAAACTTTTTTAAAAAATTTCTTGAATACATAGGTCATTTAGTAAGTTATTCTCAGCTGTGGAAAACCCTCAACATGTACACAAAGCTCGCTTGGAAAAAGTTATGACTACGTTTTCCTGTACTTTAAGTTCCCATAAGCATCAGGCATTCATGGTTTCAGAAGATTTTAAGTGAACTAAAAACCAGGTAATTATTTTCTAATTAATGCGGAGAGTGGTAGCTTAGGCAGTCAGAGCAGTTTACTAAGAGACAGTGAAAAGATTTTTGATGGAGTGGGTCATTTTCTAAATGATACTACAATTATTATATTTTAATGTGAAGTGGGAAGATAGAAACAAATAGCACATGAAGAAAATAAAGAGTAATTCATTAAATTCTTACATTGTCCTCACTGAAAAGAGCTTTGTCTCCTGAAAAAAGGAAGTCAGAATAATTTATCTAATTGTCTGTCTGTCTGTCCATGTGGTCTATCTACCCATCTGGTCTGTGCATGTGGTATATCTATAAAGGCAAGATCTAGAAGGGAAGGAAACAAAAGGTAAGGAATGAAATCTCTCTAAGTAGATATGCAAAAACATATGGAATGTTTAAGGGTGAATGGAAATCAAGGACATTACTTCAGATAGAACCAAGAAGAATTTTGATTTTTGGAAGTAGATATAATAAAATGAAAATAAAAACAATAAGTGAGGAAGTGAAGAGGGAAAGGGTGGGATTTCTTTTTCTTTTTTTCTTTTCTCACATGCCAGTGTGAGATGTACTGGTACTGGAGATTTTGTATACTGGTGACAACCAAGTACATTTATTGGTTTTATGTTACTAAACATAATTGAAACACCAATATAAATCACCTATTCTAAACTCAGGTCTTGGGAGTTGGGATGAACTAAAACCAGAAATATGCTTTGAAGTGAGGTTAGATATGAGCAGAGGTCTTTAATTTTGGGCTCTTGCTGAAAATACAGGAGAACCCATGATACTAGTCTTGCTTATGCAGAGGACGTGCCATTATAGCACTTTGGCTTTATGATGGCGCTAGAGATAGATCAGAAGGGAAAAGATGAGAATGTGAATGTATGTGAACACAACACTTTCCGAAGCAGACCTTAGTGTTGGGTGTTGCCAGAGTTGATGAAGAAAATGGAATACACTTGTTTTTTGTCCATCACCTGTTTTCCTTATTCTTCCCACTTCCCATTAGAAATGTCGAAGTAGAAGCTGTGAGTTTTACAGCTGGCCTAATCAGGACTTTATTTCTATCACTGCTTATTGCAGGGCGACCAGACATCTACTTTGTGGCTCTCAGTTGAGTGAGAGGGGAAGCTGTGTATTCTCTGGGGTTTGGGCCTTGTACTGATATTGACCAAGCTTCTCAGTCTCTCTCTCTCTTTTTAAATTTTATTGGAGTACAGTTGATTTACAATGTTGTGTTAGTTTCAGTTGTACAGCAAAGTGATTCAGCTATACATATATATTTATTCTTTTTCAGATTCTTTACCCATAGAGCTTTTTACAGAATACTGAGTTCCCTGTGACATACAGTAGGTCCTTGTTGGTTATCTATTTTACATATAGTAGTGTGTGTATGTTAATCCCAAGCTCCTAATTTATCCCTCCTTCCCCTGTTTCCCCTTTGGTAACCATAAGTTTGTTTTCGAAATCTGTGAGTCTGTTTCTGTTTCATAAATAAGTTCATTTGTATAATTTTTTAAAATTAGATTCCACATAGGAGTGATATTGTATGATATTTGTCTTTCTCTGACTTCACTTAGTATGATAATCACTAGGTCCATCCAGGTTACTGCAAATGACATTACTTTGTTCCTTTTTATGGCTGAGTAATATTCCATCATATATAGGTACCACATTCTTTATTCATTCCTCTATTGATGGACATTTAGGTTGCTTCCATGTCTTGACTATTGTAAATAGTGCTGCAATGAACACTGGGGTGCATGTATCTTTTCAAATTATGGTTTTCTCCGGATATATGCCCAGTAGTGGGATTGCTGGATCATATGGTAGTTCTATCTTTAGTTTTTTAGCTCAGTCTCTCATTGTACTAATCTGCTTTTTAAAAATACTGGTAACTAATAATAATAGTTACAGTTTATTGACTTTTATGCCAAGATTGTGTAAAGTGTTTTTGCAGACATTACATACTTTATTTCAGTTGGTCCTTCTAATAATTATATAAGGTAGGTGACATTATCTTCATTCCACAGATGAGAAACCTGAAAGTTGGGGAACTTGTCTAAGACCACACTGTTAGTAAGTGGCAGTGGGGATTTCTACTCAAGCCTGTCTCCATAGCCAGTGTACTTAAGCACTGTTCTACACTGCTCAACAGGAAAAGGTAGGAGTCTGTGCAAACATTTTTAATGTTTATTAATTTGGGGGCTTATGAGCATTCAGGGTCTGTCTTTTGACAGTTAAAGATTTGTTACAATAAGAGGTTTTTTTTAATCCTTGAATTATTTCCAACACCAGATCCTCATTTTCTTAAAACATTATGATCTATATTCTCATTCTCATTTTCAGCATCTTTTTTCACATACTCTTGGCATTCCTGCCTTTCATATGATATATTCTATGCCTAAAATCCTTTCATGGTGAGGTCTTTCCTTTCTTAAAGAGTTTTAAAAATCCAATTTCTTCTTTCAAAAATTTTTTTCTGAAAAAAAAAAGAAAAAGCAATTTCTCCTGTCTCACAATATTCTAAAACTACAATTTAATTTTGCACCTGTTTCTGTAATGATATTTTATTAACAGTTTCATGAAGATGCAAAGGTTTTAATTTTTGCTTTTTTTCAATGTTTGTACTTTTTTCCATCTTTCCTCATTTGTAAAGGGGAGAAAGCAGAATTTCAGGGCTCTTAAAATATTCATACTGCTTTTTCTAATGCCATTTGTAAATGTATACTTGCTAAATATTTTTAAGGATCTTAGTGATGTTAATCATAAAGAGCTAGATACTCAATATTTTAGATTGTGTATTCTTCAAGAAGTTAAGCCAAATGATAAATTCCCCCATAAAAGATGTGTATGTATGTTTGTGTAGCATAGACTTGATCCTCATATGTGACTTATGGTTAGTAGTGATAAATGCTTGTATGCCTTTTGAAGAAATCTGTGAGCCTCACATGTGCAGCCCAAGGGCAAGAACACTGAATGGAGGGATGGTAGGAGAGAGGATGTTAGGCACACCCTTGGCTTCCAGCACCCTCCAGCCCTGCCCTTAGACCCTGCTTTCCTTGCTGTGGTGCTCTGTGCTCTGCGGCCAAGTCCTCCTTTCCATAGCCACATGGGCTGGGCATGTCTTAGGCCCTAAATAGGAGATTTTAAAATGTTATTTTTCTTTTTTCCCCCACACAGTTTGCCTGATGATTCAATGAAGGGAAGCATTTCTACCTTTTTAGTTTAGCATAATAAAATGTGCTTACTTAAAATTTAATACTTTACCTTACCTATTATTAATGTATATTTTATAGAATTATCCAAGAATATCTTTTTAAATTTCAGATTTCCTCAAGTTACTGGAATAGAGTTTGGATTTGACCCAGATACACAGCCAGGACATCAAATCATAAAAGATACTGTAAAACATTAAAGGACAATACTTACAGAGAAAAAAATTTTATCTTCTTGCTGTTAAGGAGTACATTCCAAATGTGAGATTATGTACCTGCCCACACTCACACATACAATTTTATTTTGATTTCAGACCCTTGGTGGTTTAAATAAAGTTTTCCATTGTATATTTATAATTCATGACTTAGATTTATTTTATTTTTTTGTATGCAGGTATAGTTTCATTGTTAATATATTTCATATTAACAGATTTTATAATATAGAATATCTGAAATTCATGCTTGTTAACACTGTTCTCTCAATTATTGGCAAACATAGCCAGAGATGGCTAAACAACTACAAAAAAAAATTCCATGGTGTACTGCTGAACTTTACATTTAGTGATAAACACTTTTTTTTTTTTTGCGGTACGCGGGCCTCTCACTGTTGTGGCCTCTCCTGTTGCGGAGAACAGGCTCCGGACGCGCAGGCTCAGCGGCCATGGCTCACGGGCCCAGCCGCTCCGCGGCATGTGGGATCCTCCCAGACTGAAGCACGAACCCGCGTCCCCTGCATTGGCAGGCAGACTCCCAACCACTGCGCCACCAGGGAAGACCTTAAATAATTTTTTGATAAATTCTAGACATTGGATAAATTTCTTATGCTTGGGGAAATATAATAATAAAAGATGACTGAGCACTATTTGCCAAGGCATAAGGCTAGGCTTGAGGGAAATATAAATAATTATAAGAAAGGTATAAGCAAAAATTCAAAGATAGAAAGCACGAAGTAAGTTCTAAAGAAGTATATATTGTTCACATTCTTCTACTTCACAATCTTCTTTTTTAATGGTTACATTACTTTTATTGTCATAAACTGATTATTTAATCTTATCTTTCTTCACATTGCTTAACTTTTTTTAAACATCTTTATTGAAGTATAATCGCTTTACAATGTTATGTTAGTTTCTGCTTATAACAAAGTGAATCAGCTATATGTATACATATATCCCCAACTTCACAATCTTATTTCAACTACCTTTTCAGGTTTACTTTTCTCTCTTATTTCTATTCTATGTGAACCATTCTAATTAGTCAAATTGGCTTAATAAGTGTCCTGTAAAACATCTCATCCTTTCCTACTTAAAAGGCATTGTACCTTGGCATATAGACCTCATTTTATTTTGGTTTAGAAGTTTTATCCATTTAAAAAAAAATCACTTAGCAATAATTCAAACAAAGATTGGACCAAATTTGGGATTATCTTGTGTTTTAACCAGTCTTACTGTATGTATAGCCTTTGAAGAAGAATCAGATAAACCATCAGCAGTAATTGCAGTACCTGGCATAGTAGTATGACTTTGCCATATTTCTCAGGACATGAAAGAACATTTGCAACAACTTAGAACTGCAAGAAAACAAGGCTTAAGAAGTTTTCTCACCATTAGAGATAATGCATGTGAAAAATTTTGATTTTGATGGTAACGCTGTATAGGTAATGTGCTTTATTCAGAGTCAAAATGAATCTGACAAATTAACATACAATTTTAGCATTATTAAGCATAGTAACATAATTTTGATTGTTTTGTGTTGTTCTAGATTTCTAATTCTAGGGATATTGCTCTAAAAGTTCTTTTCATTTGACTCTTCTGAAGCATGTACCCTTCTGACTTTTCAGTGTGTTATGCAGAAAATAATACAAATATGTTTGTGAACATGTTGCTTGTGATTTAAGTATATACATTACATAATGTTTCCTTTTCCTTCCATTGTTGCTTTAAAACCACTTAATTTTCACTCTCTGCTATGACTCTGACTCGATTCAGAATAAGAAAAAATAGATAAATGTATATAACACTGATCATTACTGTTTATTGTTCTAGCAATTTTGATGATGAAGTTGTAAGGTATAGCAATGGGATATTAAATATTATCTTTTTATAAGTCCTGAGTTTTTCATGTTAATGAAATAGACCATGTAGACTTTATATGACATTTGCTTACCTGTTACAATTTCAATTAAGTTTTTTTTTACTAGAAAGAAACGAGATGGAATATTGCAGAATTTATCAATAAACTATGATAAACATTTATTCTGAAATAGTTTAAAATCATACTGGGCCAAATTTATAATGGGTTTATAATTGGTTAGTTGACAAAATAATTATCTGCCTAAACATACCTCACCTTTGATAGTTTTAAGTTTATAATTTTTGAAAATAAAATGCACCTTCTGCCTTTTCTCAGCCACAGGATGTACATATCATAACTAGAGCAAAGAGCCATTCTTTCCTAGGGAGGTCATGTGTGCCTTTCCCTAATTTGTAGAAGGAAAAAGACACACCCAATTCATATATAGGTTAGAAGTAGTGAACTGTGTACAATAACATAGTTAATATAAGTGGAAAGAAGAACTTAGGTGGTGTAATGTTCTCTTAATTTCCCTCTACTTTTAGCTGTTAGTCATAGGAAAAGTGGATGTACTGATACACACGTATACTGATTATCTCTGAGTCCACAATAGGAAGCAGACAGGAGTAGAAAATTTTGCTTGTAACAGATGTAGCTTTCATTTGAATAATGAGATACCAAGTAGATTTCTGAAATTTTTTAAATTAGAAGGAATGTATATAGATTCCTAGGTAGTAAGAAATTTATTCTGAAATCCTCAGGATATGTGACTGACATTTAGTGAAGTTCAGATCATGGTCAAAACTTGAATTGAGCATCATTTGTAGAGCAAATGAATATTTATTGAGCATGTACTATTTTTGTTTGTTGAATGCATGAATGAATGAGGAGACCTTATTAACTATGTGTTACTGTTGCATTTTACTGTGTGAAGATGTACTATTTTATAGGAAAGTTTTAGTAGAGGGAAATGCAGTCCAGGAGGTTAAAACCAAAGGGAGCTAATTCACAGAGAAAAGCTGAAATAAAAACGTCAGAAAGGATAAAGAGAAAAGACAGTATGTAATGAAAAGTGGAATATTATTTGGGTACACCCTAACTTATTATTTTCTTTAATAATTTATTGATATTAACTCTGAACAAATACATTATATGTTATAGACAAAATTTTACTTGGGAAAGATGGCACATGTAAAATGGTTTTCCAAATTGAGTTAATAAAATAGTAATTTCACAGTTAAAGTCATTTGCCTAGAAAGGTACCAGGTATAATGCTTTAAAAAGTATCTGTTGCTTTAAAAAGTATCTGTTATTTTAAAAGCATATTAATTTAGACAGAACTGAGTAAGAATTTATAACTTTCTTTGGAAACCCTGTATAATGCAGATATATAGTATAAAATTATGAGAGTTAGAAATATTTGAGAACATTTTAAGTAAGCAGCTCACGCCATTTATATATTGACATGTTTATAAATCTTTAGTCTTTAAAGCAGAACGCTACTCTAGGTGAGGTCTCATAGTTTTCTCTTAATTATCTTGATGAGGTTGGTAGTAATTTCTACTTTTTATAGCCTTGCAATTTATCACTCTACTTACTTGAAGTTTTCTGTGTTTCACTTTTCTTTTCCCCCAGCAACCTACTTATGCATCACTTTCTATTAGCCCTCAATTCAGCATCCAACTTCATTTTATTTTCCTAACATATGTCCATTGGGGATAGGCTTCCTATTGGGAGCAGGGGTGTGCTGGTGAAAGCGTCTATTTTTGGTTACTATTTTTTAATTAGATTGTCAGTTTTGTGTTGAAGTGAAGAGAGATCTGTATTAATTAATTCATTCAGATGTATTGAAAAAGATTTAATGACCCAAAAGGTACAAGTAGGTAGAAATAGGAAGTGATATAGATGATTAAGTTTTCAAACTTTACCACATAATAGATTTAACCTAGAGAACTTTTAAGGATCCCTATTCTTATGCCAACTAAATTAGAGTATTGGGGGTAGGACCTAGGTATCAGTATTTTTAAGAATTCCCCAAGTGATTCCATTATGCAGCCAAATTTGAATACCAGTGACATATATCTGTGGTTGGATTTTTAAAAATATGTGACAAATACTCTAGGAGGCCCACAAAGCTTCAAATATTTACTGTATAGCCCTTTGCAGAAAAAGTCTGTTGACCCATGATATAGATTACTCTGTTTCATCAGACTAGAAGCATTGGTATCACATGAAGCCTTGTTAGAAATGCAGAATTCCAGGCCCTATCCCAGACCTGCATTTTAACAGATCTCTAGGTGGTTCACATGGACATTAAAGTGTGAGAAGCACTGATACATATCATGTTGAGGATAATATTATTTATTAAGTATTAAGCTCCTTGATACTTTTCTGACAGAGGTAATCAAGAGTGACTACACAGTTTATTCATTTTTCAGTTTTATAATCCTTTTACCAAGGGTTATTTTTATATCTCTTAACCCCCACAGAGATTTCCTAGAGTGATAGATTAATAATTGTTCTATTAGAATCAGATTCCCCTTTCCTTGAATCTGGACTGGCCTTAGTGACATTCTTGATCAACAGAAAGCAGCAGAAATATCATTCCAGGACTGCTGAGGCTGGTGATGAACACCCGCTCTGGGAGTCCTGAGCTACCATGGATGTCTGACCACCCTGAGACTGCCTTGTTAGGCCACATGTGGGTGCTCCATTTGACCATTTCTTCTGAGCCTAAGTTTTAAACCATCTCTCCTAGGACACCAGCCATATGAGTGGAGCTGTCTTGGACCCTCCAGACCAGTCTACTGCCTGCTGAATATCACCAGTTGACCTCTGTTGATGCCATGTGGAACAGAAGAATCATCCAGCTGAGTGCTGTCTGAATCCCTGATGCACAAAAATGTGAGATATAATAAAATGATTGTTTTCTTAAACCATTAAATTTAAGGTAGGTTGTTATTCAGCAATAGATAACCAGACCACCTACGTAGAACATTTTAAAACTTTTATGGTACTGGAGATGAAGTATTAAAAGTTATACTATAAACTTTTAATTTGAGTTTATCCTTATTTTAAGATTGATCATTTTGTATAAATAATCCAGAGATAAAATATAGAGAGGGCAGTTAATTGAGCATACCATGTGTGATGGCTTTGTGGTATGTCAACTTGGCTAGGCTAAACTACATTCCCCAGAATTCCCTTTCCAAGATGTTTCTGGATAAGTAGGTTACAAGAGTTATCCTTTCACAAGAGTTGGAGGAGGAAGGAAAGCATGAGCTAGTTTGTACCATATACACACCTTCTCTTAATTATTTAATAAAACACTAATGTAGCTTCTCCCGTGAAGAGATTTTTTTCAGACATAGTTAAAGTCCCTAATCAGTCATTGGGGAAATTATCCTGGGTGGGCCTAACAATCAGTAGAAAGGTCTTAAAAGAGGGTTTAGACATTCCCTGGAGAATGAAAGTCTACCTGTGGACAATAGCTTCGGCCACTGTCTTTTGGATCCCAGCCTTTTTGTGTTCTTCCATTTCTAATTGTCTGCCCTATACACTCTGGATTTGCTTAACCAGCTCCCCGAACTGTGTAGCCCATTTCAGTTCCTTGTTTTTTTTTTTTTTTTTGCGGTACACAGGCCTCTCACTGCTGTGGCCTCTCCCGTTGCGGAGCACAGGCTCCAGAAGCGCAGGCTCAGCGGCCATGGCCCACGGGCCCAGCCGCTCCGCGGTACGCGGGATCCTCCCGGACTGGGGCACGAACCCGTGTCCCCTGCATCGGCAGGCGGACTCTCAACCACTGCGCCACCAGGGAAGCCCCTAATCTGATAAGTTTTAAAGGCACTAAGGAGCCTGTTTCCAGTGGTGAAAGGACACTGCTAGTTCATGGCATGACGTGGCAAAAGGGTTGCACAAATTATCACCTTTGGATACCTGCAATTGAGTACCTATAGAAGGTGAGGCTCAGGGTGCCTAAGTATGAGCTCCTCTAGAACATTTCTGTCAAAATAAGGGATACAGTGGAGTTGGTTGGTTACTCCTAATTGCCCAGGAGAAAGTGGCCAATGAAAAAGATGAACCCAGGGATTTAAATTCCTTGCTCAAGTTCTGCATCAATGACCTGAAAGCTTCTATATCTGCCCTCAAAGAAACCATATTCTGTAGCTGTACAGCTGTAGCTGTAGGGTTTCTGAAAACCAAAGCAAGAGTCTCCTCCTGCAAGTGGCTAAACTACAATTCAAATTGAATTCCCAACGACCTCTGTTAAAGTTTGGTCCCTAATTGGGAAGGAATGGGTTCCTACAAATAGGAGGGGAATATATGGGGAGATTATGATAAAGATGGGGAATCTGAACCTCCTAAATAAAACTGAACTATCTTTGCCAGTAGAAGCATCCCTTCCACTTCTGCCTGAGGAAATGTGATAATTCATTTTGTGTGTCAACTTGACTGGGCCATAGGCTTTCCAGATAGTTGATCAAACATTAAATGTTTCTGTGTGGGTGTTTTTTTGGATGAGGTTAACATTTTAAATGGTAGATTGAGTAAAGCAGACTGCCCTCTGTAATGTAGGTGGGCCTCATCCAGTCAGGTGACGGCCTGAATAAAATAAAAGACTGACCATTCCATGAGTATTCTCCTGTCTGACAGCCTCCAAACTGGGATATTACCTCTTTGTGGTTCTATAGCATCCTTCTGGCCTTCAGACTCATACTGGGATATTGGCTGTTTCTCGTTCTACAGCAGCTTCTGGAATTTGGACTTGAGCTGGGAGGAACAATGGCTCTGCAGACTTAGGATTTTCCAGCCTCCAATATCAGATGAGCCAATTCCTTATAATAAAGCTTTAAATAGATATCCTATTAGTTCTGTTTCTCAAGAGTACTTTGCCTAATATAGGAAGATGGCCCCTCTTTACCTGAAGAAGCTGGAATGGGTCTCTACTGAGTTACTTGCCTGCAAGGCGCTCCTGACCCTCCTCAGGACCTAATTTCCAACATTCCTTTTTGTTTCTAGATCTATAACTAGACAAGTTGCAGAAGTTCTCAAAAGATGAGGTACTAGTTGTGATTCATGAAGAGGTGTGATACACACCAAAAACAACTGAATGATTTTTCATTTCATACAGACAGAAATCTAGAGGGTGTGTGTAAGAATGGATATTAAGGCTGTGTGATCAAGGTGGGAGGATCATAAAGTTGAATCATGCTGTATTTATTGATACAGGCTCACTAACCAGAGGTTCTGGATTCACTGTTTCAGCTGAAGCAGTTAGGAAGGGCTATAACAAGTTGGTTGGTTGGTCAACTGGCTGGACCCAAAAGATGGCCTACATTAAATGAAGTTGAAATGCCATGTTATATTGTAGATGAAGGTATCCGAAGGCTTAAGGAGATTGCAATGTTAAGAGTATATCTATCCTGTAAGACCTGCTCTCCAACCCTGGAAAGACACAACTTTCACAACAGCTGTGAAAAATAAATTTTGGGGGGAGCCACAGCATCCTTGAAAAGTTCTCTTCTCTTTAGGTCAAAGCTCTCTTCTCTTTAGGTCAAAAATTACAGAGGAAACTCTGCCACTGAACTAGGATTGCTAAATGCAGTGGAGATAATGGGATCCTGAGATGTCAGAGGCTAAATGGTGGCACTTAATTGCTAAAAACAAGGTGTGATGGTTACCATTATAAACAGTGGAGTCAAACTGGTAACCAGACTAGTTTGACTTGCAGAGACTTGGGGGTTGGCTGGTTATCAAGAGGTCCCTAGAATAGGAAAAGATGGCCAGCCTTTTAAATTCTTACTTGATCTGTATAAGCAGAGTATTTCTAGCTTACTGAACAGATGTCTGAATTGAATTAAGAAAACACAGAGTCAATTTCTTCTATAAATTCTAGATTTGAACCAGTTAACAGACTCAGACCCTCAGACACTGTTACACTGCCAAAAACATATACTGTTAATCCTTCTATGTCTTCCCCCAAAGGGACCTTTACCAGAAAAGTAATTCTGAGTAATGTACTTTAGCCTAGCCAAGTTGACATCCCACAAAGCCATCACAGTCCCTTGTCAAGTTGGAACTCATATATATCTTAAACCATCTCCTTAAACCATACTGCCTAACATGACACAGTTATCCTACATACAACTGAGGATACAAAGACCTTGGGTGATGTTTCTCTTCTCCTTTGTAATTTAAGTACTAAGATGAATGATCACAATACATCTTGTGATATTGATATAAAGGTAGCTATTTTTAAGATGCTTTAGATGATAGGATAAAACTGGAAGAAAAAATATTTGGTTAATACTTATACAAACATACTCATATCACAGTCCGTTAATCACTATAGACATGTATCTCACAGGAAAAACGAATGACCTAGTACACTGCTTGAAATTCTGCCCATGGGGAGGATTTCCCTTCACCATCATCCTTCAGGGATGTCCAAAGGAAAGCTGTAGAGTATCAGAAGTCCACTTTTGAGTGGTAGCTGAAAATCACACAGAGCTCTTTGTAAATCAGGCCTAACAGTTCTGTTCCTTGGTCAACTGGTCTTAGGTGTGAAGACATAGGTATGGGCTGAGAGAGTGAAGGTGATGTAGCAAAATAGAGTCCGTGGACATTTGGGCTACTTCCTCAAGCAACTTACTTGTGCCTTCAGGGCCTCCTCAAGCCTAATCTCATAAACACCACTTCCACTTGATAACAGACTGCTGCTGCGCACACCCAACATTATGGCTTGGTGGATCAGACAGCACCAAGTTCATGATGGGTAAATCAGGTATCATGGTAACTTAGTGGGTCCTGGCCAAATGTTCAGTCTCTACTAGGCCTCATAGTGGGCAAGCTGTTTCTCAAAAGAATAGTTATCCACAGAGGATGGTGTGGCTTTGCTCTAAAATCGTAAGGGTCTCTAGGAGATGGGTCAAAAAGGATCTTGCTGTGATTTATGCCATAGAATGTTCTGCCTATGTTTTCCTCTAAGAGTTTTATAGTGTCTGGCCTTACATTTAGGTCTTTAATCCATTTTGAGGGTCCGTGCTGTGATTTACCTATTAAGGCTTGCTAAAGGCTTCAAACAGCAATCCCATCTACCTCTGACAATTCAAGGACCATTGGATGTGTAGGATCATATGGCCCAAGTGACCCGGCAATTTGCATGGCAGAGTGGACCTGTTGAAGGGCCTTCTCTTGTTCTGGTCCCACTCAATAAAGGCATCTTTTTGAGTCATTTGGTAAATGGGTCAGAGTAGCACACCCAAACAAGGCATATGTTACCTCCAAAATTCAAAGAGGAACTGTAAACATCATTCTTCTCTTTTAGTGGTAGGAGGGTCAGATACAACACCTTATCTACCTTGGAAGGGATATCTTGACATGGTATAGACCAATGGATTCCTAGAAATTTCACTGAGAAGGGATACCTCTGAATTTTTGTAAGAGAAGTCCCTAAATCAGGAATTGGACTTCTTAAGAAGGTGTCGTGGAAAGGATATAGCTTCAAGAACTAGGCCTATCCGGGTTTGACTCCTGGCTGTATCACTTGGTAGCTGTGTGACTTGAGAATGCTCCTCCAGACTACGATTTCTTTTTCTTTTCCTTTCCTTTTCCCTTCCCTTCCTTTCCTTCCTTTTCTTTCTTTTCTTTTTTTAGGTAAGAAATGGATTTATTTAGAGAGAAACACACTCCACAGACAGAGTGTGGGCCATCTCAGAAGGCGAGAGGCCTTGGGAGAAACATACTCTACAGACAGAGGGTGGGCCATCTCAGAAGGTGAGAGCGCCCAGACTACGATTTCTTTTTTAAAGGGTATTCTATTTATTTAAGGGTATTATATTTATTTGTATTTAGTTTGTAGATACAGATCTATAAACTGATATGTATTACTGACCTAATAAATATATTTTGGGAATCCTCTTTGTTTCTCTGAGAAATCGTATTAATAACACTATTTACTCCATGTATAATTATAATCAATTTTTAGGTAATTTAGGAATGAATGAAGGCATATTTGCTAGAGCTTATAAGCCAGGAGTTGCTTGGGAAATAGCTGCAATTTATTTTACAGTTCTTAAAATATGGCTCCCCCATATGTTTTGTTCATTTTTCCTGACATGTATTTTAAGAAGGCAATATTTTCCCTTATACCATATCATCTTTACTTTGAGTAATAAATTAGTGATTATAAATATCCATTTTTATTTCTGTAAGGTAATACTGAGCTTTGCTGACAATGCTGCTTCACCAAGATAACAGTTATGTCATTAGACTGCAAGCATAATATATATATTTCTTTAATTACAATGAGCAAAAATTGATCTCTGTGTTTCTAAAATGTATTTAGTTTTCTGCTTTCTGGATTTGATGATGTCTAATGTACACTATTTTCTTTCACAGATATAATTTTAAACACAATAAGGGCAATGTTAGAATAAAAAGCTGTATCATTCTTCCATATTTATTAGAAAATCACATACTGTCAATTAAATGTTTTTATTCAAATTTGGACCTTTCATAGACTGAACTGTTCAAGCCTGATCAATCTCAATTTGTTTGGATGGTGGTAGTATTTTTAGTGCCATGAGAGGTTTACCTACCTTATGTTAAAATATGCTTATTGCATTATCAGATATATGACATCACAGCACAGGAATGTTGAATTAGTAGTTCATAATAAAGACGCAGACATAGAGAATGGACTTGAGGACACGGGGAGGGGGAAGGGTAAGCTGGGATGAAGTGAGAGAGTGGCACGGACATATATACACTACCAAATGTAAAACAGATAGCTAATGGGAAGCAGCCCCATAGCACAGGGAGAGCAGCTCCGTGCTTTGTGACCACCTAGAGGGGTGGGATAGGGCGGGTGGGAGGGAGATGCAAGAGGGAGGAGATATGGAGATATATGTATACATATAGCTGATTCACTTTTGTTATACAGCAGCAACTAACACAACATTGTAAAGCAATTATACTCCAAAAAGATGTTAAAAAAAAAAAAACCAAAAGAACTTTTTGTTCTAGGTTACACAAAGACCACCTAAGTGACTGAAATAAATAAGCTTACTTCTCTGTGCTTTAGGTTTCTCACTTTTAACATTGGAATACCTACCCAAATTCTTTCTTATACTGGGATCATTCAGATCTTTAAAAAAAAAAAAAATCAATAAGGGAAAACTAATTCCAGGGATTACTGTAATAATAAATAAAAATAAATATCAGGTTTTCTTTCTATAAACCCAAAAGCCTATTTCTAACAATTCTTTTTTCCAGACATTAAATTAGTTAATGACAATGAAAAAATTTAAAAGCCACTCTTTATTGCACATTTACAATATATTTGACAATGTCCAAGTTAAAAGAATCACTAAATTAACTACATTTTGGACATGCATTGTTCTTTTAGGCTACTGAGTGTCTGTCAGTAAATTTTTAATTTCCTCAGGTGAATAATCCTGCAATTGGAAAAGTGTTAATATATTTTTCTAAGTATCTACTGGTGGGAATTAATCTCAACTTTTTTTTTTTTTTTTTTGCTTTTTTGTGTTTAATATTCTGTTCTTGTAATAGTTTAAAATGTTGCACTAACGCTATTATTAGGCCTCTAAAAAAAAGGATAGTCAGCTATCTTGGTAACAGAAAGGGACATAAGGACATACATAGAGATAATTGGAAACCAAAACTGAATATACCCTGCTAGATTAGTTCCCAGAGGATATGGTTTATCTTTAATGTATATAACTTGCCTGAGGATAAGTGATGATTGACTAAATATATTATCATTAATGATAATATCTACTCAGATTATCATTTAATTTTACATTTTTTACTATTTTTAAGTGGAGGGAAAACCTCAGTCTTTAAAATCAAGATAAATGTAAAAGTGACATTGTAAAATTAGAGCCACAAATCCCAAACCAAGAAGAACTATGAAATTAACAGTGTGTTGTTGCTAAGTGCTAGACAGATTAGCTCTTGAATAAAGTTGAGTTTGTTACATGAAAAACATTCATAAATAAGTCCATTCTCAGATTTTCTATAAACACCAACAATTTATATAATGAAACATTATAAAAACTTCAAAGCACATTTAAAAAAATGTTTAAGTAATTGTTATCTACATCATTTGTAATTGTTCAACCATAGTAAGGTATGAAAATTCCTAAAATGGAAAGAAAAAATAGCAAAGAAAGCAGAAAACAATGAATCCAATGACCCAGTTCACTGAATAAATATAGATGATCACCATATCCATGTCAAACCACCATCCACGGCTATCATCCTCAAAGTGCAAATAATCCATCCTATGTGCACCATGTGGAAACTGCCTTCTTGTAACTGGAGCTGCACGTCTGTGGAAACCTAGAAGATACATGAACATATTATTTAAAGCTCATTAAATTCAGTTTAAGTTCTCAGAAAGGAAGCTGCATTATGAACAGAAGTATCATGACCAGAGCATATCTTGATTTCATTGAGTGATATATTGTATTCCTGACAGTTTTTTTTTTTATTTTAATGATAAGCAACTATCAGAAGTCTTTTTTTTTTTTTTTCCAGTTAAGGGTTTTAAGGAGGGACAGTAAAATTAGCAAAGAGCATGGAATATGGAGTCAGGAAACGATCCTTTTTTTAAAAACTGGAGTATAGTTGATTTACAATATTAGTTTCAAGTATATAACATAACAATATTTTTATAGATTATACTCCATTTAAAGTTATTATAAAATATTGGCTATATTTCCTGTGCTATACAATATATCCTTGTAGCTTGTTTATTTTAATACATAGTAGTTTGTACCTCTTAATCCCCTACCTCTTCTTACCCCTCCTCCCTTGCCTCTCCCCACTGGGAACCTCTAGTTTGTTCTCTATATCTGTGAGTTTGTTTCTGTTATGATATATTCATTCACTTTATTTTTTAGATTCCACATATAAATGATAATATACAGTATTTGTATTTCTCTGTCTCACTCATTTCACTAAGCATAATATCCTCCAGGTCCATCCATGTTGTTGCAAGTGGCAAAATTTCATGCTTTTATTTATGGCTGAGTAATATTGCATTCTGTGTGTGTGTGTGTGTGTATATGTATCACATCTTTATCCATTCATCTGTTGATGGACGCTTACACTGATTCCATATCCTGGCTATTGTAAACAATGTTGCTATGAACATTGGGGTGCATATATCTTTTTGAATTACTGTTTTTGTTTTCTTTGGATATATACTCAGGAATGGAATTGCTGGACCATATGGTAGTTCTATTTTTAGTTTTTTGAGGAACCTTCATACTGTTTTCCATTGTGGCTGCACCAATTTACGTTGCTACCAACAATGTACTAGGGTACCCTTTTCTCCAAATTTGTTATTTGTGGTGTTTTTGATGGTAGCCATTCTACAGGTGTAAGGTGATACTCATTTGCATTTCTCTGATGATTAGTGATGTTGGGCATCTTTTCCTGTTCCTGTTGGTCATCTATAGGTATTCTTTGGAAAAATGACTGTTCAGGTCATTTGCTCATTTTTTAATTATTATTATTATTATTTTTTGTGGTACACGGGCCTCTCACCGTTGTGGCCTCTCCTGTTGCGTAGCACAGGCTCCGGATGTGCAGGCTCAGTGGCCATGGCTCACAGGCCCAGCTGCTCCACGGCATGTGGGATCTTCCCGGACCGGGGCACAAACCCGCGTCCCCTGCATTGGCAGGTGGACTCTCAACCACTGCGCCACCAGGGAAGCCCTTAATTCGTTTTTTTTTTTTTGATATTGAGTTGTATAAGTTCTTTATGTATTTTGGATATGAACTCCTTATTGGTCATATCATTTGCAAATATTTTAGGAGACTATTTTTGATCTGTCATTTGGGGCAAGGTAATTTATCTCCTTGGGTCTCAGATTTCTCATCTATATCATCTGATGACTTAATTCAAAAATTTGTGAGGCTCATTTTTTGATATTGAGCCACATGAGCTGTTGGTAAGTTTTGATCAATCCCTTGTCAGTTGCATGATTTGCAAATATTTTCTCTCATTCTGTGGGTTGTCTTTTCATTTTGTTTATGGTTTCCTTTGATGGGCAAAAGCTTTTGAGTTTAATTAGGTCCCATTTGTTTATTTTTGTTGATTTCCATTACTCTAGGAGATGGATAGAAAAAGACATTGCTGCGATTTATGTCAGAGTGTTCTGCCTATGTTTTCCTCTAAGAGTTTCATAGTATCTGGTCTTACATTTAGGTCTTAAAATCAAAATGGATTAATTTTGTGTATGGTGTTAAAGAATGTTCTAATTTCATTTTTTTTTTACATGTAGCTGTCCAGTTTTCCCAGCACCATTTATTGAAGAGACTGTCTTTTCTCCATTGTATGGTCTTGCCTCCTTTGTCGTAAGTTAATTGACCACAGGTGTGTGGGTTTATTTTTGGGATTTCTATCCTGTTCCATTGATCTATATTTCTATTTTTGTGCCAGTACCATACTGGTTTTTTGTTTTTAAAATTTATTTATTTTTTATTTTTATTATTTTTGGCTGCATCGGGTCTTCGTTGCTGTGCACAGGCTTTCTCTGGTTGCAGCGAGTGGGGGCTACTCTTCGTTGCAGTGTGCGGGCTTCTCATTGTAGTGCCTTCTCTTGTTGCGGAGCTTGGGCTCTAGGCACGTGGGCTTCAGTAGTTGTGACACGTGGGCTCAGTAGTTGTGGCATGCGAGCTCTAGAGTGCAGGCTCATTAGTTGTGGCGCATGGGCTTAGTTGCTCCGTGGCATGTAGGATCTTCCCGGGCCAGGGCTCGAACCCATGTCCCCTGCATTGGCAGGTGGATTCTTAACCACTGCACCACCAGGGAAGCCCCTACCATACTCTTTTGCTGACTGTAACTTTGTAGTGTAGTCTGAAGTCAGAGAGCCTGATTCCTCCAGCTCTGTTCTTCTTTCTCAAGATTGCTTTGGCTATTCGAGGTCTTTTGTGTTTCCATACAAATTTTAAGAACAACCTAATCAAAAAATGGGCAGAAGACCTAAATAGACATTTCTCCAAAGAAGACATACAGATGGCCAAGAGGCACATGATCAAGAGGTACAAGATGTTCAACATCGCTTAGTAGAGAAATTCAAGTCAAAACTAGTGAGATATCACCTCATAAAAGTCAGAATGGCCATCGTCAAAAAGTCTACAAGCAATAAATGTTGGAGAGGGTGTGGAGAAAAGGGAACCCTATGCACTGTTGGTGGGAATGAATTGGTAGAGACACTGTGGAGAACAGTATGGAGGTTCCTTAAGAAAGTAAAAATAGAGCTACCATATATCTTGCAATCCCACTCCTGGGCATATATCTGGAGAAAACCATGGTTCAAAAGGAAACATTCAGCCCAATGTTCATTGGAGCACTAATTACCATAGCCAAGGCATGGAATAAACCTAAATGTCCATTTACAGGTGACTGGATAAAGAACATGTAGTACATATATACAATGGAATATTACTCAGCCATTAAAGAAAATGAAATATTGCCATTTGTAGCAACATGGGCTGACTTGGAGATTATCATACTAAGAGAAGTCAGACATAGAAAGACAAATATCATATGATATTGTTTACATGCTGAATCTAAAAAAAAATGATACAAATGAACTTATTTACAAAACAGAAACAAAGTCACAGACTTAGAGAAGGAACTTATGGTTACCATGGGGGAAGGTGGGGGGAGGGATAGATTGGGAGTTTGGGATTGACATGTACACACTGCTATATTTAAAACAGATAACCAACAAGGACCTGCTGTATAGCACAGGCAACTCTGCTCAATATCTGTAATAACCTAAATGGGAAAAGAATTAGAAAAAGAATACATACATGTATATGTATAACTGAATCACTTTACTGTACACCTGAAAGTAACACAACATTTTAATCAACTCTACTCCAATATAAAATTAAAAAATAGCAAATGAAAAAAAATTGTGAGGTTCAAATGTAAATTATTTTCCCATGAGAGCATTTTCTAAATTAAAACTTCACGTTTTATTTTTACAACCCTCACAATTAATGTTTGTTAATTCTGATCACCAACTTAACCTTCTATCTTATACCTTGAGAATTTCACTAAGTCATTTGTGCAAAATTCTATAGGAAAAATGTCTTATGTTTTAACACCGAATAAACTGGACAGACAAAATGATACTCCTTTGAAGAAATTGAGCTATTATTATGTTTCCAAGCATGGACCTACTTAAGGAGATTATATAAAAAGTAAATACTGAAAGTAAGCAATAGTCCATTTATGACTAAATGAATATGACATTTCTGAGAAATATTACATCTCATTGTGAAATGCTGTTCTTTTTATTTTGTGATACTTATATGCTAATTATTTACAGTTTGGTATACTCAGTGGCAACCTGTTTTTGTTGGCTGACCAACACTGAATTTTGTTTTTAGAGACCTTCAAAATTATATATTTTTTAAGATGAATAACGTGATTATTAACCTTTGCTTTGTAGTTATCTACTGCCTACTAATGTATTTCTGTGCTTATTAGTGTTGGTGAGTGGGGACAATACAATAAACTGAGCAGAAAAGATATATTCTAGTACTTGCTAGTAACTCTGGTGGTAAAGGCTCCGTGAGGCTCAAGCTTGAAGCAGATTCTGGTTCATCTATTTTAATAACTCGTTATGTAACAATAACGAAAGTAATGTTAAATATTATGCTCTAGATCAGGCTGCTTATTTTGACAGAAAGGCTGCATTCACCTGAGTATTAGTATGGTTAAAGTAAAATTTCTTTGATCAAGAATAATCCTAAATTATTGTTTACATATGTTTTATTTTCTATTTTAAAATAGAAAATGTATATCTTTAAGGTGTAAAGTAGGATGATTTGATATATAATATAGTGAAATGATTACTATAGTCAAGCTAATTAATATATCCATCTCCTCACATAATTATCTTTTTTGTTGTTGCGACAGTTCCTGCTGTCTACTTTATTAGCAAATGTCCAGTGTCTTTTATCAGATTTATGGTTCGTATATATTTTCTCAAAATCCATAGGTTGCCTTTTGATTTTGTTTCCTTTGCCATGCTGAAGCGTTTTAGTTTGATGTAGTCCATTTGTTTATTTTTCCTTTTATTGCCTGAGCTTTTGTGGTCACATCCAAAACAAAACAAAACAAAACACCCAAACAAATTGCCAAGGCCATTGTCAAGGAGCTTATCCTGTATGTTTTCTTGTAAAGTTTTATGGTTTCAAATCTTACATTTAACTCTTTAATCTATTTTGAGTAGATTTTCGTGTATAGTGTAACACAGAGGTCCAGTTTCACTCTTTTGCATACAGCAATCCAGTTTTCCCAATACCATTTATTGAAGAGAGTATCCTTTCCCCATTGTGTATTCCTGGCACCCTTATTGAAAAGTAGTTGATTGTGTATGTGTGGGTTTACTTCTGGGCTTTCCATGGTGTTCCACTGGTTTATGAGTCTGTTTTTATGCCAATACCACACCATTCTGATTACTATAGCTTTGCAATATAATTTGAAATCAGGAAGTGATACCTCCCACTCTGTTCTTTCTCAAGGTTGCTCTATTTGGAATCTTTTGTGGTTCCATACCAATTTTAGAATTGTTTTTTCTGTTTCTGTGAAAACTGCTGTTGGTATTTTGATAGGAATTGTGTTGAATCTTTATTTGGCTTTGAGTAGTACAGACATCTTAACAATATTCTTTTTTAAATTTTATTTTTTTATTGAACTATAGTTGCCATACAGTTATATAATTATAAAAGTTACAGGTGTACAATGTAGTGATTTACAGTTTTTAAAGTTTATACTCCATTTATAGTTGTTAAAAGATATTGGCCATATTCTCCAAGTTGTACAATATATCCTTGTACCTTATTTTATACCTAATAGTTTGTACCTCCTACTTCCCTACCCCTACATTAATTCTTTTAATCAATGAACATGGAATAGCTTTTCATTTAGTTGTGTCATCTTCAATTTATTTCATTGATATTTTATAGTTTTCAGTGTTTATTTGTAAATTACATTTACTTATGTAGATTAAAAACATGAAATTAAGAAGGATGAGATAAATGTTAAGTGATATTTTACAATAAATTTTATAGACATATTTCAAGTAGGTTTTTAATAATTTCTAATGTTTTTGGCTGACTTTCTATCATATTTTATTTTTTTAAATAATTTTTATAGCTTACAAAAAGCTTATACTAGAATGATGTGTCAGCTCTTCTATTTTTTTGTTTGCCTTATCAGTATTATCATCAATCTGATTTCTTTATAGGATTCTGTTTAAGTTTCTGTGCACCTTGTGCTGGTAGTTTAGCTAAAACTAGATAATATCTAAAATCCATTTAACTGGTCATATTAAACTTCAAAACATTGCAACACCTGCAAAACTAACCAACTAATGAAGTCAGCTATTCATATTGTCAAACTTACAGTTTTCCTCGGCTAACATTACATACCATCATAACATGTAAGTAAGGATGCCAATGTCAGTCCTCACTAAGTATTAGTAAAGTTTAACTTTTCTTCTGTTTCAATAATCATAACAGAAATTTTAATGTTATTTTCCCACATTCCAAGGGACTGTCTCGCACCAGCCTGTAGGCATTCTATTTTGGAGAGCATATTTAGGGGATTTCAATCCTAACAGCTATTTACGACTATCTAACTGCTGTTCTCTAAACTGTACTCTGTATCTTAAAAGGAAAGGGGACTTTCTGTTTGTGTAGGAAAGAGGGGAAGTGGGAAGAGTTTTTCTCACATTCAAAAATTATTCTAATACATAAACACAAGTGTTCCCAAAGTAGTTTATATACCTTTTCAAAAACCTTTCACAAATATAGGCTGGAAAACAGGTAACATTGTTACTGGAAATTATTACCATTACTACTGTATTTTAAAATATGTGATTTTTCTGTCCAAAAGGAATATTTAGAGGCCTTAGATTCTTCAGATTCAAAACTTTCAGTTGTTTGGGTCAAAGAATAACTGTATTAATGGCATAGCTGTAGAAAACAGTAGAACTGAGAGTAGACAAGGCACAAAAGATGTAGAATTATGAGTATGGTGATCAAACATGCTGGTTTCCCCAGGACAGTCTCAGTTACTCTTATGTCTTGGTATAATTACTAATAGTGCCCCTTTCACTCTGGAAGTGTCCTCATTAATGGTAATTTCCTTTATTGGTGGAATGAGGGAAAAAGAAGGCAGTGCAGGGAGACACCGAACTACAAAATTTCTAGCTCTGAACATCAGAAGGTGATGCTGACCCAGACGGCTTATGCAATGGTGTTTTCATAGGTAAGGTGGATAATGATCATTACTTGGTTAATCTCTTAAAAAAATTTTTTTTAAGTGGGGAAGGAGTGAATAGGTGTTTGTAATAATTTTGGAATTTCCAAAGCTGTAAATTGAATGAGAGGATTGGAATTTCTAAATCAAAATCAGACTAAAAGAAAATGACCTCACTGACAGTTACTTAGTAAATATTATATTGATTATGAAATTAGAAAAATTGCCAGAATACTAATCACAGAGATTAACTGCAGATTCCACTGTAAAATGACGGCAATGAAAGTACCTAATTCATTGGGCTAATATAAGGATTAGATGAATTAATACATATAAAGCACATTCCTGGCTGATAGTAAAGTTTCAATAAATTTTAGATTCTTATATTTTTATTACTATCGTTACTGCTACTTCGAATATGAGGAAGAAGCTGCTTTTCTTGTCAGTTCTTGTTCTTCATATTATTATGCCTACCTTTTCTGAATAAATCAATATGCTTACCATTGTTTGTTCAAACAAATGCTGAGAAACTGTTTCCTTCAAGTATGAGTTGATTTCTCTAAAGCAGTTAACCTTAAATAGACTGTCAGAACATCAGATACTGAAAATATGGAATTGATTAAAAATTTAGGAAGAGTATATGTACTATCTCTTAGAGGCTGAGGATTTAAAGATATTTTAAGACATGGTTCCTGTCTTAAGAAACTCATAGTATAGAATAGTTTCTCAATCTTTTTTTTTTTCATTATCACTCCTGTAAGGAGAAAAAAAATATTAAATTTAAATATATCTCAAATTAAATATTCTAATCAGTAAATCAAATTAAACCAAATTTCTCCTGAATGAGAGAAATTAAAAATAAGGAATAAAATTTGTTCAGGTAGCGTTGAGCTCTTGAGAGCCTCAAATGACTGTAATATCTAAGATTTTTTTGGTGCCCCAAGAACCAGGTTTTGCCCCCATTTAAAGTGCATGGCCTAGGAGACAGTACACTTAAAACCATTGTAATAAGTCAATGTATATATTTTAATATATACAACCACTTCATTCCAAAAAGTGATTTGGATTGGAGTTAATGGAGTGAGTGAGAAGCTTCTGTACCAGGAATTCACTTTTTCACAGACTTAAGCACAACTTATTATTAGTGATAACCTGATAATAATTAGTTTGTAATCAACACATGGTTTAAAGAATAGCCAATATTACTAGTAGATTTTAATTACGCTATTTTAAAGTAAAGGACACAATAAAGACACATACTCTTTTTTTGCCATAAACTATTAGGAAAAAAAGTGTAGTGCAGTGAAAATCATACTCCTCAAGGAATCAGAAGATTTGGATTCTTGTGCCAATATTAAACATACTTATTATTTGGTCAAGTCAAAATAGTTTCTCTATATCAAGATGTTCATATGGTTTTCTTTAATCTGTTAATGTGATGAATTCAAATAGATTCTTTAAAATGTTGAATAATTTTTAAAAAATCT